>NC_065589.1:61887549-62196365 GCF_024542745.1 Macaca thibetana thibetana
TGAAACAAAAATTAAGATGCTAAAGATTCAAACAACTGCTAAACTATGCCTGATGAAAAAGAGGGGTCATTCGAGCTAATATGGACGTTTTAACTGCATGTTTGTTAACATGCTAACTATGAAATAAACGAAAGGTTAATCCAGATAGACAACTCAATCATTCATTTTTACACTTGACCAGGAACGACTAGTTACTCTGCTGGACATTAATGGGTCACACAGATAAATGAACTGTGGTCTCCCCATTCTCACTTTCAGTCAATAACATCTCTTGTTTCACGGAGGAGGAAAAGCTACCAAAGGACTTCCTATTAACCACATCCACCCTCCAGTCTCACCTATGCCCGTGTCCTCTGCAAACCCACAACAAGGGTCAAACACCTCACTTGTGCTAGATCCTATTCCCTCTTGCTTATCTAGGGCAACTCAAGAATTTGGTGAACGACAATGCTGCTGTAAGTGGTGGATGCCGCACTTCACAAAGAGCTTCTACTCTAGTCAGGGAGAAAGACAGATTTCCAGGGTAGTGTGCACAGAGCTTTGAAAACACTCTGAATAAATGATATAGCAGGTAACTTTTTCAAAAACACTGCTCCTCCTCCCCTACACCATCCACTTCCTCCTCTCTAATCTTTCCTATCAATATACAAACATGTTGTAATTTCTCCCATCTTAAAGAAATTCCAACTACTCCCCACTTCTCTATTTCGCTGCAAAATTGTCAGGAGTCTCCAAGTTCTCTATTCCTTGTTACTTTCTTCAATCAAGCTTTAATTTCATTGCTCCAACAAAATTGCATATAAAAGTCACCAGTGTCTATGACTAATGGCTAGGGTCCTTATCTCATTTGGCTTATCAGTAGTCTTCCCACCTCCTTGAAACTTCTCACTTCCTTTTCAGGTTCTCACACTCTCCTGATTTTCCTTTCACTTCTTGAGTGTTCCTTCCTGGATTCCTTTGCTGACTCATCTCTCCTCAGCCTCCTAATGCTGGGAGTGCCTAGGCTTCTACTTCTCTAGCAGCACTCATTCCCTTGAATGAGTGATCATAGGTCTCACAGCTATAAATACCAGCTACACACTCATGTGTCACAAACATACATCCCTGGCCCAGAACTCTTGAATTCCAAATTTGTATATCCAGTCTTGCACTTCCATTTGGATGTTTAATAGGCATTTCAAACTTAACCCGTTAAAAACTAAGCTCATAATCTTTCTCCCTATCCTGCTTCACCCTCGAGTTTTTCACCTTGGTTAATGACTATAGCCTACTAGTTTGCTCAGGCCCTACACTGTAACTCCTTTTTCACACCACATATTCAATCTATCAGCAAATCTTCTTAGCTCTATTTTTAACCAGAATCTGACCTTTTCTTACTACTTACACTGCCACTAGCCAGATTGAAGTCACTGGTATCTCTCACCTGGATTACTGCATTAGTCTCCTAACTGGTCCCCCTGCTCCCAATTCCTTAGCCCCACAGCAAGTTTTTTCCCTGACTGATCAGAGATTCTAATAAATCATGTCCTGTTGCTCTTTGGCTAAAAACAGCTTCCAAAATACTAGCCAAACTCCTTAAAATGAAATACAAGACCCTATGTGATCTGCCCACCTGTCATCTTCTTGACCTAGTGTCCTATTCCTCTCCTAGATGCTCGCCTGCTCCAGCCCTCCTAAGCACTTGCTACTTTTTGAACGCATTGGGCATGCTCTTGCCACAAGATTTCTTCAGTTGGTATTCCCTCTGCCTGTAAGACTCTTTCCCTATGTGGCTTATTCCTCATCATCTTTAGTTTTTTTTTTTGTTTTGTTTTTTGTTTGTTTTTGAGACGGAGTCTCACTTTGTCGCCCAGGCTGGAGTGCAGTGGCGCGATCTCAGCTCACTGCAAGCTCTGCCTCCTGGGTTCACGCCATTCTCCTGCCTCAGCCTCCTGAGTAGCTTGGACTACAGGCGCCCGCCACCTCGCCTGGCTAATTTTTTGTATTTTTAGTAGAGATGGGGTTTCACCGTGCTAGCCAGGATGGTCTGGATCTCCTGACCTCGTGATCCGCCCGCCTCGGTCTCCCAAAGTGCTGGGATTACAGGCGTGAGCCACCGCGCCCGGCCCCATCTTAAGCTCTTGACTCATCTTTTAGGTGAGGTTTTCCCCAACTACCCTTGCTGTAACTGTAATTCAACCTCCCCTTTCTTTCTCCCTTGCTGTACACACTATTTCCTTTGCTTTTCTCCATAACACTTACCATCTAACATACATATATATACTTTTTTTTTTTTTTTTTGAGACGGAGTCTCACTCTGTCCCCCTTGCTGGAGTGCAGTGGCCGGATCTCAGCTCACTGCAAGCTCCGCCTCCCGGGTTCAGGCCATTCTCCTGCCTCAGCCTCCCGAGTAGCTGGGACTACAGGCGCCCGCCACCTCGCCCGGCTAGTTTTTTTGTATTTTTTAGTAGAGACGGGGTTTCACTGTGTTAGCCAGGATGGTCTCGATCTCCTGACCTCGTGATCCACCCGTCTCGGCCTCCCAAAGTGCTGGGATTACAGGCTTGAGCCACCGCGCCCGGCCACATATATATACTTTAACATTTTTTTGGTCTGTCTCCCAGCAATTGAAAGTAAACTCCATAAGGGCAGGGATTTTCGTTTTATTCACTGTTAATCCTAAGTATCCAAACCAATATTCAGTGGACAAAACTAATAACTTACTGAGTGAAATAAATTGGATCCCTTATTTCTAGGGGCTCATAATTGAGATGATATACATACACGAGTAAAACATTATATGTGTCCTTAAAAAAAAAAAAAGAACTATGGAAGAAAAAACATGGTCTCTCATGCATATTTAAAATGACCGTCACCATTTGAGAGTTGTGTGATTACAGCAAGAGTGTAGCAGAGGGCTAAAAAGTGCTCTTCAAACCATGATAAAGGAAGTCAGGTAAGGGGGCCAGTGAAAGCCCTATAGTGTTATCCCCTCCTACCCTTTATCTCATAAATTATGACTCTTCTTCATCACTTTGTAGATGAAAACTTGAAATGCTCATATGAAGACTTAACTACCCCAATCTCAATCACTAGAGAATCCCTGACTTTCCTTACACACCTGGGCCCCTAACTGTCAGGACTTCTCAGTACCACACACCTCTTGGCAACTCATTTCTCCACAGATTTACCTTTTCCCTCTCTTGGACTGAGGTGGGAGCAGCCAACACCTCTGAGTTTGCTAAGCTAACAAGAAATATTCATGGTGTGAGATAAAATAGAAGTTGCTGAAATTATACTTCTGAAACTAGGGCGCTTCTTACCCAGGTAACTTTCAATTCAACCTACTGGCAAAGAAAGAACATGGGGCAATACAGAAAAAAATGACCCTGTAACTCTTCATCGTCCTCCATTTCCCTTTTCTCACTGAAGTGAAAAACACACACGACATACAGAAAACAAAAAGACTTGAATAATATTTCAATAAATGACCTCCAACACTCCAGAATACTCCGTTCCACATTACCAAATGGTATACTAGTTCCCTTTCCCTAAAATATTTATCTTAAAAGATTTTCTCAAAGGCCATCCGTTTTCATTTCTTCTATTAGATTTCCCTAAAATACTGCAAGCAGATACATGTATTTAGTTGTTTTCTTTTTACCAATAAAAAAGGATAGGAGAAATATCAATTAAGAAGACAGTAATGATAATAAGAAATTATGTAAACTTTGTAGGACAGAAAGTATTCTGGTGAATTTAAGGAAGTTTAAAATTACAAGATTAAGTCTCTCTATTTTAAACACATTGTCATTAAGTACATTATATGAATAACCCATTGCTATTTCCCACATTTCAATTTAACAGTTTCAATTTAACAATTTAAATATATGTGGCACCAACCACATACAAAACACTGAATCAACATGGAGAATTAAAGGAGACACGACAGATATGCTTCACATGGTTTCTGGATAACCTTATGGAGAAGACTTACACCCATGATATTATCATTCACTCAACAAACATATATCATGTTACATATTGGGCTAGATACTGAAATAAGGAGACACGGGGCATAGATATCCTCCAAAAGCTCATTATCCAGAAATATGGATATGGAATAAAATTGCATAAAATGCCAAAACACATGCTAGAAACATGGGTTACTAAGTGTAGTTTAAGAATAATTATTTTAAAAGCATCAAATAGTATTAAGCATATTTAATATATATAGAGTAAAACAATATTATACTAATATTTTCATTGCTAAATCATCAGGAACATCTGTTCAGTTTCTCATTCAATAAAAATGGATATACATTAGCAAAGATGTGTTCTCTGCTAAAAAGAGGGAAAAGTCTATCTGGACAGGGAAATGATAAACTGTTTTAAGGATGTGAAAATGTATTCATCTCTGTATGTACCACAGTGACAGAAAGAACCTTGTAATTAGCAAACACATAAAATTTGTAGAGCAAATAAACTCAGAGTGAAGATCAGCTAAGGAGTTATATAGCATAACCACCTTTCATCTCCCCCAGTCCTTTCCAAAGAGAAAAAAGAAAAAGGAAAAATTCTTGGCTTTAGGGCACACATTGTTGAGGAAGGCACCTAGCTTCTTGTTGGCACTTGGAAATATGCATATGCTTGACTTCCTTTTGTTATTTCTGATGTTTGTGAAGAAGGCATCTCAGAGAAACAGACCAACAGGTACATGACAGTAGTATAACAGAAAGGTTTCCATCGAAGGAGCTGGACTTGAGATAAACTTGAGGGATTTAGAGATTGGAGGATTTGGAGGAAAAAAATGCTTTTAGTGACCTGTGTTTGGAGGACTTGCGTAATTGGCTTTAGCTTCACCAGATTTCAACAAGGTAACCTATAGATATGAAGATTTAATGTGAACTTAAATTTCCATAAATATATGTCAATGATAATACCTACATTCGTCAAAAATTCCTTTTGCTATGCATTGTTCTGTTTACTTCAAAATATATCCAGGACTAGGTACCAAAGCTCTGCTGCCTAATCATGGTTGAATCACTCTTTCTCATGTATAAATTAACAACGAAGACAATTAAAGACTATTTATACTGTACTTGTGCCTGAATCTGGGTAATCTATTGCTTATTTTTTTCTTTTCAAAACTTAGCTTTTCAATATATGGTCTTATTGACATATTGATGCTGCCATTTAAAAATCACCTTGGGCTTCCTGTTACACGAATAACCAGAACCACAGAAGTTGAGAGCCCGGCAAGGCGTAAACTGAAGTAAGAGAGATACTGCTGGAGTTCCAAGGATATTCCCTTAAGAGAACTGCTTATGAGTTTAGGAGAACTCATAAGAGAGTCAGGGAGAAAAAGAAGAAAGTGAGGCTAGTGTGTGTATGCCTTAGATATGATAGGCATACATCTTACAGGATCACTCCTCATTTCTAATTTAACAAGATTGATTCTGTTTGACAAAGACAAAGGCTTTCACATTACCTATTGCTGTCAGCAATGCAGTTATAAATGCCACTCCCAGTCATTTTATAGCCATTTTGAAAGGACTATCATTTTACTCTGTAGAAACATCCCATTACACGTTGCAGATACACATTTAAATCACTGAAGAACTTTACAAGAAAAAGTTGACAAACTAGTTAGAAAAATTTTGTTTCATTTCAAATAATGAATATCTACTAGAATGTAACTGTAATTTTTACTTGGCTATTACTTGAGAAAATTTAGTATTTAAATATGAAACAAATGAATGTATTCGTATATGTTATTTACCTAAAATAAAGACCACTAACTGTAATATAAGTAGATAATGCTTATGTAGAACCATTACCTCACTCTCTTAAGACAATTTATAAACACTTGAGAAAAATAACTGACGTTTCACATCATGCCATAATTCCGTCCAAAGACCTCAATGTAAATGTTAACAAAAATGTGTTAACGTGGTGCGCACATATCACTATAACGTGGGTTACTATCTAAAGTCACAGGACTGAAATGGATTGAAATCTTACCATACAGTCACATTCTTATATTGTTGTCAGAACACTTAGACAAGTTAGTGGGGCATACTCCAAGTTCTTTACGTATCAGAAAACATCACCTTAAAATTTCTTATTACAAAGGGTGGCATACACATAGGTCAAATTTTAAGCATCACATGAATTTCATTCCTGTGATTAATTAAAATTTACTCATTTTTTAGAAAGGCAATGTCTACATAACTAAAATTTCTGTTTTGAAAAAGGTATTCCATTAAATGCTTGCTTTATTTATCAACACAAATTTTCTGATGTGGTTATGCAATATATGGTTAAATAAATTTGAAATAACATTGTTTATCTCATTTTCCAAATTGATAAAGGAATATCAGTGATGTTGAAAGTATTTCTATGACAAATATCTAAGGGAGAATACAAACCTACCTAACTCATATTCACTGCAAACAGCAGTTATATTTTATAAGGTTCCATTTGAGACTAAAATAAAATACTGAAACAAAGATTTGCTAAAATGAAATACTGTATAATTTCCAGAAGCTATAATCTATGCATATCTACTTTTATAGGGAACAGTTATAACTTGTGTATGTGTACATACATATATGTGTGTGTGCGCGCACGTGTTCAATATAAAGTTGTGACGTTATAAACAAAAACTCTTTGCCTAGTGGGAAAGCATGAAGGTGCAGGGGGAGAGGAAGTATCGTATTGGCTGTGTAATATAGAACAAGTTATTTAAACTTGTCTACGTACACTGTCAACTGTCAACTAAGGATCATCAGTGTCTGCTCTCCTAAAGCTCTTTAGGTGTCTCAAATGAGATAAGGCACATCAGTGACTGAACAGTGCCCTGGCATGCAGTGGCTCTCATGTCATAGATTGATCTATTCATTAGAACACCAAGATACTACTAGTCCACTTCAGAGAGTAGCCTGTTCCCTAAAAGAAAAAGCAGGACAAGCACAACAAAATGTACAAGATTAAATTTACTGAGTTTGAGGGTGAATAGAGAAGAGGGAAATTATCTAATCGACTCTTCTGTCTCATATATAAACAAACTAAAACTCAGAGTTAAAGTGTCTTATTTAAGGCCACAGTGGTAGTTTGTGGAAGAGCTGCAAATATTTTAAGTAACCAATTCCCTCCACTTTATCCCAAACCAGTATGGACACAGCCAACAAGTAAGCAAAATAGGTTGGCAGTGGTAACTAGGCTTACAGTAACTAAAAGAAGTCTAATCATAGCATCCCCAAACATCCTAACATTCAGTATGATTTAAGTTTTTCTACCACCAAGAGAATTTTATTACTCTAAGACGTAGAATATACAATTTGGGCAGTGGAGGAAAAACTACTTTCTACAGCTCACCCATGGTTGATAAAAACCCTTACAACTTAAAAACCGGTCTCCACTTTCATCACATTGACTTGGACTCCATTATAAACTATTAGTTAGGTTTTTACAGAGGTCAAAGTGTGAATTCTTCAAAATAGTCCCTTGGTATGGTGTTCCTCTGTAATAAAGTTGGGGGGTAGGGAGTTCAAGTGAAAAACAGATATGTACGTGTAATTTTAATTTTACTCTGCTATAAGACTTCTACTGACAAATAGGAGTCTGCTACTCTAGTGACACACACAACTACACATTTGACTTTATCTTGAAGCATTTTTTATGTTAATATTTTCACTCTATACATTTTTAAGATGATACTTCATTTCCATATTGAGGACTGGAGAAGACACCTGCCCCATAAACCACAACCTTGGCTACATGACCAGAGATGATTACCTTAGTCATAGGGAAACAAAACAAAACAAACCACACACAATGATACTCTGTTTAGCAAATCTAAATATTGCAAAGTAATTCTAACTTTCAAGAAATCTAACACTTCACAATTACAACTAGGAAGAAGAAATTTAACCTTCTAAAAACCTTACAATTTGGTATTTTACCAATTGAGAAATATCACATTGTACACTAACACAATTCTAGTCTACCTTCAAGGCAGACAAAGATTTCTGTGTTCAACTGTGCCTCTGGCTGTATTTGCTGGCCACCTGCCATAGTAAGAATGGTAATACACACCACGAAAATTCAAGACCAGGATTAGAAGTAAAAAGTACACTAGCTACCACATCAAAGTTACCATCTAACAATACTGCCCAATGCTGAACAACATGTTCCATAAGATATTACCAGATGCATTTTGACTTAAGCATCATATTACCAAAATACAGCTCTATGTGTTTGAGACTAATGGGTTAAAATCCACTTTTGATTATTTACGGTCATTCTTTCAATAACAAAGGAAAAAATCTCTACACATTTAATAGGACTTTAAATGTTTTCAATTTAAGAATTGGTTTATTTGTGCTAGTCTTTAGTAATCTTCATAGACGCATTTTTATTTCATCAACAATCATCTCAGACACACCTTCTAACAAGACTGACGTAAAATATTACGACAGGAAACTATGCCTTCAGGAGCATGTTTATTGTGTTTGAGATGATACATCAGGTGCTCTCTGAGCTACAAAGGGTAAAAGGAAATCCTCTCATTACAAACTGACAAAGGTAAAAGGTAAAACATTTTTCACAACAGCATGAACCACATACTCAGAAATAGATCTGGGTTTAATACAAATGACATAATTCCTAGTCATCTACAGCTACTTTTATAACTTCATACAGATAATGAATTAGGCTAAAATGCACTATAATATTTGGTAGACTTCAGGACCAGTATCCTTAGTACATCACAAAATACATTTTGATATCCCAAAGAAGCAAGACTTGCAAGTAGGCGTTTTAAACATAACTAATCTACAGCTACAAAGTTCTACTCTTGATAGCATTTACCTTTTTGGGGAGTCTCCCAGGCTCCAAAGGATAAAAGCAGAGTAGAATCAGTATAACATATACACAGAAGTCCGTATTGTAAAGGCTATAAAGATTTGCAGCACAGTGAGAAGATGCCTTCTGCTCCTTCACACTGCATACAAATTATGTGAATTATGTTGCGTATCTCTTGGTCCACTGTCTGGCTATCCTGTCGTGTTCTGCTCTGTTGGTCAAATACTGAGTGGCTATGCTTCCAACCAGAGGATCCGCTGGAAAAGTGGAAAGAACATTAAAAGCTATTTTGTGGTGTCTTCTTCAAGGTATAGTTCTAATATTCTATTAAAATGAAATGCTTACTTTTCCGCAGTATCTTCACATATAATAGCTAGATTTTCAAAAGAAAAAATTTAAAGTAACATGATCGTATGTGTATTTTAATATTCAAGTTAGGAAAGCCCCCTTCAGCAAAACAACAACAACAACAACAACAA
Organism: Macaca thibetana thibetana; assembly: GCF_024542745.1. NCBI lineage: Eukaryota > Metazoa > Chordata > Mammalia > Primates > Cercopithecidae > Macaca > Macaca thibetana. The sequence goes on from NC_065589.1 coordinate 61,896,876, forward strand.
CAACAACAAATTTTGAGCTATATACAAAAATAGTTAGATTTGACTTTTATGAAAGATACAGGTCTTTAATATACAAAAAACTATTTTATAATTTTGGCCTTTCATCCAACAATGGAAGTATACTAGGAGGTTATATTTCTGCTTATGAATAGTTCAAAAATGGCAAGTTTTAAGTAAAACCCCAGTCTTACGATACCATGCTATTTCAAATACAATGCTTCCTTCATTCTGTGCCTGATATGACTCTAATCACTATCTATATTTCCACTTGAAACCTTACTTGCCATTTTGTTTTAAGTAGAATTCTGAACTAGAGAGTGAACCTGATATAAATTTTTATCATAATGTTTAAAAAGAAAAAAATATGTACATATGGTACAATATTTGAACTGTACCAAACCATAGCCAGTAAAAAAAACTCTCTTCCTTCCTGACTCCAACTACTCAGAAGTTTCTTTCCCTGGCAAACAACTGTTACCCATTTACAACATTACTTTCCAGAGTTCTTAGATGCATTGACAAGCATTTAGAATATTATGTTGTATATATGTATTTTTTCCAGTGCTTTTTATACTTAATATATCTTGAAGATATTTCCCTATGAGTTCATATAGAGTTGTCACATTCTTTTAAAAAGTTACATCAATTAATGGACATTGAGGTTGTTTCCAATACTCTAATAAATGATACCACAATGAATATCCATCTGTCTCTATCTATTGTATATGTATCTTGGCCAAGCACAAGGTAACAACAGTAACAGTTTTCAGTGACTTATCAAATATTTAGAAAAAGTAAGTCAACTTAAAAAAAAATCACATAGGAAAACAAAATGTGTGAAATTTCAGGTCTAAACATCATTTTATCAAGTCAGCTACTCAAGTTTCTGAAGTTCACATGTGGCAGGCATTTTTTAAAGTTATGAATTACACACAAATGATTTTATCTCTGAGTTTATATAATCATAATCTAGTTCAATTCTCATTGGCTATCATTTTAATATTCATTACTACTACACCTAATATAACTAATTAATTCAAAAAGGAAGGGAGAACAAGAAGCCCTCTATTATTAAAGTAGCTGCTTAAAAGCATATCGCAGAATGGAAGGAGCAGGAAAAGGAGGCACTGGTTTCAGAGACATTGGTTTACTCTTGGTAGAAGTAGTCTGTGCACCTAAACAGTTTTAAAAGTAAAGATTCCATTAGTGATGGTGACAAAATAATTATAGAGTGGTATGCCATTAACAAATTAAATGAAGGTATTGAGAAACTTCTGGCCTAGTCTACTTCAAATGGCACTGGTAATTTCCTTACAAACTATTTTACGGAGATCTTCCTATCAATAACATTTACCTCTCAATCTACATTTAAAGCTAACTAAAAAAAAAAAAAAAAACGCACTGGTTTTTGTGTTAATAAAGATTTGCTTACCAGGGTTGCAGTCTGTCAAAAGGGAACAAATAGACAGCAAAACTTTTGAAATAGTCAAAGCGGGACTCCAGTTGTCTTTAAGGATGTCCAGACAGATGACTCCCTGACTGTTGATGTTGCAGTGATAAATTCTGGTGCGGAAAGTAACCTAAGCACAGTCACATTAAAAACAGAAGGAAAATGAATGCTATATTACCAACTAAAACACTAGAAAAAGATGAAGGGTAATATATCATAGAAGATACTAAATTATCTGACTGGAGCTAACCTTAGATTAGGTTTAATAACAGAATTAAATGGTTTTGACTCAGTTGAAATCTTTATTTTTACCCTGTATAGAAAGAACTAAAGTAAGGAATTGATCAGTTATACTTAAATAACTGATACAGTAATTCTATCTATGTGTGTGGGTACGTGTGTTTGCATCATATACAACTGTGTGTGCACACACACATACAGAAAGACAAAGTGAGGAAGAGAAATATTTTGGTGCCAAAGGTAAGAGGAACTGATGAAGATTTTTTTTAAAACATAAAAGTTACATCAGTTTCTTAGTAGAAAAGATCAGTATCAATTCAGCTAATTTCCTACCAAACGTTAGAAAATACTGGAGGATTTAGAAGAAGGTTGGTAAAATCATTTACACTACCACCTTTCTGTTTCTTAGCCTTTTATTTCTACAGCTGGTTCACTGTCTTGTTAGACTAAAATATTAAAATAAAATAAACAAGGTTTTTAGCTACTGGATAAAGGAAACTAATATATCCCTGAAATGTGTGAGAGAAGAAGATAAATCATAAGAACAAACACTGCCAAGTCTCAAAACAATCACAAACACTAATTGGATAGTTAATTCATAATTGGAGTTGCTGAGAAAGAAAAACAATTTCTGATCATTTGAAACTAGCAGTGCACTGTGGGCACAAAAGTGGAATCTGGGAAAAAAATACTAAATGCTCTCAAAAGTGTCTTTCTGAAAAGAATCCATGATGGGGAAGGGGTGGGGAAGCACCACACTAGTTTAGTGGGGGAGGAAGAGAGAATGCCCTTCCAGAACTGCTCTGACCAATACAGCATATACTAGCTACATGTGCATATACAGCTCTTAAATTGTGGCAAAGTGAATTGAAACAAACTAAAAGTGTTGTAAAATAAATACCAGATTTCAAAGAGTTAGTACCAAAAAGAAAATGTATAAGATTTCATTAACAATACTCTTACATTGATTACATGTTGAAATGACAATATTCTGAATATGTTGGGTTAACTAATATAGTATTAAAATTCTGGTTTTTACGTTTTATGTGGCTAGTAGGACATTTAAAATTATACATGTAGATTTTACTATATTTCCATTAATGCTGTTCTAGAATATAGAAATAATTTATGTTCAGATCACTGACATTACTACTCAATACACATGTGATTTACAAATATATTTTCAGTTATAACTACTGAACAGAGTAGCATTCATGAACGGATGTCTATTAAATATTTATTATCCTTCAAGAAGCTCAACATTTTTTCCAAACTTCAAAAAGATTTAGCATTGTAGAGAAATAATTGTTCCAAATACCAAGATCACACCAGAAATCATTTTTCACTTGTCCAACTACAGATCTTAATAATGGTTAATACTGTATATCTTAGCAACAGAGCGAACTAACACTAAAGAATTAGAAATTTAATATATTGCAATTTCAGCAAAAAACTAACATGCTAAATTTATAATCATTATATTAATCAAAATTATTGGCAAATCATATACAGTACTATATACTGTGAAATTCTTATATTAGTCAATTTCCATTTTCCATTAAAAGGTGTCAGAAAAACTTAAGAGTCTTTTTCTTCAATTAATCTTCCCCATATGCAAAAATAATTTCAAGATCTTACATTCTGATGGGACCACACGGTTAAAGCACTTTAAACACTAACAGCTGTAACTGAGAGTAAACGGTGTCTGCGGTTTGGGGTAAATACCACTAGATGGAACTCTTGCTACCTTGTTAGATGATTCATTACTGAGAAATAACCCTCTTTTATTCACAAAATAAATCTGTTTATGTGCACATACACACATACACACAGGCTACATAAATTTTAAATGGTATAAATTGCAACATAAACTTTATAAAGTATAGAGAACAAAAGTTACCATGTTGGAAAGAAAAACATTTCACCGTAGTTAAGGGCTATGGACTTGAAAATATACTTTCCTTTAGTATGTCAGACATCTCTGTAACAAAAGCATAATAATGCTCATACTTAATTCCAATGGTTTTTACCTGCTGACTTGACCATCGTAGAAACAGAAGTTACGGGAGGGAGCCATTCAAGTAACTGTTATGTTTAAGCTTTGCAAAGTTGACGGTCATTACAAGGCACAACTCACCCCGTTCTCTGTTATCCATCTAATTCATACTTCAAATGAACTCAGAGCCAACAAAACTGAGGCATTCTGTTTCCATTACTACATCATACCCACAGAAGGTACAAAATGAGTTTACTAAATATTATTCATTTCCCTCTTCCTGGCTATGAAGTTTTTGCTTATCTATAAAGATAAGGTATTCAGCACAAAATTCACATTATTAAACACTTATTTCTGGAAGCTGTCAGTTTTACTTTTTATCCTAATAAATATCTTCATTAATACCTTAATAGTTAATTAAGGTATTATTAATTAAGGTATTAATGAAGGTTCACAGGATATTTTCCCTCATAAGCATACAATTTATCTGCTTTACTGAGGTGCAAGGTATAGTTTTATTTACAATTAAGAATTAAACTTTCTGCTTATTACAAATTATTTGTGAAAGGAGTCAATTACTTCCAGTTTTAAAATTCTTGATTACATGAAATTTTCCATATCAATCCATGAAAAGCAATGAAATAAAAATAATTGCATCAATACACATTTAAGTTTTAGAATAACCAGTTAAATTTAGAGAAGGAGGATTAAATATTAAAGAATGCACTTCTAGCTTCTTACCTTTGGTGGCTTAAATGGATAATCTGATGAAAATGTGATATCCAGAAAAAACACACCACCTTCATATACAGAACCCGGTGGACCAAGTATAGTTGATCTCCATTCATAAATGTTATCTCCTTTAGGCCCAGCACTATTTAAAAGAAATTAAAAATCAGTATGTACATATATTAGCAATTCATGTTAATATCCTAAAACCAGGGAAGTGTTAAAGGTAAATTAGCAATCTAGAGCAATAAGAAGTGAAATAAGTATAAAAGAAATAAGCCCCAATGTGTTTGCATGTGCATGTGTGTAAGAACTTATTTGGAAATATTACAAACTTACAGAGGAAATGCAAGAAAAGTACAAAGAAAATCGGTATAACTTTACCCAGTCTCCATTAGCATTCTGCTCTGCCCCATTTGCTCCTCTCTCTCCCCGTAACACACACCCGTCTAAACCTGCAAGCATGCATACAGACATGCTTTTTTCTCAGTCATTTGAAAGTTGCACACTTTATGGCCTTTTCCCCATAAACACTTCAGCGTGCATTTCCTAAAAATAATCTCCTATAAATCACAATACAGTTACAATTTCAGTAAATACATGAATACAATTCTTTAAACTGCAATTTGTATTATAATGTTGTCAACTGATTCTGTAATATCCTTTTAAAAAATTAATTTTTCTCCGGATGCAGGACCCAGTCTTGGAACCATGTATTTCCTGTGTCTTTATTCTCCTTTAATATGGGTCCTTTCCGCCTTTCTTTAACTTTTGTAACATTAACATTTTTTGCAGAATCTAGTCTTCTTTTTTTAAAAATGCTCATCATTTTGAGCTTTCCATGTTTCCTCATGATTTGACTCATGTAATGCATTTCTGGCTCAAATAGTATGTGATGTGTCCTTCTCATGGTATCACATTTGGAGGCACACAACATCTACCTGTACCTCATTGGTGACGTTAAGTTTCATCATCCAGACATAGTGCTATCCAATTTTCCTACTGTTTAGTTACCATTTTTTCCCTGCAACCAATAAGCAATCTATGGACAGACACTTTAAGACCAGGCAAATATCCTGCTTCTCATCAAAATTTCTTCCCAATATTAAGCATCCATTTGTGATTGCTATAGTTTGATCTGTCCCTGCTAAAACTCATGTTGAAATCTGACCCCCAAATGTGGCAATGTTGGGAAGTGTCTGGGTCACAGGGGTAGATCCCTCATGAATAAATTAATGCCCTCCCTCAGGGGTGAGTCCTCACTCTAGCAAAAATGAATTAGTTCCCAAGAGAACTCACTGTTAAAGAGTGGCTTTCCTTGGTTTCTCTTTCTTCCTTCCTCTCTTGCTTTGTGATCTCTTTGCATTTGATGGTTGCCTTTCCACTGCAAGCTGAAGCAGCCTGAGGCCCTCACCAGATGCAGATGCCCATCAGGTGAACCAAATAAACCTCTTTTCCTTATAACCTACTCAGTCTCAGGTATTCTGTTACAGTAATAAAATCATGATTTTCCAATTCTAGAACTTTCTCTACACTTAACAGTTACCCCTTGAGCCCTTTCTACTGCCTGTATGTATGTACAGAAGTAAGTATTATTGGTATGGTCTCATTTTTTTCCCAATGCTTTGTAAGTCATTACTGCCTTTAATTATTTTGATGCCCAAATTATCGCAGGCTTGGCCAATGGAGAACTCTTTCAAAATGACTCCTATATCCTTGCAACACGTTAGCATTTTTTTTTTTTTTAAAGCATTTCCTTCCTTTGGCATAAGGAATCCCATCCTTGGAGTCAGCCATTTTTCCAAAGAGCCAGGGTTCCTTTCAATGGGCATGTTGTCAGAAAAACCAAGATCTGAGTCCTAGGTGCTACTAAGTCTCAGTTACATTTTGGTGCATTGTGCTTAACACCATTACTTTATAAAATACAAAGGAGAGATAGTTCAAATAAAATCTAAACTCATAATTACTTGTTGGTAAGACGACTCATATGCCTTAAACTCTCCTCAAATATATTTTACTGCCAGTTGGTAGAAGAGCTTGGATTCCCACACCAAATTCTTAGTTCTTAAATGTGCTCTCTTCCCACTTATCATGCTGTTTGCCATAGGACAAAGTGTACATTTAACTATAGGACAAAGTGTACATTTAACTACTACAGCAGGATAGTAAATAACTTTTCCTATTGTCTCAGAGTAGACTAAGCAGAGAATCTATGGTAGTGTGATTACTTTGCTGTACCCAAAGATACCTAGCTTAGGGCAAGTGAGGGCTAAAATCCAGTCCTAAAATCCAAGTAGTTTTGGCTACCTGTCTGGAGTTAGGGGTCTTTTTTCATTCTCATAGATGTACCATCTGTTAGACAAAACATGGGGCAAGATGGGAAGGCGTCAGGAAGGGACATGAGCAGCTGCAGGGCTGAGTCCACTGTAATTTAAACAAACCATATTAGAGGCTAACAGCTGATTGACACTCTCTCTGCCTCTTTCACTGTCTGAATCATCCATTTTTCCTTCTCTGGTGAGTGATGCCAACAAGAATCCAACAATGCCATTTCTCCCAACTTTATTATTATTATTTTAAATCTCTATTTCTCTATCCCTTCCAGCTTCCATCTCAATCATCTTTCCTTTACAGCAAAACTCCTTGGAAATCTCATCTACACCTGCTATCTTCAGTTTCTCTCCTCTGTTGTCACTTGAACTCATTCCAAACAGGCATTTCCTCCCATTGCTCCACTGAAACAGCTCTTATCCAAGGTCACCAGTGACCTCATCACTACACCCAATGATCATATCTCAGTCTTCATATTATTTGATTGGTCCAGCAACATTTGATACAGCCAATCACATCATCCTTGAAACACTTTCTCTTTAATTCCCAGAATAACATACTTTGTTAGTTTTCCTACATTTCCTGGCCCCTCCTTCTCACTCTCTATTCCTATTCCTTATCTCCCTAAACTTTAAATATTGCCAGTCCTCCAGAGCTAAGACCTTACACCTCTTCTCTTTTCTACCTACCTGTACTGTTTTGGTTATCTTACGCAGTTTTATGGCTCCCAATAGCACCAATATGCTCTTAACTTCCACATCTGTAACTGCAGCCTAGATTGTTTTTACTCTGCAAGACTATGTCAAGAGAAGACGACAGGCAACAGTCTTCGAGAAATTATTTGCAAAAGAACTATTATCAAAAATATACAATGAACCATTAAAACTCAAGAAAATGAACAACCTGATTATAAAACGGGCAAAATACCTGAACAGATACCTTACATCAAAGATAAACAGATGGCAAGTAAGCATATGAAAAACTGTTCAACCTAATGTCATTAGGGAATTTCAAGTTAAAACAAGAAAAACATACCACGACACAACTATCAGAATGGCCAAAATCCAAAACACTAACAACAAATGCTGACGAAAATGTGGAGTAACAGGAACTCTCATCCGTTGCTAGTGGAGAATACAAAATGGTACAGGAAATGCAAAATATTTAGATTCATTTTTACGCATCTGGATGTCCACTTTGGAAGACAGTTTGACAATTTTCTTATAAACATAAACATATCTTACCATAAGATCCAGCAATCACACTCCTGGGTATTTACTCAAATGACTGAAAACTTATGTCCACTCAAAATCCTGCATGCAGATGTGAATAGCAGTTTGATTCGTAATTGCCAAATCTTGAAGGTGATCAAGATGTACTTCAGTAGCTGAATGGATATATAAACTGTGGTACCTCCAGACAACAAAATATTATTCAGTGCTAAAAAGAAATGAGCTATCAAGCCATGAAAAGACATGGATGAAACTTAAATGTGTATTACTAAGGAAGACAACCCAATATGAAAAGGCTACATACTGTATGACTCCATCTATATGACATTCTGGAGGCAAAACTACAGAAACAGTAAAAATATCAGTGGTTGCCAGGGGTTAGTGGCGTGTAAGGGATGAAGAGGCATAGCACGGAGGATCTTTAAAGTAGTGAAACTATTCAGTATGGTATGACATGGTGGATATCTCATTATGTATGTGTAACAATCCATAAAATGTACAACATCAAGAGTGAACCGCGATGAAAACTAGGGACTCTGCATGATTTTATTGATTGGAATGTAACAACTATACCATTGTAGTGTGGGACAATAATAGCAGGGGTGATTGTGTGTCTGTGCAGGGGCAGAGAGACAAGGGGCTTTCACTCAATTTTGCTATGAACCTAAAACTCCCCAGAAAAAGCTATTAATTTAAAAAATACAAATAAAGTTTAGAACAAGCAAATATTTATATATTAAAATAAGTCTGTGTTTCTCTAAGTACTGGTTTATAAAAAGATTTACTAACTTTCATAAATGAATATGTTCCAAAAATTTGTTTTGAAATCAGGTATTTTGGAACTTGAAACACATTTTGACCACAGAACTAAGGTGGTTTAAATCCTGGTCCACAAAATTTATTTAAACTATTTATTCCATAACATTAAATAAGGTACTGTGTATCTGCAGTGAAAAATACTGAAAAGTATTGATATATAGTTAGACATTTAAAAAATACATAACCCAGAGTATCTTTAAATTGATCACTCTGGCTCTCAAAGTTCATGTAGTTGGCCGGTATTCACTCTGGCCTCTGAGCTTTTCCTACTCTTTCAAACATATGTTTATAAACCAAGGAGAAAAGATGTAAAAATAAGGAAATTCTGGTCACAAAAGAATGAGAGGAAAAGAAAAAGATTATTCCTGGAGGCTTAAAGGGTGCTGAAATGACTAAGAAATGACTAAGAAGGAACAGCACTGTAAAAGCGACGGCGAGGTGTCCTGTGCACAGAGAGGCACATGGAAAGCCCACCAATAGGCCAGATAAAAGGGAGGTAAGGATAAAAGAAAACCAAGGTAGAAAAGTGACCAGCAAGCATTTCACAGCAGATAGGAAAATGGAAACTCTCCTGGAAAGCAGAGGCAGAAGAAGCAGAACAAAGAAAATAAAACAAGGAATCTACCCCTGGCCTTAAGAGTGGGCACACCTTTTAGCAAAAGTGATTAAGAACTAGGTCGTGATATGATTAGAAACTACAAACTGGGAGGTAAGCAGGAAAGGAGTATTTCTGTGGCTATTACTAGACAATAAAAAGGACTAGCCAATGTTGGTGGTGTTAAATTAATATGTGAAAGTCAGGTGTTCTCAATGATAACTGCACTGTTAACTTTCAGCACTCAACCATTTCCAGATATTTTTAAAATTCAAAATTTCTGAAAAGCAATAAGCATATACCTTAAACAAGTTAACAAAGATATTTAAATGCCACACAGACTCTAGCAAACTTGTCCAACCTGCCTTATTTTGTTGTTATTGTTGTTTTGTTTTATGCTTTTAGCAGCCTAAAGCCATGGTTTTTTTTTTTTTTTTCTTTTTTGAGATGGAGTCTCACTCTGTCGCCCAGGCTAGAGTGCAATGGCGTGATCTCAGCTCACTGCAAGCTCCGCCTCCCGGTTTTACGCCATTCTCCTGCCTCAGCCTCCCGAGTAGCTGGGACTACAGGCGCCCGCCGCCTCACCCGGCTAGTTTTTTGTATTTTTTAGTAGAGACGGGGTTTCACCGTGTTAGCCAGTATGGTCTCGATCTCCTGACCTCGTGATCTGCCTGTCTCGGCCTCCCAAAGTGCTGGGATTACAGGCTTCAGCCACCGCGCCCAGCCAAGCCACGGTTTTAAGTTTCTGTCTCTAGTGATAAAAGAAAAAGAGGATGAGGACGGGGCTTTACTGCCCTAACCAGAAACAGAAACTTCAAGAACCTATGACTGTATTCTTTCCCCTAGACACCCCCGTGAATTATTTTAATTAATTCTTGACATTACCAACATCCTAACTAAACAGGAGAATTAGTTACACCCTAATGACTGTAATTTAAGCATTACATTTTCTTATAGGATGTGGCTGTGTCAGCCACCTTTCTTTTCTCAACCTTAACAACTAGATAAGATTCACTCAGATTAATAATATGGCTAATGAAAGGAGGCATTTCAGCACCATGATTCAGTCATAATTAAGTTAAATCACATAATTTTATATTGTGCCAAACTATATGGAAATACTTCAGTGATTCAGAAACGTATCTAGTGTCTGCAGGCTCTATACAAAAAAATTTTATTTGGAAAATGTATTTTTGACTTAAAAACAGAGATACAAAATTTTAGGTATGATGCCATACTGCATAAAAAAGAAGCAGTCTAGAAAACATAGAGAATAGTAATTATAAAACCAGCTCATGTATTCACTATAAATACATATTTAAAAAGAAATTACATACAAAAAGTTACTCCATTAGGTTGGACTAAGTATTTTAATAGTCATAAGAATTTGCACACATATTCTATTGCAAAAGTATACTTTAGAACTGGTATACTTAAAATGTGTAATATTGAAAATTAAAATCAATCACTATTAATATCACCAAAATAAGCAACAACTGTTCCTAATGTTGATATGACTTTTCCCACAATGAGGTTATCAAGTTAGCATCTCAGTATGAGTAATGGGAGTAGGGGAGATTAGAAAGAGGAGCCCTTAAACTAGACCAATTTTTAGAAAAGACTGGAATGAGTTACGTAATTAAGATTATAAATAAGTTCATTTATAAGTAAGTTCATTACAAACATTTGTAGGTCAGTAAAACACATTTCAGGGATTAAGGTGTGACTCAATAAGCAGACCTGAGTTCTAAGAAGACTATTAATACGAAGATATCCAACCTAGCATTGTTTAAAATAATGAAAAAACTGCATAAAACCATTATGTCTACCAATAAGGAAACAGATAATTACACAGCAATTAAAATGAATGACCTACATTTTCCAGCAAGAGATAGATCTCAAAAATAATGCTCAGTGAAAAAAGTTAAGTTGTAGGATTAAACACGTAATTGAATACCATTTATTCACATTAAAAAAAAATATTTAAAAAATCCCACATATTGTTTATGAATGCATACATACACACACAGTGAAAGTATGAAAACATATATAGAAATCATGGACCAAAAATACAGAACAGTTATTGCCTCTGGGCAGGAAGGAAAAAGAATGAGACTGGGAAGAAAGTATGAAGAAACTTCAACTATATATAGTTTTACTTCCTTTAAAAAATATGTTCAAGCTAGAATATATGAAAGGATTATTGGATTATTACTCAAGTCTTACCTACTACTGTACGTTGAAACAAAAAAAGAAGTTTCAAAGCACACCAGAGCTCTATTTTACTGTTAACATAACTCAAGAAAGAAATAACATTTTATGGAGTGCCCACTCTATGCCAAGTGCTTTGTATCACATCTAACTCGATAGTAGTAATCCTGTTCAAGTATTTTTTATCACAATTTCATAGATGAGAAAACGAGCCAGAAAGGTTAAGTGACTTGCTTAGGGTCATATATGCAGCATATGCAGAGCTAAGATTCTCTTCTAAAATGTCTTCATCACAAATTTTAAAGCAATAAATCCATACAAATATTTTTAATTACCCAGCGCCTGCCAAAAATTAAAGGTAAACAGATTCAGAAATAAAGGTATCTAATCATGTACTAAAGGTGATTCTGTAATGGCTTCTACTCTATAGACTTTTAAATGCTTCATATAATTTGGATTATTAATCCTTTGTTCCATCTCTGTTTTAAGTGTCCAAGAGTTCCTCTAAAACTTTAGGATTATATTTCTGAAGAGAATCCTGTTGAACAAAACAGCAGGTGACAAGATGAGTTTTAGAGTCTTTTTATGTTTAGCGCTTAGAATGTGGGGATGGGAGGAAAAACAAAATGATATAAAATTCAAGTTTTGAAAGAGTAGAAGAAAATCCACAAGGTCTCACCTTCAAAACAAATATGGTCATTTGCATTAAAAATCTACACTAGCATGTAACCCTTGCCTGAAACACCTTCAATAACTGTTCAGAAAATAGTGATCAGAGTACTGCCTTGCAAAGAAGTGGATTCTTTTCCTAAAATTTGTATTAAGCAGATTCTGATTCATAATCAGCTTCACATCTTTTACATAAATTACTACAAATGCTTGTGTAACTTCTTGGCCCTTTTGTAAATTACTGTGATGCTTGCAAGTATGATTTTTGAAACCTAGTCTTCGTTTCATATATTGAGCGTATGGCAAATAAACGTATTTTTTCTTTCTGTCCAGCCCTAACAACCTTATCACATGGTCTACAGAACAGTAGTATTTTCATAGTCTCTTCTTTAAAGGAATTAGATTGAACACAAAAATAAAATGGCTGGCTGTGCGTGCTATATACATACATATAAATTCAGTCTGCAAAACCATCTTCATTAAAGAATTAATAACTATTTCTGGCAGAAGTAAAAAAAAATATTTATGGCATCGCCTAAAGGCTTCTATCTGCACAGATAATGCAATAATGCTTTACTGATCTAGTAATTACCATATAGTCTTTCTTCAAAACTGCTACTATAAAGCTTGCGCTTTGTCTATCTTAAGGCCTATTATGACATTCATCATCCAAATGCAGTCAAATCTATTGTGTATAATCAGAAGAAATGCTTTGTAAGAGAAGAATTCTGGTACAGGTATTTTTCATTGCAAAGTACTGTACACTTATATAAACATAGGTGAAAATATTTCTAAAAGTAAAACCATACACAAGGTGAAATAATTAAAAACACACACACACATCCAAGTCCAGTCAGTTAAACAACATTGTAAATAACTACTATGGACCAAGCACTGGGATGCCAGAATAAACTGTGGGTATGGTGAAATTAAACATCAACATCTGTAAGTATATTGTCTTTCACTAATACTGTGGTCACAATTTCACACTTAAATCCCTTGCTTTTTATATTCACATTGATTGTGGTGTATAATATCCGACTTAGCTAAAACACCTACACTCAAAAAGCTGCTCTGTCCAGAAGATCCTTGACTTCTCTGCTAATGATGACATAAAGATACATTTATCCTGTAAAGCTTCTCTACTACCTCAGCTGAAATCTCCAGAAATCTCAACCCACCACTCTTTCTTCTAATCGCCTCTATTCCCTCTCTCAGCTGAGTTCTATCTTCACTGCCCAAGAGAGGAAGAAAAGGTAATCTTAGCAATAAGTTGTTCATTTTAACAACCTTATCAAGGCGGTTGGGGCTTAGGAATATCCTTAGGATGCAGAACAAATTTAATTATATGAAGTACATCAAATGCTAAATGGGCATGTGTGAACTAGATAGAGAATATAGGTGGCTTTTGTAATGTTTTTCTAAAGGAAAGTCATACCTCTATATTGCTTTCCAAACTTCAAAAGCTGTTTATAAGTGAACAGTTATTATTCCTGAGTGTTTTAGAAAGAATTATATTTATTTAGGTTGAAAGCATTTAGGAGTTCACAATTAGGGAAAGCTATAATACAGACAATTAGGGTGAGGGGAGAGAAATAATATAGAAAAATAATTCTACTAACTAACAGGGCAGACCTAGGTATGTGCTAGCAGTTCCAATGATTTTATCTTCCTACTCCTCTTCCCAAGAATTACCTCTTTTTGGTAAATGTGTGAATTCTTATGTAATCTCTATTACAACCAACCAGGAAATGGTATTGCTTATTAATCCATACTGTGCCTTGTGAACCTATGAATTTGCTTTGAAATAAAAAAAAAGTATTTAAGCTTTAACAATATACAAAATATAGTACTTGATAGGTTCAATAAAGGAAACAAATTCATTCATTCATCAAGGAGTTACCGAGTGTCTACGATTTGGGGCTAGGAATCTGTACAAGGAACTAAATACACAATGGAGATTTCAGCCTAGCTGAGGATATAGATCTTAATCAAATAAACTCACACACACACACAAAAAAAACAAAAAAAACCCATAAAACAGAAAATGCTACAAAGGCAAGGTATTCTTTGTTGAATGCCAGGGAAATGTTAGAGAGGTAAGGGAAGAATCAGAGGAAACAATACTTTGATTACTTCAAATACCCCAGTGGGGGCTAATCAGGAGAAGGTGAAAGGAAAGGGCTGGGAAAGAGGAATTCATAGCATATGCAAATGCCCTAAGGCTATTAGGAACAAGTAGCGGGGTCTGGAAGGACAATGTGGCAGAAGTGAAGGGAACATGGGAAGTACAATGAAACAGGACCTGATGAGAGAAGCTGTAACCAACATCTAGGCAGGACCTTGTAACGCTACATGAAAGATACTTGTCTTTATATTAAAAGCAATAGACAGCTATCAAAAGATTTTAAGCAACAAAGGGGGAGTGTTAAACTAATATGGACATTTTGCAAAGCCGCCTCAGGTTGCTCTGTGGAAAATGGCTTGGAAGAGGCCTGGAGGGGTTGTGGGTGGACCACTGCAGTAATCTGGGTGAAAGATGATGACAGGCTAGACTAAGGTGGTACCAGAGACAAAGAGGAGAGACTTGAGAGTTACTTAGGAGGAAAAAAAAAAAAAAAAATCAACCAGACTTACGTTTCGAAATAGGGCAAGTGAGGAAAAGGGGGGTATCAAGAATAGCTTATGGTTTTCAGACTGTATGACTGAGATAATGTATGTGCCATTAACTAAGATATGGACGTTGAAAAAAAGTTGGTTTTGGACACACTGGGACTAAGAAGTTTATGAGATATCCAAAAGATAAATATGTCAAAGAGACAGACAAATAAGATAAAGGGGACTGGTCCTATAGATATAAATTTGTGAGACTTTGATACACAGGTCCTTAATGTCCTGCAGGTGGGATGCACCAGACTAGGTAAAGAGTACAGAGTAAGAAGGCGAGATGATGCCTGAGATGAGACCACCACACCTAAGTCCCAATAACACATGTCAGACCTGTGACAGGTGTATAAAAGAGGGACAAAAAAGCAAATGGAAACAAAGCAGAGGAGAGATTAATTACATGAAGAAATATGGAAAGAAGCTGGGTTTGAAAAGTGTGTTAGAAACTAAAGAAGACGTCATCTAGTCATGTGGGGATCATACCAATAAACTGCAAAAACTATCTGCATGTGTATGCTGGCATTATGAACTAATTCTTTCTGTAAAAATACAGAAGGAAATACTAACAGTGGTTACCTCTAAGAAGGATGTGGTGCTCTAGAATGAAAAGGAAACCCAATTTTCACTGTATACTCTCTCCATTCTGAATAGTTTTCTGTGTTAAGTTTTAATTTGAAAAATAAGAGGGACCGGGGCCCAGTAAGTCAAAACTGGGGCTATGACTGAAGCACTAAAAGTGCTGTAAAAGCACTACAGAAGAAAGTCTAAACCAGAAAGGATTTTAGGTAGGCAGAGTAATTTCTATAATATGCTTTCTTATCAAACCCCAAACTGGCGATCTCTGACAACAGAGATTTTCCAATTCTGAAAAATCAGATTAATAAGAGCTTTTAGAAATCTTGGCTAAGATTACTTACCCTTCTTGGGTATCTTCCCTCCCCCATTCTTTGCATACTGTACAGTTTAAGGGCTCATCCAAAATTGAAGCCATTTTACCAATATATTGTAAATCTGAATTACAACTTAACCATATATGACAGATTATCCTGTTTTCATTTTCTGCCTTTAACTTTAAGACAGGCTATGATTAGGTAAAATACAACTAACAGTTGATAAATGTGTCAAGCTTTAGTCCAGTTTATCATGAGGTTTAAACTAAGCACAGACTCCAAAAGTACCTGTTTGTCCATTAGTTTTTTTCTGTATGTTTTGCAGTTTGATATACGAGGGCAGGTATGGAAATGTATCTTCCACCAGGAAGTATTTGTGTTTTGTGCTACATTTTTGTTCAAAATCTTAATGCCTACACAGAATCCCTGACCTGCAAAAGACTCAAAATTCAATAAATGTATTTCCTGCTTATCTTTGCCTTTATGGAAGATCTTTTTCCTTGGTGGACAATGTAATTATAAAGCTTCATAACATAGTTGGCACATATGTGAGGTACTCAGTGTTACTGATTCACTCTTCTAACATCTACTGATTACCTACTATGTACCAGGCACTAATGGGTACTGAAAATACAGTGATGAACAGAACATACTAGGTCCTTGCCCTCACAGTGATTATGCAAATACTGAACAACACAAAATTATTCACACAAAATAATGCTGGATAAATACAAAGTCACTTAAATAAGCAGACTATATTCCAAAGAGTGTACGAAAAATAGTACTTAAAAAATTGATGGTCTTTTTTTTTCCTGTCCCAACATATCCAAGGATATGTCTATATTCCCATCAGTTAACACTGGCTCACTAAAGTAATAAGGGAAGTGGGCGGGAGGGAACAGTGTGGAGAAAATCTCCCAGGTTATTCTAATAAGCAACCTTCTTAAGAGGTACTAAGTTAACTGATGTGGTTACTACATCTAAAACCATGGATCCCAACCTTGGCTGCCAAATGTGATCACCCGTGGAGTTTAAAAACTTACCCAATACCAGCTCCTACCCCTAAGAGATTCTGATGTATTAGTCTGGGGCTTGGTCTGAGCTTACAGAGGCTTAAAAACTCCTCAGGTGATAAAATGCTCAGCCATGACTCAAAACTGGAGACGAGGAGAGCAGATATGCAGAAAGAATGGGAAAAAACAGAATGGAAACAAGAAAGTATTCCAATCCTCAGATATGACATAATTGGCTGGGCTCTGTAACTGTTACTCCTATTGTGCAGAAAGATGTAAGAAGCTATTATAACTTCTGCCAAAACTCATTAACATCTTTAGATTGTGGTGAATTTATTAAGGTAATAGTTGGGCTCAGCCAGGGGCACGCCAGCCTCCTTGGAAAACTTCCCCATCGCCACCTCAAAAAGCTGTAATGATCATCAGCATAATGTAACAGCTTTTTAAAACTGATCAAATGAGAAAATGTCTCTATAATCTTCTTTCTCATACACAGCACAAGTAATTTTGCCTATACATTTGTCTTCAAAAAGTAGATTATGACAGTTTAAGATTCTCAGCTCTTGCTGCTGTATGCTTTCTTGCCATTTCCCTCCCTCTCTGCTTATAAAGCAGCAGACTTAAAAGCATAAACACAAGGTATGCTATTAGAGAAAGGTAAAATTTTACTTTAGTATCCTATGTAAACATTTAGTAAGTTCTCTGACTTTAAATTCTAACATTTAGAAAATTCTACATAGTATGAAAATAAAATGTATTATTATTATTAATTCTAGAACATTAACCAGTGCACCACTGACATTATATGACTACTATGCCATAAAATACTCCTAGAACTGAACAGTTACTGGAGAGTACAGTAAGCTAAATCAGAAACTAGTGAGCAATTAAGACTTTTGAACACAGTGGTTAACATAAGAACCATTCACAGGGACTTTAGGAATTACGTTATCTATAAGCATACAAAATAGCAAAAGGTACATTAAGAAGATCTATACACTAATCTAGCGACATAAAAAATTATATCGGTATAATAGTGGAATTATGTCACTAATCTTGAAATTACAAAAAGCAGTTTCTACACAGTAAGTTAAAACTGAATCTTCCTTAGATAAAGCCTTACAGAAAACACAATCTCCTATTAAAGTAAACCTGCATTCTGTCACTTCTAGTATTCTCCATTACCACTAAACATTATTTTTTTCCACTTCTATCCCTTATGATTGGGGTTTGCCCTGAAGTTGTCTTTGGCATCCTTCTTGCTATACACAGTGCCATAGATAATACAAATTATACATATTTATCGCTTAGAGATTTCATCCTGTTTTATATAAACTACATATAATCAGTTTCTAGATCTTTAGTAGCAGCACTGTGTATTTTGCAATATTCACTTTTTAAGTACTTATTGAACGTTATACTTTTCCGACCAACCATCACCTCAAACTCAACAAAATCAAAATTATCTTTAACATAAAACCTGGCCCTACCAAAGACCAGAAATTGTAGTACTTGGGAAAAATGTGGAGGGATAGTCATGCTCAAATACCACTAGATCGGAGGAGAACTACAGCTTTTTAAAAATTCTTAGCCACATGTATCAAGAGTCATTTGATCAAGTAATCTCACATCCAAGAAGCTATCCTAGGACAAAAAACAGAGATGTGAATAAAAGTTTTTGTGTAAGGAGGCTCAAAGTAAAATAACAATAGGGAAACTCAAAATAGCTTAAATGTCCAACTAAATCATAATGGTTAAATCACAGTTCTCAATCAATCATGATGTAGGCACTGAAAAAAAATTCAAGATTTTGAAGACTGTTAAATGACATGAAGAAACGTTCATGACAGATTAAGAGGGAAGAGTAGATCACAAAACTATATATACACAGCAGTAATCGTATTGTGTAAACAATTTGTATATGTGTATACAATATGTCTATGTGTATTTCCTTTTATATCCTCATTTCCACTTGCTTTCCAGTCTAAATTAGGATAGATATCATCATAATGTTTATAGTCAACAGTACTAGGGTCTGCTGAGATGACTCTCCACACATGTGGACAATCTGGTTGACTGGCATCACCACCATTCCTGACTCTTGAATTTATATGCTACTGGTAAGCATTCATTTTCTTATATTTATTTACATGTAAGTATTTAGTAAAAAGCAGAACATACGATGGATACAATGAAAAAATGTGTTCAGGTTAACTTGTGGCATCATGTTGGAACTCAAAAAGTTTCAGGTCTTGGAGCATTTCAGATTTCAGATCAGAGATGCTCAACCTGTTATACTTCTATTAAAAACAATTTTTTTAAATGGCACTTTCATTTATTTTTCCAGTTGTGCAGGCATAAAACTTGACTTTTAAGCTTCCTTGCTCACCAGACATCCTGAAGGTTCTTCTGAATAATCTTTCTTATTACAATAGACAGGAAGCAGTAAATTGTATTGAAAAGGCTTGGAAATCACACAAGATCTAAAATCTGGTTGCATTTACCAGATGTGTGACGTCCAAATTACTCAATTTTTCTCCATCTGTATGTGATGGCACCTGCCTTTGGAGTTATAGTGAAGTTGACAGCTCCTACTATTATGTAATTTTCTTTATCACTACTTCCAACCCAGATACTTAGCACATTTGACCTGGGACTCAAATATGGATGTTTAGAATTGACAGGTCTTTAGATATCATTTACTATGGGTCCCCGGTTTTACAAATGAGGAAACTGAGGTCAGGTGCTTGCTCAAGGCTCCAGAGCTAATACGTGGCAGAACCTGAATTCTAACCTGTTCCATGACTTCCAGTTTGGCACTCTTTCATAGGCATCCTTGGAAAACTTCTCAGGACTTTGCTCATGCCATTCTTTCCTACCTCCCTGATGACTACTGACTCTTTCAATATTCTTTATCTGAATTCAATTAATAAATAGAAGGCCTTCCCTAATTCCAAAAGGGACTTCTCCCTCTTTTGAACTCTAGTACAGATTGCTGTTTGGCTTTTTGACTAGGTCACATTGACGGAGGGCTAACCAGAAGAGCACAGCCGCTTAAAGTTAAATCAGAAAACATCAAACATGTAAATAGCCCCTGAAGGCACAGAATATTAACTGATGTTTCACAATACCCTTGAATTAACAAGGAAAGACTGAGCAACACTCAGCACATATTCTCTGATTCCTAAGACAGGCAAATTTTCAAACATCTGGAAAGCTTAGAACGACTGATGGGCATAAGGTAGACTTAAAAGATGTGACAATTAAATGCAATGTGATATCCTGAAACAAAAAGGACATTAGCCAAAAAAACTGGTATAAAGCCAGGAGTTTAGTTAATATTAATTTGCCAATATTAATTTCTTAGTTTTGACAAATGCAGAAGGCTCCACAATTATATCCTCATTTCCACTTGCTTTCCAGTCTATGGTGATAGATAAACATCACCATAATGTTTACAGTCAACAGTATTAGGCTCTGCTGAGATGACTCTCCACACCTGATGGCAAGGATGAGGTGTTTTGACTCACACTCCACTGCTCTTCCAGACCACGCTGCCTCCTGACAGTGGTTTGGCTGTCATACAATTCACCTAGCGAAAGTACTGGCCAAAAACATAATTCCTATTTGACAAAAGCTTATTACACAGTTTCTGTGAGCAGTGTCCCACATCATGCCTGTAATCCCAGAACTTTGGGAGGCTGAGGCAGGTGGATCATGAGGTCAGGAGTTTGAGACCAGCCTGGTCAATATGGTGAAACCCCATCTCTACTAAAAATACAAAAATTAGCCGGGCATGCCGGTGCGTGTCTGTAATCCCAGCTACTGGGGAGGCTGAGGCAGGAGAATTGCTTGAACCTGGGAAGTGGAGGTTGCAGTGAGTCGAGGTTGTGCCACTGTACTCTAGCCTGCGCGACAAAGAGAGACTCCATCTCAAAAAAAAAAAAAAAAAAAAATCCTTACGTTGCACACTGCTCACAGAAAACCCTGACATCCATTTTAACAATTAAAATAGATCTATACTGATCATCTATATAAAAAGTAGTACGTTACGTTCTAAGTTTCTATTACTGTTAGATGCCCCTACGAGGAGAGGTAAAGGGCTTTGGGTCAAACGCTATTTGACACTCTATACAAAGATTAAAAAAAAATACATCTTTTTTTTTTTTTTTTTTTTTTTTGAGACGGAGTCTCTCTCTGTTGCTCTTGGCTCACTGCAGCCTCTGCCTCCCGGGTTCAAGCAATTCTCCTGCCTCAGCCCCTCGAGTAGCTGGGACTGCAAGCACGTGCTGCCACGCCCGGCTAATTTTTGTATTTTTGGTGGACAGAGTTTCATCATGTTGGCCAGGATGGTTTTGATCTCCTGACCTCGTGATCCGCCCGCCTTGGCCGCCCAAAGTGTTGGGATTACAGACGTGAGCCACTGCACTCGGCACTGAAGCATTTCTTTAGAGAAAAGGAATTGTGTTGAAGCATCAGAAGGGAGCTCTAAGAGTCTACTTATGAAACTTCAAGTCTTCTGCTCTTCTAAGGTAAAAACTAGCTCATTTACTGCACAGTCTAACTCTCTGGATCTAACAATATGACAGTAAGGAGAACCATTTTATACAAATTCCGGAAACTGTTAAATGACATTTTAAACTATGATTATTTTGAATACCACAGCTACTAAAAAGTGATTTTGTCATCAGACTAAACTGTTTTTCCAGTATTTTTTACCTATGATCCATCTGAAATCTCTATAATTTGTAGTATACCTTATAGTATTTGTATTTATACATATACCTTATAGTATATATGTATAGTAAAATACATACACCTTATAGTATATGTACTTCACCTATGATCCATCTGAAATCCTATATTTTGTAGTATACCTTATAGTAAATAGAAATTACATTTCATTCTAACATTACATGTTTAGATGTTATAGTTCTTTTATATATCCCAAAGCAGCCAGCATAACGCTTTCCACGTAACAGTTGCTCAATAAATGCTTGCTGACTGTCAACCACGGAAAACTGCACTGTGGCACAAAAATGATTCTTTATAAAAAAAATTTTCCTATCCACTAATATTTATTTTATGTACATCATAAGCCAGGCACTGTAGTAGGGATAAAAGGAATAAATGCCATCTAATTGAATTTATTGTTATGAAAAGGCTAAATGCAATACAGTGTAACATGTGCAGAACTAGAGACAGGTCAATGTCCCGTGGAAGGACGAAGGAGAATATATCAAAATTGCTTAAATGGGTAAATCAGAAAGCTCTATGAATATATGACTAAAAAGCTATCTTCCATTTACCCACTAAGAACACCACAAACATATTTTCCTCCACAATTTAAGTATATAAATTTTTAGAAATGTCAAGGAAACAGTCAAATGGCCACTTCAAATACTTATTAGTTTAGCTACAGATACTAAAAATCACCCCATATAGTAAATTATACAGTCAGCCCTCTGTACCTACGGGTTCTACATACACAAATGCAACCAACCACAAACAGAAAATATGCAGAAAAAAACTAATAAGAAATAATACAAATAAAAAGCCAATACAGTTTAACAACTATTTACATAGAATTTATATTGTATTTGGTATTATAAGTAATCTAAAGATTATTGAAAGTATACCAGAAGATATATATAGGTTATATGCAAACAGTATGCCATTTTATACAAGCGACTTGAGTATTTTGAGGATTTTGGTATCTGTGGGAGTCCCAGAACCAATCCCCCAAGGATACCACGGGATGACATTTTATGAAAATTTTATTCAACTCCTAGACATCAGTGTCTTTGTCATTACTAAATTATTGAGATGAATTTTTTGACTTTGCAATTGACACTATTAGAAATTTTATCATGACCAAACTTAGCATTTGTACACTTGTGTTTTTTTTTGTAGAGATGGGAGTCTTGCCATGTTGCTCAGGATGGTCTCAAACTCCTGAGTTCAAGCAATCTGCCCACCTCGAAATCCCAAGTGCTAAGATTACAGGCGTGAGCCACCACACTAGTCCCTGTTTCTCTATAATCACATTTTATGAAAATTTTATTCAATTCCTAGACATCAGTGTCTTTGTCATTACTAAGTTATTGAGATGAATTTTTTTTTGACTCTGGAATTGACACTATTAGAAATTTTATCATAGCCACAATTAGCATTTGTACACTTATTTATTTTTATTTTTATTTGTAGAGATGGGAGTCTCATCAGGTCGCCCAGACTGGTGGCTGGCCTCAAACTCCTAAGTTCAAGCAATCCTCCCACCTCGGCCTCCCAAAGTGTTGGGATTACAGGTGTGAGCCACCACACCCGTCCCTGTACACTCTTAAGACAATGTTTTTACATTTGACACCTAGGCAACCACAGGCATTCTAGTTATAAGTTGCCCTCCCAGCTGCTCTAGGAGCCAGAATGCTCATCTGCACCCACTTTTTGATTTAAAAGTATATTCATTACATTTTCAATGTAACCATTTATTGTATTTTTCAAATGCTTTTAATCAGCTTTGTTGAAGTATATTTACAATAAAATTCACCATTCTGAAATAAACACTGGTACGACAAATGTATACAGTCCTGTAACATCACTATAACCATGATATAGAACATTTCCACCACCCCAAAAATGTCTCCTCATGTTCCTCTGAAGTCAATGTCCTCTGTCCCTATTCCCTACCCCTCGTAACCACTGATCTGCTTTCTGTTAGTATAGTTTGGCCTTTGTTAGAATGCTGTTATTGGAGAAACATACAGGGCATAGACTTTTATTACTGGATTCTTTTATACAGCATAATGCTTTTAGACTTATACATGGTGAGTGTTTATGTCTATCAATAGTTCATTCTATTATATGGATATAGCACCCAATTGCTCAGATGATAGACACCAGGTTGTTTGCAGTTTTTCACTATTATAACCAGAACTACATAAACATTCAAGCACATCTTTGTGTGAACATGTCTTCATTGCTCTTGAGTAAATGTCTAGAAGTGGTACTACTGGTTACTGGTTTCCCAAAGCTGTCATATCAAAATATCACAAACTAGATGGTTTAAAACAATAGAAATTTATTTTCTCACAATTCTAGAGGCTAAAAGTATGAAATCAAGGTGTCAGTAGAGCCATGCTCTCCTGAATCATCTAGGAGAGTCGTTAGAAAAGAACGTTCCATGTTTTTTCCTTAGCTTCTGCCATTGCCGGGAATCCTTGGAAGTCCTTGATTTGCAGCTGTATGAAAACAATCTCTTCCTCTGTCATTATGTGGCATTCTCTGTAAGTCTCTGTCTTCACAAGGCCATCTTTCCTCTGTTATCTCTCTTAAGAACACAAATCCTTCTGGATTAAGAACTCCCTACTCCAGTATGACCCCATCTCTAACTATTTACCCTGCAATGACTCTATTTCCAAAAAAAAAAAAAAAAAAAAAAAAAAAAAAAAAAAGTCACATTCTGAGTGCTGGAGGTTAGGACTTAAACATACCATTTTGCAGGACATAATTCAACCAGTATCACTGAGTCACATGTAATAAGTGTATGTTTATAATAAGAAACTGCAAAACTGTTATCCAAAGTGGCAGTACCATTTTGCCTTCTCAATGGTAATGTATGAGAGTTTCAACTGCTACATATCCTTCCTAAAACTGTTTTTTAAAAATTATTTTAATCCTTCTAGTCAGTATGTAGTTGTATCTCATCATGGTTTTAATTAGCATTTTTCTATGGGTAAGCACCACTGTTATTCATACAGCTTCATCAGTAACATGTCTATTCAAATCTTTTGTCTATTTTAAATTGGTTTGTCTATTAAGATATAAGACTTATATGTTAAGACTTGCATGTTCTGGATACAAGTCTTCTATCAGACAGAGGTTTTGAAATTATTTTCTCCCTTTCCGTGACTTGCCTTTTCATTTTCTCAACAGTGTCTTTTACTTTAAGTTCCATTTGTCAATTATTTTATTTCTTGCTTTTGTCCTAAGAAATTTTTACTTAATCCAAGGGCATAAAAGTTTGCTCTTGTTATATTCTAGAAGTTATAGCTTTAGCTCCTACATTTAGGTCAATGACCCATTTTGAATTAATTTTTGTACAGTCATGTGTCACTTAATGTTTAACAACAAGAATATGATCTCAGAAATGTGTCTTTCGGGGATTTTGTCATTTTTCAAACATCATAGTGTATTTACACAAACCTAGATGGTATAGCCTACTACACACTTAGGTTACATAGTATAGCCTATTGCTCCCAGGCTACAAACTCATACAGCATATTATTCTACAGAATACTGTAGGCAACTGTAAAACAATGTTATTTGTGTATCTAAACACAGGAAAGGTACAGTAAAAATTATATAAAAAAAGTGGTACACTTGTATTGGGCAGTTATCACGATGGGGCTTTCTGGACTAGAAGTTGCTCTGGGTGAGTCAGGGGTGAGTAGTGAAGGCACAGGATATATCTGTGCACTACTGCAGGCTTTATAAACACTTACGACTATACTAAATTTATGCAAAAATACTTTTCTTCCACTACAATAAATTAACTTTAGCTTACTATAACTTTTATTTTTTGTTTAGAGACAAGATCTGACTTTGTCACTCAGGCCAGAGTGCAGTGGTATAATCATAGTTCACTGTAATCTTGAACTCCTGGGCTCAAGTGGTCCTCCCACCTCAGCCTCCCAAGCACCTGGGACCACAGGCATATGCCACCATGCCTAGCTAATTTTAAATTTTTGGTAAAGACGGAGTCTTGCTATATTACCCAGGCTAGCCTCAAACTTCGGCCTCAAGTGATCCTCCCCCTCCTCGACCTCCTGAAAGTGCTGGCATTACAGGTGTGAGCCTGGCTGTAACTTTTTTACTATGTCAACTTTAAATTAAATTTTTTAACTTTCTGACTCTTTTGTAATAACACTGAACTTAAAACACAAACACATTGTATAGCTGTACAAAAATATTTCCCTTTGTATTTGTCTATAAGTTTTTTCTTTTTTATTATACTTTAAGTTCTAGGGTACATGTGCACAACGTGCAGGTTTGTTACATATGTATACATGTGCCATGTTGGTGTACTGCACCTATTAACTTGTCATTTACATTAGGTTTATCTCCTAATGCTATCCCTCCCTCCTCCCCACCCCACCCCACGACAGGCCCCGGTATGTCATGTTCCCCTTCCTGTATCCAAGTGTTCTCATTGTTCAATTCCCACCTATGAGTGAGAATATGCGGTGTCTGGCTTTCTGTCCTTGTGATAGTTTGCTCAGAATGATGGTTTTCAGCTTCATCCATGTCCCTACAAAGGACATGTACCACATTTAAGCTTTTTTATTTTTAGAATTTATTTTGTTTAATTTTTAAAACTTTTTTTGTAAAAACTAAGACACAAACACACACATTAGCCTAGGCTCACACAGGATCAGGAGCATATATATCACTACTGTCTTCCACTGCCACATGTTGTTCCACTGTAGGGTCCTCATCAACAATAACATACAGAGAGCTGTCGCCTCCTAGGATAACAACGCCTTCTCCTGCAATACCTCCTGAAAGAACTGCCTGAGGCTGTTTCACAGTTAACTTAAAAAAAAATAAGTAGAAGGAGTACACTCTAAAATAACAATAAAAAGTACAGTAAATACATAAACCAGGAACATAGTCATTTTATCAAGTATGTACTATACGTAATTGTACGTGCTATACCTTTATATGACCAGCAGCACAAGTTTGTTTCCACCAGCATGCACTGTTTGACAATGCTACGATGACTACAAACTCAATTAGGTGACAGGAATTTTTCAGCTCTATCATAATCTTCTGGAACCACCATCATGTATGTGGTCTGTCGTTGATCAAAATGTCATTATACAATGCATAACATATGGATGATGTGAGGTAACAATCAAGGTTCAATACAGTAAGTCTTCACTTACAATTGTTGACAGGTTTTTGGAAACTGCAACTTTATGTGAAATGACATATACTGAAACCAATTTAACCACAGGCTAATTGACATAAACAAGATTCAAGTTCCTATGTCATATTTCTGGTCACAACAACATCACCAAAATTTACTAAAGACCAAAATATTTCTAATATCAAGCATTGAAATAAATGTATAGCTATACATCCAGTTAAGAAAGCTTAATAAAAAAGAAATGAGAGTATTGTTTACCCCCTTATTGCAGTTCAGGGTAGACGGTGGCTGAAGAGTTCCAGCAGCCCAGGGCACATGGTGTGAACCATCCCTGGACAGGATGCCCCTGCATCACAGGGCACACTTTCACATACCCCCCACACCCTCTCACTCAGGTGGGGACAATTTAGACACACCAATTTCCTTAACTTGCACATCTCTGAAATGTGGGAGGGAACCAGAATACACAGAGATAGCCCACGCAGACATGGGAGAAGATGCGAACTCCACACAATGGCCCCTGCCAGGAATCAGTTTTTTCCTCATGAACGTTATAACCACAACATAATGTTGAATGAAACATTATTCAAGGACCTGCTGTATTTTGTGTACAGACACTCAGTTATTCTAACACCTTCTGTCAAAATCCTTTCCCTACTGAATTACCTTGGCATTTCTACTGAAAATCAACTGACCATTTACATGTGGATCTACTTCTGGGCTCCTTATTCTGTTTCACTGATACATATGCCCATCCTATGCCAATACCACACTATTCTGATTACTGTATGTTTACCTAGTATGTCAGAATCAAGTAGTATGAGTCCTCCAACTTCGTTCTTTCTTCGCAAAAATTAGAATGTACAAGATGTTGCCTGCTGTGAGCCAAGTCCTTCGTTCTGTCCATTTCAATAAGGAATTTGATATTTCAAACATACCACTCAAGAAATCAGGATTGACTCTACTGTTTGAAGAATGTACTGTGCTGACATCACTTACCACATTGGAGGCTTACTTTATACCTACAGAGTTCAACACCAAACAAAATAAATCTTAAATTCTAGGACAGCTGGCCATTAAATTATGAGTAAAACTTATCATCAGCTTCTGTTACCTATTATGTGACCTTCCTCTGTCCCTGTGGTAAAAACCCTTGGGAACAATCAAGTACGACTATATATCAGGGATGTCCACACTAAAAGAAGAATTGTCTTGGGCCACACATAAAATACACTAACATTAACGACACCTGATGAGCTTTAAAAAAATTGCAAAAAAAAGAAATTGCAAAAAATCTTATAATGTTTCAACAAAGTTTCTGAATCTGTGTTGGGCTACAAAGCCGTCCTGGGACGCATGTGGCCCGCAGGCCATGGGTTGAACAAGCTTGCTACATACTATTACTGATATATTACTATATACTATTACTAATAAGTTTAGCATTACATGTTTTTTACATGTTTACTAACATATATATATATAATATTGCTAAGAGTAATATATAATACATCTACTAAGAGTAATATATATCATTAGTAAGAGTGGTATCAGCAATAATTATTACCATTTAAAAAGTAATTCATATTTTTTATAAATACATTTTAAAATAAAAATAAAGAAAATGGTAATTATTTCCATGACAACAACAAAATCTATGTCTAAGTTCAAAAGGAAAAATCAGCAGCTGACAGAACTACTGCAACTGTCAAAAGAACAGTTCAGAAAAAGGAATATACATCTAAAGCCCTACATCATGCAAATCATAGTATAACAGGAGTAGGTTTTACTTTGTATATTTCACTTTTTACAGTTCAAAATGTTGTTATCCCTTATATAGAACACATACAAATATTAAAACAAAAGAGTTATTTTGCTATAATGTACATTAATTTTAAAATATGAATACTAACCATAAAGCACCTAAGTGATCCCAACAGTTTACAAATTACTTGTATATTATATATATAATGTAGCTTTTCCAAGGTGGATTTTGTCATTTATCTAAATAGAATCACCTAAAATATTAGTTGTCCTTCCCCTCTCTCTAATAGTTCCTAAATTAAAAGTATCAAACTAATTCTCCCTGATGTTGCTATTTCATATTCTTCAAATATGTTTTTTTATATTCTTCAAATTTTTCAAATTCTAATTTTTTCTATTACTCGAATCATTTCACCTGTTAAAAGCCACATTTGTTCTTGGAAACTTCTGTTCTTTAGAAACTTTAATATAAATAGAAATGAAAATAAATAGAAATGAAATAAAATTCAATGTATACACTAAACGTGGAGCTGGGAATAAAATGGTATTGTGATATGCTAGTTCCAGGAAATTTCAGATAGTGTTTGATAATCCTAAATTAAAGCACTTGCCCATAAATTTCAGTGGTTCTGAATCAGCTGGGAATAAGGAGGCATATTTAAAAATTACATTTTTTCAGCTTTGTTTTCTTTGCATGTCCAAATTACAGTGGTAACATTTATTTTTTCAAAGAGATTGTAAATTTTTCTTACTTAGAAGAAATGTCAAGTTTAAAAAATCTAGAGTTAAGAATAAGGAAATGGGTCAAATGAGACACTGACAAATGAGAAAGTCCTAAGATATAAAGATATTCAAAACTAGTAAACAACTCAAATGTTTCTTTGACACTTCATTATCTTATCTACACTATCTACTACAGAGGTTCCTTTAAATAGGGGCCATTTGAGTAAGTTAGTCAAATAATTTTGTAACCCATGTATATAAAAGGATAATATACATTTTTATCAGATAGCAGAAGCTGGCTCTCCAGAGGAAAAAATATCACCGATTAAAAACTAATGTTGAATACATGTTATTTTATGCAATTGCTACCAAGACCATATTTAATTTTACTTTTCCTTTGAAACAATGATGTTCACTTTAGCTTTCGTAACATACTACTTCAACAAAAAAAGTTAATTTTGCCTCTAAACCCAAGGAAAGCTAGGCATAAAATTTGTTCAAAGGGAGACTAGCAACTTTTGCTTCTTCAGAGAATAAAAACCTCAGCAGAGTGATTATCCAGGTTTTGGTTTCTAGATTTTGCTAACGGAGCACCTCCCTGAAGCTGCTTTTCCATTGCAGAATACTGTTAGATTGTAAGAACAGGCTACATGGCATTTCCAAATGACATTTGTGAGCCGGGCAAACTTTTGAGTTAAACAGAAGCAACTGGCATTTTAAAAGTCACTAGTCTGGAAACATTTAAATCAGGAAAGGAGTTGATTAAAATTAAACTATTTCACAATCATTGTCTTATAGGAGACTGAGTTAAGATTATTAACTTACGACTTCTTTTTAAGTAAGCACAGTAAAGGTGCAGACCACTAAGGATACAGAAATAGTGTATATCCTCCAAGAATGGGTATAAAGAAGGAATGGAATTATGAGCAAAACAAAACAAAATACCAAAACTGATAAGCAAAAAGTCCTCAATCAAAAAGGCAAGGCAAGGAGGAGGGGCGCAGAAAGAGAAAAACAGAAAGTAGTAATAAGAAAATGGTAGTAACACACCCCTATCATAACGAATACAAATGAACCAAACTCTTTAAAGACTGTCAGACTAAATAAATAAAAACACACAGAGTAATGTGGTATTTTAAAATGACAAAAAAAAAAAAAGCGGTAAAAATAAATGCTACTGAAACATCGTAAGCTTGCTCTGCATAATAAAATAGCCTCAAGGTATAGTAATACAGCAAAGATTATACAGCAATATATAAATAAAAAGTAATACAGCAAACACATTTCTACATATCTTGTTTTGTTTTTGATAACCAGAGGGAAAAAATGAAGATACAGAATATCTGAACCACACAATAAATGAACATGATTTAATGGAAACATAGAGAAGCCTATATGTAACAATCAGAGAAGAGGTATTTTTCTCAAGCATACTGGACATGTGTATAAAATCTAACAATACATTAGGTCCAAAAGCAATTCTCAACACATTTTTTAAAAACTTAGTCTGAGGGGCCACAAAATCAGTACTTAGAGGTAAATGTACAGCTTTATTGCTTGTATTACAGAAGAAAAGCTAAAAATTAAGAATCCAATCTAAAAAACTACAAGAAGAACAGCAAAATTAGCTCAAGTAAACAGAAAAGGTAACAAAGGTAACAGTATAAACCAGCGAAACACAACATAAATACAAAATAGTGTCAATAAAGACTGAAAGTTTTTTTACAATTTTTGGGTCAAGACTAATAAAACATACAAACCTTGTGACAAGACTGAGAGAAGACAGAAACAACAGACATGAAAAAAACAAATGCTCTAATTCCTGGAAAAATTTAACCTACTAAAAGGAACAGACTATGTGAATATTGGTTATACAATATAGAGATGGACTGGTAGTTAATTTCCACCTCTCCCCCTCATCTTATCCCAAATACAAAACCACCAGGTACAAATAGTTTTTACAGGAGACTTCTACGAAATTTCAAGTGAGACCATTCCACTCTTAAAACTCTTCTGAGAAACAAAAATAAAAAATAAAAAAATACATGTATTTTTTCTCTGAGGCCAGTATTAAAAACAGGCTAATTAGGTGTAAGAAAAAAAGAAGCCAATCTCAAATCATGAACATACATGTAAGTCTCTTAGTAACAAATCACATCCAAGAGTGTTCATATTGAAAAAGGATAATATATATTACCAAATTGGAAATGCAAAGTTAGTCTGACATTAGAAAAATACACACATTCAATTCATCATATTAACAGATTAAAGCAAAACCATATGATTATTACTTTAGTAGATAAAGTATTCATTACAACTTAATGCCCAATGAAGACTTTACATAAGGCCACCACCACCACCAAAGAGAACCAAAGTGCTTTCATGGAAAAATAGAGGAGCTGAGTGCGGTGGCTCATGCCTGTAATTCCAGCACTTTGGGAGGCCGAGGCAGGTGGATCATGAGGTCAAGGGACCAATACCATCCTGGCCAAGATGATGAAACCCGGTCTCTACTAAAAATACAAAAATGAGCCAGGCATGGTGGTGGGCGCCTGTAGTCCCGGCTACTCGGGAGTCTGAGGCAGGGGAATCACTTGAACCCTGGAGGTGGAGGCTGCAGTGAGCCGAGATTGCGCCACTGCACTCCAACCTGGCGACAGAGCAAGACTCTGTCTCAAAAAAAAAAAAAAAAAAAAAAATGACTGAATTAATTGATAAAAAGTACCTCTTTAAACACCCTCACCAAACATCAATATTAAAGATGACAAGTTTATACCGCGCCATTTAAAATATGAAACAAGAAAGAAAGCCCAATTATGACTTGGTTGTCCTGGACAGTACAGTAAAGTAGTAAAGCAAGGAAAAAAAAAAAAAGAAGATAGACTGTCTACATATAAAAATCAAAGAATGTATAAGCAAATTATTAGAATTAAAAAGCATTTATACAAGGTTGCTAGATATGACAAAAATTAATTTAAAAACTTGTTTTTAGATAAAATCTACAATAGCATCAAAAATATTAAATACCTAGAAATAAATCTAGCAAAAGATGTACAATACTTGTATACAGAAAATTACAAAGCAAAATCAGAATTAAAGAAATCCTAAATAAATGAGGGTGATATGGTATGTTCATGGAAAAGGAAATTCATCATTTTTAAGAATTCCACTTCTAATTTCTCAAATTCAATAAAATTCTAATTAAAACCACAAGAATACTTTTCCAAGGATTTGATAAGCTGATTCTCATTTTATATGAATGAGTCAGGCAGCTCCTAATGAAAATACAGAAACTTGTCCTACTGGATATCAAGACTCTTTAGAATTATAGTAATTAAAACTATATCATAAATTATTTGTGCAGAGATAGACAACTTGATGAATAGAACAGAAGAGCCCAACACAGAACCAGGCAAAAAGAATCATGAAATGACAGATGGCACTCTAGCCACTGGACCATTCGATAAAGTTACTAAAACAAATATCCATATGGAGAAAAATGAGACTGGACTACCACCTTACCCTTTTCAAAGAATCAATTCCAAATAAATTTGAAACACGAAGGGTAAGCCTTTGAAAAAAAAAAATAAAGATATTATCCTCGAGACCTTGGGACAAAGAATAATTTCTTCACCGTGATACAAAAAGTGCTAATCATATAAGAGACTGATAAATTTAACTACCATTTAAATTCAGTTTTCACTAATATACCACAGAAGAGCCAAGTCATTAACAGAGAGAAGATTTTTGCAACATATAAACAAAAGGCATCTGTATCCACAATACATAAGAACTCCTAATAAAACAAAATCGGGGGCAGGGGGACAAATAACAAAAACAGGCAGTTCACAGAAATGGGAATGAAGACAAACATTAAAAAAAAAGTTCAACCTCACTATTACGAAAATGCAAATTAAAACCATGATGAAATACTATTTGTATACTCATAGATTAGGAACAATCAAGAAGTCTGAAGATTGTCAGAGTTGATAAACCTGTAGTGCAAAGAGACTACTGCACTTTGCTGGCAGAAATGTCTACCAGTGTATCACCAATTTGGCATTATCTTGCATGGTTGAATATGCACATACTCTGTGAGACTCACCTATTCCACTCTTAGATATACAATGAAAGAATTTACTCACATATACTAGAACACATGTTCAGTAATCTTCACAGTACAATTGTTCATAATAACAAAAAACAAAATAAACATAGAACACCCAATACACCCTACTACAATGAATCCGAGTATATCCACATAATAAAATCGTATACAGCAATGAAATTTAACTATAGCTACATGCCAAGACTCAAATAAATCTTGGAACATTTAAGAGAAAAAAGTATAATTACATTATAATATAATTTTAATATAATAAAATTACCTTAATATGTAATTACATTATGTCATGTATAATGTTCAAAATTAAATATATACTGTTTAGTAATACATTCAGAAACCATTATTTTAATAAGAAGTAAGGAAATGAATGAAAAATCTTAAAATAATGATCACATCTGGGTGAAGGGAAAAAGAGTGACTGAATAGGGACAGACAACATACAGAGATTCAATGAAACCATCTAGTTTTCAAGCTAGGTGAGAAATCATCAGTATTGTGTTACTGTT
The DNA here is from genome assembly GCF_024542745.1 of Macaca thibetana thibetana. Taxonomy (NCBI): domain Eukaryota; kingdom Metazoa; phylum Chordata; class Mammalia; order Primates; family Cercopithecidae; genus Macaca; species Macaca thibetana. The sequence goes on from NC_065589.1 coordinate 61,930,765, forward strand.
ATGCTTCAAAAAATGTTACATGTATTCTTTTCTACACATTATGCAGTACATGATTGATGATAAGGATATACTTTTTCTGTACAATCAAATGACTAGGAAAGTAGAGTTATGGCAATGTTAGAGTGACAGCAAATAAAGCTTAGCTGGACTATATTCAGTTTCAATACCTGATTTTAAAAATGACACTAGGAGAGAATTTGGGCTTTTCTGTTACTCTCAAAGATCTTTAAAAGATACAACATGTTGCAGCACTCTTGCTTCTCACAATTACATACTGTTTTATTAAGGACCTTCAAATTAAAAAAAAAAAAAGAAAAACACAAAATTTCTAGTCTCCACAATGAAAAAAACTACCCATAAATAATTATATTAAGTTAAATCTCAAGAATTAAATAACCTTACAGCTAAGAATTATATTCCTGGGATCCTTTTATTTAATGGGTCAAATAGTTCCTATTTCAAATTTATTTAGCATTTTTAATTATGGTTAACTATGTCTCTCATTTAAAACAAGAGGTTTGGATGACCATGATGAAGCTACCAAGTCTCTTATACAGAAAAGCAAAAAGTAGGATATTGTAACTATAACACTTTCCCACACTTGTTGCAGTCCATCTTTTAGTCAAAAATTTAATTTATGCACATACGCACACACATAAATATACACACATATACATGTCACAAATCCGAAATTCACGTAAGTTATAAAACAGAGACTCTCTATTTAAACGGCTGTATACCACATTTTAACACAGGTACAGATAATCTAAGAAACTGAGTAAATTTTTAATAAAGATTATTAAGAACATTCCTAATAGTAGGGTAAGTTAGAATAAAGTTAAGATACTTTGTGCAATTCTCTGCACAAATATTTTTTAATAATTTTTTACTAATAATTACCTTCATGAAGAGACATTTCTAGCTGAATAGTAAAATCTACATAACAAAATTTTAAATGCAAATTGCCTGAGTAACTGGTTATCAATCTTTATAATAACCACAGAAATTACACAAAATATTATATGATCAATAATCAAAGTTGGACATGAATATCAATCATTAATACAAGTTTACTGATGATATATGTTCAGTAGATCTAATATTGCCATTGGCATGTGTAAAATTAAGTATAAGTATAACCATATTGACTGACACAAAAGTTGTATTTAGGCAGTCCAGCTGAGGTAATGAAATCTACCTGAAGTAATGGTGGAACAAATCTCATACACGAAAGGGCCAGAGTCAAATATTTAAACTAATGGCATTAGTGAAACTTTAATCTCCAGCTAATCCCCATTATATATGGTTTTCGCTCCTCTCTCACTTTGTTTCCTCAGCCTTTGGAAAGCATGTATCAAGGATTTAAATAAAAAAAAACAGTTGAAAGATCTAAGAACCAGCTGACAGAAAATACAATACACAGAGGTGTCTCTGCTCTACCTTCAGACAAACAAGATAGAGAAACCAGCAGGAATCAAAATGGCCTATGAGAGACTGCAGTTATTTTTTAAGGGAATGGAACTGAAAGAGTTACCTAGACTTCATTCATTATCTTCTGAAATTGAAACAAAAAATCAGATTACAAGAAAATGCCATGACAATCTACAGAATATGTAATCCATAGTTGCTATACTAAACAATCTGTATTTCTGTTTCTATGAGAATATCTAAAGTATTAGCTTTAATCACTCTTTTCAAAATTTAACTCAATCTTCCAAAGGGTTTCAGTGTTGTTTCAGCTTTTCCTGCTGTTTTAATTAAAACTATTAAGTATTCATTATCCCAACACAGGAGATTCTACAGCAAAAGCTTCCCCAGATCTAGTCATTGTATTAACCGCTCTGCTGACCCTGTCAGTGAGATCAAATTGCTTCTTGGTATTATTCAAAATTTAACATATTTTTATGTTAACAAAATTTAACATAACAAAAAAATATTTTTACACTTTTTAAACAAAATGTGATTACATGTTTATGTGCAAATTTCCATAAATCCACTGCCTGCTCTTCAGAAAATTGCTTCCATATAAAATAGAACTATCTTAGAGAGTTTTAAAAACAAAAAAGAAAGAGCTGTACATTGACAGTAGAATTGTTCTTATAGAAGACTTGGTATTAACTCAGATTTCTCTTTTTTCTCTTCGAAGACTAACAAATGGTCACTAAAATGTTTCTTCACAGATAATATATGTAGATGTGACTGTAGAAGATTAACAGCCAATGATATGATTCAAATACAAAATTAATAATGGTCTTATATTTCCCTCATTTCTGAGACAAGTCCAGTAACACAGGACAATGGTCATTTAAATGTAGAAAAAAATTAACGTGGTATTTAACAACTATTAACAACTTAGACAACTCTTCTAAAAGAATACCCTTAAATGCCACATATCCCAGGCAAATAGACCTGTTTACACAATAAATATGAAAAGGAAGTATCAAAATTCTCTTACCTAGCAAAGCTAAATGCATTTTAACATGAACTGTCAGGGAAAAAAATTGGTAATATCTTCAATGACAAAATCAAGGTTATGACACTGTGAAAATTGCATTTATTTGCATAGTGGTAATAAAATAAAAGCATTTCTAGAAAGCAAGACACTCCACTGTCTTACATGTTACGAGCAAGGTTTCTGTGGTCTATTTAAGACAGTAGGCTAGTGGATATGATTAGGAATTCAAGCATAATTGTGCAAAGTAGTCTGGTTTCTGGACAAATGCCAAGACCCACGCTAATCCTAAACTGTACTTCAAACCACTCGTGCCCCTAGAAATTATTTGGTATTTTTTCTTCTTGAGAATACTTCCAACTTTCGTCCCAGAACGTATCTCCATATGAGTAACTAAAGCCACATGAAAGGCTTACAGTGAATTCTAAAAACCTTTATTAACAACTTTTTAAATTGTCTGTCCCGTCAGAGATCCTTGGTAACTATTCTACTTTTATCAATAGAGCTGATGTGAAGCAATATGACAATACACCAGAAAATTCTACCTTTGAAATTGTTACATCTGAATTACTACAGTTCAAGCAATACTACCTAAGTTAAAAAAAAAAAAATCCTTATTTCATTTCTGTGATGCTGGAGATCACAAATTTGGTTTTCATAGTGTAGTTTTTCATTTATAAAGTGGTTACATCAATACCTTTATAAAAATAGATTACTCAAGGATAGCATCTAGATGATGAGCATATAGGTAGTCACTAAAATTTTCAGTTTTATTGTATGTTTACACATTTCCATGATAAAATGTTAGAGAAAAATAGATTACTGTAACACTGATTCATATCTACACAGCACATCACCATTACATCTTTATAATCATATATATTAAAAGTCAAGTTTGAAAATACATTTAAAAAACATTCAAAGTCTAATGTATAGTTCTGTTACAATTTTAATTTATTGGAGCAATACCTAATCTGGTTATTGCTTGTTTACTCCATGATGACTGGAACTCAGTTTCCAAAATACTTGATTGAATTTTCCTTCCTTTTTGAAAATGTTTCTAGATTATATTTTTTGCAAAAGGTGAGTGGATAATAGGATGGTAGAATGCTAGGATGAAGTCTTACTTTTTTGTAATCTGTCTGGCTTTAACATAATTCATAGCTCACTTTAAGAGTTAATCTTACATGAAGTGTCAATCATTTTCTGAGAAGAGTCAGTCAAGAGGCTAATCTTGGAACATGACAAATGAAGATATTAATGAACTTTTTAACAAATCCTTTGGGGACTCAAAGCTAAAGTCTTAAAATGAACTTTTGGCTCATTCATAATGAAGGACTGAACATACATGTTTACCTGACCTACAATGACAGTATCAATAGGAAAAAAATGACTAACCATATTAATAACAAACACGAGTGCTAGGAGAGGTTACAAATGCAAGAAATATAAAACACAGGTATTCCCATTGCTTTATCACTTGTGACAGTAAGGAGTGGGGAGAAATAGTCTACTTAAATTAAGGATAATAATAATAGTAGTAATGATTACAGCTAACATTTATCGAGCAGCAACTTATGTGGTAGGCACTGGTTAATCCACTTTCCATGTATCAATTCATTTAATGCTCACACCAATATTATGAGGTAGACATTTTATCATCATCATTTAAAAGAAATCAACACACAAAGAATTTAAGTAATGAACCTAAAGCCATACATCCAGTAAGTGATGGTACCAGGATAGAGTCCACGCTCTCAACCCCTTTGCTATGTTGGATGCCCCCAATTTTTATGCCCAGAAATATTTCAAGGTTGTCAGAGTAGAGTTACTTAAACAGCACGGCTACTGTTGTATCAGGCAGCTGTGTTAAAGAAGGTAAGGGATGCCTCACACTGGCCAAATTCCTCCGTCTTCTTGTGCCACAAAGCAATTCATGATTCCTTTAAGTAGCAGACTCCTTATCATCAAATGAAAGTTGAAAGCATTAAGTATTTGCACAAATATCATTGATAACAGAGTTTTTGTGGCAATATATATTGAGAAATTTGAAGACAAAAGGATGTTCTATTTACTATGAAAGATTAAGAAATTCAAGATAAAAGTAACTAAATCAAATTTTAACAACTGAAATACGAACTTAATCCAATTCATTTTCTCACTATTCAGCATACAGTCAATTCTCATTATTTGGGGATTTTGTGTCTGTGAATTCATCTACTCCCTAAAATACAGAGATGGTTCCTGATGTTTCTACTTAATGTTTTTTAGAAGGTATGATGGGTTTATTGGGGTATAGCCCCACTGCAAGTCAAGGAACTCCTCACAACTTACTCATGATGGGGTTATGGTTTCTACTGAATGCATGTGATTTCTACTAAATGTATATTGCTTTCCCACCATCATAAAAAACATTCAGTGAAACCACTGTTGGTCTGGGACTATCTGGTTTATTACCAGCATTAAATGTATTTTTGACTTCCAGTAGGGCTTATCAGGACATAGCCCCATTGTAAGTTGAAGGACATCTGGTATTTGCAAACCAAAAATCAATACTAGGAGCTTTTGTAGTCATTTGCAGACAATACGCAGAGTGGAGAAAAATTTGAGTCCAGCTGAGGTTGAACAAGGCAGCGCTCTACCTTCTGTTCCAGCTCTCATTCTGTAAACCTGTGTGTGTGTGTGTGTTTGAAGCCTACTTGGTACCATGCTTTTTGCATTATTGTGCTTTTTGTTAGTAATTTCATTGTTTGAAGTGGTGCCCAACATAATGCTGAAGTGTTATCTAGTGTTTCTAAGTGCAAGAAGGCTGTGACATGCTTTACTGAGAAAATACATGTTAGATAAGCTTCCTTTAAGCTTATAGTTGCTGTTGGCCATGAGTTAAATGTTAATGAATCAACAATATACATTTAAAAGATGTTTTTCAACAGAAACATAAAATGGTTATGTATTAATTTTTAACAAAAATGTTCTAACTAGAAGATCAAAAAAGATAATCCTTTATCTCCCCTAGGAGTAATGGTTCAGTATTCACTAATTCAGTGTTTGACAACTTTATGGAACATAACACCACTGAGAATAATGAGAATCAACTGTGTTTATTTTTCTGTTTGATATATCTTCCTGAATTAGACACAGCTAGCAATAATACTAATCTTATTTTCAAGAGTCTAATGAAAAGATTAAATTTCCTATAACTATTAACATTCATAAAAAATGGTAGTCTGACTCCTAAACTTACAGTATGTTTGCCATAACAGTATTAATCATAGGACATCAAAGTTTAACGTTCCATTTACGTTTCAATATTACTGTTAATGCTATCTTATTACATCTGTACTGCATTTTACGATTTCCAAAATGTTACGTACATTATTATTTTACCTTCACAAAAGCTGTAGGGCAGAGCAGTTTTTAACCTTAACAGTAAAAAACTGACCAAAAGGGAAAAATTGGTGGTTTCACATATAAGGAAGACTAAGGTCAAGGATTCTGGGGACTTTTACTCTAAACTTTTAGATGCATTTAAAAATCACTTAAGAAAGCAAAACCCAGAAATATATTCCAACCTACATATCATCCTTGAAAAAGGTAAAATAAAAACAAACAGAAAGCTAGTCTGCAAAAGTATTAAGAAATTCACTGGTCAAAAACTGCTAAATTACTTTATACAGTTCCATGACCACAGACACTAATAGATATAGTATATTTAAAAGAAAAGTGGGAGGGGAGGGGAGAGGGAGGGAAGGGGAAGGGAGGTGGAGGGGGAGGGAAGGGAGGAAGGAGACAGGAGTACATTTAAAAGAAAAGTTGTAAAGAAAGAAAAAAAAGAAAGAAAAGGGGAGAGAGAGGAGAGGGAGGGGGAGAGAGAGAAAGAAAGAAAGAGAGAGAGAAAGGGAGGGAGAGAGAGAGGGAGGGAGGGAGGGAGAGAGAGAGGAAGGGAGAGAGAGAGGAAGGGAGAGAGAGAGGGAGGGAGGGAGGAAGGAAGGAGAAAAGAAAAGAGAAGAAAAAAGAAAAGAGAAAAAAGAAAAAAGAAGAGAAAAGGAGAAACATCGTAATGGGGAAGTTATATGGACAATCAATTTGTAAAGCTCACATAAAGACAGAAAAATGTAACTTAAATGAATACATGCCTTCACAAGGGAAAACAATAGTCCATTAGGATTAGTATCTTATTTGTCAGCAAAAATATCACAATCCTGACTAATCTCATGTTTTGTAGTCACAACTATGTTACTACATGTGAAAGTCCACAAAGACTGGTATATTGCTGTAGCAATTATCCTATTTCTGTAAATCACCTTTCCCTTAAATAATTACTACTTTTCACATATAATAGTGTACGATATCATTGACAAAGTGTGTAATAACCCTTTCATTAGTTTCAAATGCATGCACAAATATTGAAACATGTCCAACTAAAATATTACAAAACAGGAAGGATAAAAATTCCCCTTTTCTATCCCCTACCATTTCCTAACTCTAAAAACTTAATAAATAATTTAATCCATCCAGTCATCTACAACCATATCACTAGATTTACCCGTGTCAGGGAAATCCAGAAATAATGAGGTGAATTTAAAGTTGTCTACTTCTTATGACTACTTTATTTTTTTTCTTATGCATTACATATGAAACCCATTTTAACCATTTACCTTCTTTCCCTTAGCTCTATATGAAGACTAGTTTAGGCATTCCCTCTGAATCCATACTATGGCTTTTATTTGAACTTAGACACAAGAAACAAAGAAGTATTTGATAACATTTGCTCAGCAGATGGAAAAGTGGTAGTGGTATTATTGAAATGACTATGAAGTAAAAATAAAGGAAATAATTCTAGGTTTATTACATTATTATTAAAGATCAAAATCTTTTCATCAACTGTGACAGGTTGAATTGTAGGCCCCTAAAAGATAATGTTGAAGTCCTAACCCCCAGTATCTCAAAATGTGAGCATATCTGGAAACAGAGTCACTGCAGATATAATTAGAGAAGATGAGGTTATACTGGAGTATGGTGGCCCTTAATCCTTACGGCTTATGTCCTTACAAGACGAGAAGAGAGACCGAGATACTCAGGAAGAAGGCAGTCATATGACAATGGAGGCAGAGTGACATCGAAAACACAACCTAATGGAGGCAAGGAAGGATGCTCCCCCTACAGATTTCAGAGGGACCATGGCCCTGTCCACACCTTATACTGGAGAACTAGCCTCTAGATTTGTGAGATAATAAATTGATGTTCAAAGTCACCCAATTTGTAGTACTTGGGTATGGCAGCCCTAGGAAACTAATACATCAACCTTCCCACAAAAACGGATAGGAAATACAAATAGCCAAACTCATAGATGCAGAGAGTAGAACACTAGTTGTCAGGGGTTGAGGTACAGGGAAATGGGGAGATATTGGTCAAAAGGTACACAATTCTAGATATGCAAGTTGAGTAAGTTCTGGAGAGCTAATGTACAACAATGTGTCTAGAGTTAACAATATTGTATCACACACTCGAAATTTGCTGAGAAAGTAGATCTTAAATGTTCTCACCACAAAAAAAGGAAAAAAAAAAGAAAAGAAAATGGTAAGTATGTAAGGTGAAGGCTACGTTAACTAGCTTGATTATGGTGATTATTTCACAATATACATATATCAAAATATAGATACCAAAATATCAAGCTGTATACCTTAACTATATACAATACTTAAATTTGTCAATTATCTCAATAAAGCTCATATTTTTTATGTTTAAAAAAACTAACAGTAAGTGACTTTTTTAAAAAAAGTCACTGGTACATCGTGTCCCCAATGAAAATAATTTTGGAGATAATTACAAATGAAGCTCCCATCTCCTAAGAGTTTTCTAGTTTCTATTATTCCTTCAAAATACAAAATGAAAATAAAATATATGCTGTGGTTTCCCTAGTAGCAAGATGAAATAACCGCTAAGTTAAAAATGACACTGAACACTGAATTTTGAAAGTTTAAAAGTTTATATTATAGGTAGAAAAAAGATTAATGCAAAGTTAATATGCTTCCTAGTGACATTTATGGGCAGCACATTTTGAGCACTGGCTGAACATCTTCCAATGATTTAATGTCTATTAACTAAGAATTTCAGGGACCCATATTCTCATAAATTTTAGAGCTCGGCCGGGCGCGGCGGTTCATGCCTGTAATCCCAGCACTTTGGGAGGCCGAGGCAGGTGGATCCTTTGAGGTGAGGAATTCGAGACCAGCCTGGTCAACATGGTGAAGCCCCATCTCTACTAAAAATACAAAATCAGCCAGGTGTGGTGGCGCATGCCTGTAGTCCCAGCTACAAGACTGAGGCACGAGAATCGCTTGAACCTGGGAAGCAGAGGTTGGCAGTGAGCGGAGATCACACCACTGCCCTCCAGCCTGGGTAACAAGAGCAAAACTCCATCTCATTATACATATTTATTATTACACTACGGCCATTTGTTAAGATGTTACCAACTGTATGAAATCAAAGATGAAGAGTCCTAGTGGACTGGGAAAGCGTAAGGAAGAAGCCCTAACTCCTTCAATTAAAATGACTTCCTTCAAGCTCTTCAGAATCAGCTTACTAATGAAAAAACAAAACAAAACAAAACAAAAAACAGAAATTGAAACAAAATGCAGGGAGATCAGCAAATAAAAACAGCACACAGTTTTACTACTATACTCCCGAGTCCTCAGGCACAAAAGTTAATCAACAGATTAACTGCACTGAAAGGTAGATAGGTATCTGCACCCAGATAGATATACTACACAATCCTAGGTCAAATATATATGTATACACAGATAAAAATATTATCTTCCTAGGTCAAATATATACTTATATACAGATAAAAATATTAACCACATGTGTAAATATAGGTGCTTATATGTGTGGATGTGTATTTATGTATACAGGTATATCATTAGAATGCATTCCTCCAAGGTGGACAGAATCTCTAAATATAAGTAGTGTTCTTTATATTTTATTGGTATAAATTGCTATTAGAGTATAACTGTTTTTATTATACATTCAAGATTATTCATTTTAGAAGATAGCCAGTAAAGTACCAAGAAGAGCAAAGAAAATGAAAGTCCCACAGGCATAAACAAAGCCAAAGCACAATCACTGTAGCAGTCCCATAATGTAGAGCTAGGTAAAAACTACAACGAAAACCAAATTAGTGTGATCTTCTAGGTAGAAAGAAAGAGCAAAAAGTAAAGACACTGTAAAAAGAAATACAGACAAAAGTGAGTCACACTCAGAAGACTGAGCTGGAAGATGATGGGTGACGTGAAGCTGGGATTCCTTTAACCAAAAAATCCTGTAGCAACAGGGCTCTCGTCAATCACTTCCTTTAAGAAAGCATCTTAAACCCCCTAACCTGTAGTTAGCAGATCCCCCTGTTTTAGTTCGGAGCTGAAAGACAAGGGAAGCCTAAAGCATACTAGATCTATTACTTAAACAAATTAGGAAGAAAAACAAAAACAAAAACAAACAAAAAACCTTTTATGCTGTTGTTAAATAAGCAACATGTGACACTTCTATATTAAAAAAAAAAAAAATGGATCAAGGAAGAGTCCACAGTAGGAAGGCACAGATGAATCTAGTCTAGAAAAAGCTACATTTCCCAAAAGGATGGTGTGCATATTACTGCATTTCCATGAAGTGACTTTAGACAGTACACATACACGCTGTCTTCCCTTGGAGAAAAGTTCTCAGAATTGTCACATTCACAGTCCAGTTTCAGAAGAAAAAGTGTGGGCTTAATCCAGGAGGGATCATGCTTGGTTCCCCCTCTCTCATGCTCCTAACTCAAAACTTACCATTCCAACCTCAGATGCACCCATCTCTAAGGCTTCATTTTTGAGCCCCCTTTACTGGTCCTACTCTAAACTCGTCCCACTGGGCCTGCCAGGACCTCAGCCTTCACCTGCACACATCTATTTCCAGGAGTCCTGACCACTGTATCCCACTTTAAACTTCCAGCCCCTGTGATTCCTCCACACTTCCCAATCCCTATGTCCTTCCTTCAGACTTTAACCTTCTCCTCACTTCCAGGGAATGTACTATCCTCAGTCTCAGGCCCTTCTATAACCCAGGTTCCATTCCTGGCCCAATTCTGTCTCCACCTCCAATTTTCTCTTTTAAATCAAATCCAGGTGCTTCTCACTCTCCCTACTCTGTCTGTGATATAAGGTTCTTAATCAGATGGGATCAAATTACCAGTTTCAAGCACAATTCTTTGAACAATTATGGCATTTCCAGGCTTTGGTTTCTAACTCAAAGAGATTCCCTCTCTCTGGGCCCTTGGTCCTTCCTACCTTTCATATATATCCACCCTGCTGCCCCTCAGAGGAAAAAGAAAGAGTTCCTTACCTTTTCAGACTTTCATACCAATTTTTTGTTAAGTTTTGTTCTTATTTATCAAGCAGTTTCCTTCTGAAATATATTTAAGTAAAATATACGAATACACATTTAAAGAAAAATATGTAGTAAATCATAGTAGTTGTGACACTGATAGGGCAACAGTTGTTAAAGTTGTACAAAACTAAGGTTTGGGAGACATTGTCGCTGTGCAACAAGCATCAGTTTGGGGGTCAATAAGCTTGAGCTGGAATTCTACCTCCATTACTTACAAGCCGGGTAACTGTCAAGTTATCTAGGCTAAACTGTAAAATGAGTCTGACATAGGCAGTCTTATAGGGTGTTACATGTTAAATAAGAAATATTAAGAAAATGACATGACCTGCCACATAGTTGGTGCCCAATAAATTTGTGTTTTTTTATAGCTCTGACTCCAACCCTGTCATTTTATTGATAGAGACAAAAAGGTATTAGCCAAGCATGGTAGCTCATGCCTGTAATCCCAACACTTTGGGAGGCCAAGGAAGGAGGATCGCTTGAGCCCAGGAGATCAAGACCAGCCTGCACAACACAGTGAGATCCTGTCTCTACTAAAAATTAAAAAAAAAAAAAAAAAAAAAAAAAATTTAAATCCCAAAAAGGTATAAAGAAGGTAAAGGTTAGTGTCTTGCCCAGGCTCACAAAGTGAAATCAGTGGCAGATTTAGAGTTAAAACTCAGTTATCTGAAACCGGGCCCACTACATTGTTCACTAGCATTTATTTCAAGGTCTGCCATATGAATGCCAGAAGTAGCATGTGGTTATCTTTCTAAAATTTCCTATAACTTTATAAAGCTAGTTGAATTGAACAAATTTTAATCTTCATTGCTAATTACTCTGGTCTCATTCTCATTGCTCTAACATGCTCCATGCTATTATGTAACAGAAACAACACTTGCTGGTAAGAAGAGTACCCAATTTCTAGTTTGGGCACTTGCAGTATAGTTAGCTGTAAATTATTGAACTAGTGACTTAAGTTTTGTGGGTATTATCTCTAGTATATGGAACAAGTACCATGTGATCATTTTAGTGATTATACTCCAGTCCAGGCTTCTGTGCATTCTTTTAAGATTTTCTGTTATCATTTGGCTTTGACGGAATTTGTGGTATTTATTTTTTAAATGTCAATTATTTCCTAGGGACTTCCTAAAACCAATTAACTTGCTTTTATTCCATTCTTATCTGTTATTATAAAAACTTTAAAGTAAAAAATAGTGTTACCTTTATCATATAATGAAAACTGTTCATTTTCCAAGAATTCTGACATTGTCTTTTAATACTGCATTTCCTTCAGATTATACTTTATCATTTATTTCACCACTTAGTCTTTTTAATAAGTAAAATCTTTTTGTTTTTGTTAGTCTTTATTGCAAAAATCATTAAGTACTATCATCAATCCCTACTTTGTCTCAATAAACACTGTAGTTACTAACAAAATGTTCTAGATGTATTGAAATAAAAGTCACCAATTTAGTTCACAAAGAACACATATAAGCTACGTGATAAAGCCCTCATTTTAAAATGTCCTTATGTGACCATATGTAGGCTTAATACATTGGGCCATAAATGCTGTTTCAATTTTTAAATATGTTTTTGCATGTCTTGAATTTTATACTAAATTCACATGTACAGGATTTTACCCTTTTTGCTCTCTCCACGATCCTTACCATAAGCATATAAAGGCGTTGAACTCCTTCCATCTTAAAAGAGAAAAAAATACTAAGAAAAAAGCAACTTTTTACTTTGTTTTTCTTTGCAGCTATTGACCTCAGTCTCTAATGCCTCTTTGACCAACATCTTAAGGGCTGCCTCATCAGGCATCACCATTCTCTTCCTTCCCACTCACTTTTCACACCATTCTAAATCGACTTCACTTCCACTTCAATAATACAGTGGGAAATTATAGTTAATAACTTATTGTATATTTCAAAGTAGTAGAAGACAAGATCTGTAATGTTACCAACATAAATGTTTGAGGTGACGGATATCCCAACTATCCCCATTTGATCATTACACATCATATAAAGGTATCAAACATTACGCGTACCCCAAAAATATGTACAGCTGTATCAATAAAAATTTAAAAAATAATAAAACAACTCTGCTAAGTCACCTCCAAGAGACAAAAATTAATAAAGATTATCCAGTCTTCAACTTACCTGGCACACCTATGAAACACTTTCTACCTTAGGTTTGCATGACACACAACCTCTTTGTTTTCTTCCAATCTCTCAGGTCAGTTCTTCTCAGCCTTGCTTGCTCACGTAGCCTTCTCTAATCAATCATTAAAAGTTGACATTTCTCAAAGCTATTTTCCCCTATTTTCATCCTCTCAGTCTACACTCACCTAAGTGAACTTTATTCATATATACTGCCATCTATACAACTAAAATTCTCAAATAATTTCGAACCCAGGCTGCTTCTGTGAGTTGTATCAGAATGAATGTAGCCAACTAGCAACATTCCATTTCCACTAAATATCCCTCAAGTAACTCAAACTCACTTTGCTCAGAAATGAATTTAAAATGTTCCCCCACCCACCACAACCACAACCATAGAAAACAAAAACTAAAACTTCCATCTTCACACCCTCCAGGATTTCGTATCTCTGAATATGGCACTGCATTCATTTAATACTCATGTCAGAAATATGGGGATCATCCCTGACATACCCATCTCCTTCACCATCCACATCTTTTCAGTCAATAGATGCTATCCATCCTTCGGCACATCTTTTGTATTATCTACTTCTTACTACCTCCACTTCCACTACCATCAAATCCTTCCTAGACTACTAGAAGCATGTTACTGATCTCCCAGCATCTGCTCTTGCTCTCCCTTCTGTAGCAAAATGTATTTTCCAAAAATGACCACATCAATACTATTGGTCCAAATGCTCTTCCAGAACCTGGCCATTCCCCATTAAGAAGCATGGTCTATTTCTGCTCCCTTTGAATTTGGGTGGAACTTTCTGATTACCTCCACCAAAAGCAGCAGAAGTGATGCTGTATGAATTCCAGGCTAGGTCAAAAAAAAGTAATGAGGATTTCATCTGCTGCACACACATACACACACATGAGCTCCCTCTCTTCTTCCCACTTCCCCTGCTTCAGAATATTTGCTCTTGAAATCCAGCCATCAGATTTATAGAAGTCCAGGTTACATGGAAATGTCATCCCTCCCTCCCTCAGGTCACTTACTCTAGAGGAAGTTAACTTCCCTTTTATGAGAACACTTAAGCAGCCTACGGGTAGGCCAACAAGTCAAGAAACTAAGACGACTGCCAACAGCCAGTGAGGCACTGAGACCTTCTGTCAACAGCTTTTTATGTGAGTGCGCCACCTGAAAATAGATCTTCCAATCTCATCAAGTCTTCAGACAGCTACATACCTTAACCGCAATTTCATGGAAGACCCTGAACCAGAACCACCCAGCTAACAGCTACTCCTCTCCCAAACTCTTGTCTTACAGAAAGTATGAGATAATAATGTTTTCTATTTAAAGCCACTAAATTGTGGAGTAATTTGTTAAGTAGCAACGTATAACACAACTCCTATGGTTCACTATCATAAACACTCAGTATTTTTCCTTTGTTGCACTTAATATATTTGCAATTTTAAAAAATTAACGTAGCCAGCCAAGGTGGTGCATGACTGTAGTCCCATCTACTCGGGAAGCTCAGGTGGGAGGATTGCTTGAGTCCAGGAATTCAAGGCCAGCCTGGGCAACATAATTAGACTCCCATGTAAAAAATAAAAATTAATATGCATGTCTTCCTGATCCCTTGTTAGGAAGGAGTATATGGGAATGGACAAGGCCTGACTTTGTCCACTGGTATATTCTAAATACCAAGCAATGTCTAACACATAGTAGGTGCTCCATGTATATTCAATATGAGAAACACCAGTACTTAGTATCTCTAAATTCATGCCTATACATGTGTTAGATAATAAAACTTTAATGTGTGATGCCACCAAATGGTTTAACAACGTAATTCAGAACCTAGATTGTAATTACAACTAAATATCTGTATAACAACAACTAGGGATATGGGATATATGCATATTTTGAACTATTAGTTTACACAAAATATACTGCACTCATTTTACTCAGTCAGATACTACAAACCGGCTTCACAGATAACAAAGAGATTACTTTGTGGGCATTATGTTAAACCTCTTGTGTGCTTATGTGACAATGTGTGGCTGTCAAATAAATGACTTAAAATCAATTACACTCACAAACCTGAATCCAGGAGTGACCTCATATATGTGTGTGTGTGTGTACACCCACCTACCCACACACATTCCTTGATATTTTTTAATTTAAAGAGCTATTAAAGTACCTAAAATACAAAGCAAACTATCTAGAAAATAATGTAAACAAGACAGCACTGATTCGAATGACAACTGTAACTGATCAATACCCCGTCAACTGCATAAGACAAACTATTTGCGTGAGTTATATTTGCAAATTTACAGTATATACTAGTACATGTACATTTTGTTATACATGTAGATTTACTGAAGCTAATCAGTGTTACTAATCTAATAAGTGTTGGCACAAGAAAGGAACATGCATACTATTAAAAAATGTCATCACAAGTGACAAAAATCTGGAGTTGCTGACCCATCATATTGCCCTCTCTCAAAAGAAAACATCAATTAACATGTTTCCTTCCTGCCTAATAACTGAGCCCTCTACCTTGCGGTAGAGCAAAGGGGAGCTACGCTTCCACGTAAAATGATGGTTTAATTCTGAGACACTAAAGTGACACGAAAATATGACGCGCATTATGGAGTCCATTTTGCCTAATAACCCTCACTCAGGAAATTTTAAAACAAATAAAAATCACTATTCATAAAGTGAAATTAAATAACTGGAAAAAAAATGTTACAGTCCATCCTTATCATTTGCTCTTCCTAAAATCAGTTAAAAGGAGGACACATGGTTCATTCATTTTAAAAGCCAAAATAAAAACAATAAATAATGGTATGATCCAATTTCTGTAACACTACTTGCCAGAGGACCTCAATGATTAAATTGTTACAGCTCACACAAGGCTGGCATGAAGCTGGAAGTTAAAAAATAGAAAGGCATTACCTAGCAACTAACAGTTAAAATGGCACTTCTATACCATCATTCCTGTGCAGCCAGTGCATTATTTTTCTTAAAATTTTTCTGGCTTAGTTTTGATGTAGGTGCACTGGGAAGAGTACTGGACTTGTTATATGGGTTGAATGTTTGTCCCCTCCAAAACTCAGGCTGAGATTTGACTGACACTGTGACAGTGTTAGGAAGTACAACCTCTAAGAGGTAATTGGGTTGCGGGGGCTCTACCCTAGAGTGAGTTCATTATAATAGACTGAGTTTGGCCCCCTTTTGCTCTTGTGTGCAGTATCTCTATCTCTCTCTACCTCCTTATCACCCCCATTTTCTCCCCATCCCCTATCTCTCTTGAACTTTGCCACGGGATAAGCAGCATCCTAGAAAGAAGGTCCTGCCAGCACCCTGATATTGGATTTTCTAGTCTCCAAAATAATGAGTCAAATAATTTTGTCCCTTATAAATTACTGTCTCAGGTATTCCGTTACAACAACACAAAATAGATTAAGACAGGACTGAAGCCTAGAAATCTGAATTTTTGTTCTGGCTCTAATTAAAAAAAAAAAAGTCAATACCTTGTGCTCAAGTCACCTAGTCTCTCTTTAATTTTATTACGTGAAGGGCTTATATTAAGATAAGTCTGTGAAAGCTCTGGCTGTTGTATGATGTGAAGTTGAAGTTGGCAAGTCTTCAGCAGGAAGTTTTAATTCAAGACACTCACTAGTAAAGAAATCAGTAGGTTCATTTTTGCAAAGAGATACTCAAAGCACACACAAAAGTCTGAGGCAGATTTGAATGTTGCCAATAAACACATCTACGCAAAATGTAAAAAAAAGAGAATATAACAAAAACAACCAACAGAAGGTAAATATTTTCAACATTCTATAACATCAGACATCTTCTTAGCAAAGATTTTTGTCCCTAAATTGATTGTATTAGTCACAGACTGTTTTAGTTATTTTCAAGTCCCACCAGAAAACACTGTTTATACAAATGTACAAAAAGTAAAGTATAAGATGACATTTGGAAAAATTCTGCTAGCTACTATTTTCCTTTTATATCTACCTGTGAAACTCAGATCTTCTTTCTTATATTAGAGAACACAGATTCAGGAGGATAGGCAGAATCTGGAAATATGCAAATATCCCTTTGATTTCCCTGATTTCTTCTACAGCTAAGAATATCAACAACTGCTCTTCAGAGTATGAGACCGACGTGTTGCCGGCTGCAATAAGAGCACATCCTGTACACCCACTACTCTTTACCCAGCTAAAGTGACCACCTCAAAAAAAAATCCTTCCCCCCAAAAAAATCTGTATTGAAAACACAGAATACGACTGACAAGAAATAGTATCATAGTAACATATTAACCCCGTAATGAGCTGACACACCTGAAATTAAGCCTACTGATTTATCTGAATGAAAAAGAACAATATAGAGAACCACAATAAATAATATAAAATAATAAAGCCTACTACAAATATATATTTTCCAATTATTACACCTTTATGTAAGGAGAAGTAGTATGTGGTGGACTTTCATCTTACTTTGCTTCTGGTTAGTAAAACATTACTGTAATCAAGAATGGGTAAAAATTGCATGTGACCAGAATCTGTTTACACTTGCAACCACATATCTGGGTAGCATAAAACAAAGCAGAAATAGCATTTAAAATATCAAAATACAAATATGTTTGAGAAGAATAAACGAAGAGTAAAAAAAGTATTTAAAAAACTGGAAAATCTAACTTATCAAGAAAAATAGGCTATACATTAAAAATAGAAAAAGCATTTACAAAGTATATAGCTAAGTGCCAGTGTACTTTATTAATACCACCTTGCATTCTAGTTATCAACAAATCCATAAAATAGTACATTTTACATTTCATAAAGGAATTAGCCTTAGCTTGTACTTTACAGTATGGGAGTCAGAAGAAACTGTCACAATTATCACTTAAGAAGTCAGAAAAACAAACACTAAAATAAAGAAAATCGTATGTTCACTGACCTCAAGTAGTGTTTATTTTGGTGTATACTGAAATACATTTGGCTATTTGAATGAAAAAGAACTATACAGAGAATCACAATTCATAATATAAAATAATAAAGCCTAGTACAAATATATATTTTCCAATTATTACACCTTTATGTAAGGAGAAGTAGTATGTGGTGGACTTTCATCTTACTTTGCTTCTGGTTAGTAAAACATTACTGTAATCAAGAATGGGTAAAAACTGCTTTTTATTTTGGTGTACACACCAAAACAAACAAAAATGGTAAGATAATTTAATAATTCAAAGTTTGTTTTATAGATAAATAGTATAAAAGGCCACTTATTTTCAGTTATTCGTTTTATAATGTGTCCAATCTCTTAGCATCAAAAATATTACAGGCCTGGGGAAAAACATCACTCTAGCATTACATTAACAATTACTAAGGAAGAAAATCTGGGACTAGATAGAACATTCTAAAGGAGAAGGACAAGTGACAAAATGTAGAAGACCTGGCTAGAAGAAATAACTACTTCCGTTACCTTTTAATGATTTTATACAAATGGTATCTGTTTATGTTGTTTTAGAATAACCATCCTTAGCGCTGCCATAATATTTAATGCCTCAAGATCCAATGATGTTTCATTCAACTAAGTTTACATTCCCATGAAAAATAAAACAAATTATAGCCTAGTGTGATAAAGAAAAAAGCACATACTGCAAGACTGACGTTGTCAAAGACTGCAAGGGAGAATCATGGTCACTGTCTACAAAATTATTTCAAGCTTAGCTGTAAAGAAATTAAACCATCACTCTCAATAACTGTTTAATGTTTGCTTGTGCGATACAGACCTGACTTAAGCACACCCAGTGCTCTCTGACCTGCTTTAAGCATTCCCACTGACACTCCCTTTAGCCCAAAGCCACTAAGGAATTCCTCCATCCTCCTCTCACCACTAGAGACTCCGCCACAGCCAGGCCTAATTCCTGTCTCTGCTAGAACCTGGGGCTGCCCCTACTGCTGCCCCGAGAATGGCTTGTAACAGGGAAACCTCCCCTTACCCAATCAGGACAGCCATATATATCCAGTTGGACCTCAGCCAGAACTAGAAATGCACAAACGAAGCGTCTATGACCACTTTAAGAACAACTTACAAGACTAGTGCAGTGTGGCAGTAAAAAGCATGAACTCTGGAGCCAGACTGCCTGATTTCAAATCTTGCTTCCACCTTTCACCAACCATGTGATCCTAGGAAGAACTTCTCTCTGTACCTCAGTCTTCTCACCTCAAAATGAGGATAACATTCATAAGGCTGCTTTGAGACTCAGACTATCACCTGCCACATAGTAATTGGTCAATAAATATTAGCAGAATTATTTGCACAGCTTCCAATCAAATCTCATGCAGAAGAAACAAAACACCATAAGCAAAATAACATACGCGTGATTGGCATACCCATATTTGTCTATACTGCAGAGATCCCATGTCACAACTGGTTATTTTATCACCAAGGCCAAAGTTTAAACTGATTAAATCTCAATACTTTTCAAGTCCTACTTTTTTAAAGTCAGATTAAAACCACAATTCAGAATACAAAGTACTGTATTTGTTTGGCTTTAGCTTCAGTGGATGCTTGCAGAATAAGGATTAACAAACTTCTCCTGTAGAAACCTTCCTTGATAAGGGTTCAAGACTTCATTAAATAAGTTAGCTACTAGCCACAAGTGGCTATTTATACATTTAAAATAATTAAAACTGAATAAAGTCAGTTTCTTATTCACACTAGCCATATTTGAAGTGCTCAATTCCCACATGTGGCAGATATCAAGCCCTTCTACCATCGTGGAAAGTTCTCCTGTCCAGCACTAGTGTAGACAGAAACCTGCAGCAGCACTTCTGGCTCTACTGGCCTCCATTCACTGTTGGGCCCCCTCGACAGTAGTGGCAGAAAGAATACACTGACGCACTGCCCCTTCCAGGATGGTAAAGCTGGAGACCAAAGTTCAACCAATGGAAGGTCAAATGGACCAATTAATTCCAGCTCCAATTTGCATCTCATTAGGGAATAATGTTCTATAGCTATCTGCCCAGGTATTTCCAAGCATAAAGAAAGAAAAAACAATAATCAATTATACTTAGTTCCCAGTTTTATTTATTTCCACTTCCTCTTCTTTTCCCGAGTCCAGTCTACTCTCGTATTTATAAAACGATGGAAGTACTCACAAGGTCTGATTATCAATAGGGAGCAAC
Source organism: Macaca thibetana thibetana (assembly GCF_024542745.1). Lineage (NCBI taxonomy): Eukaryota > Metazoa > Chordata > Mammalia > Primates > Cercopithecidae > Macaca > Macaca thibetana. The sequence goes on from NC_065589.1 coordinate 61,950,967, forward strand.
AGTGTAGGGCTAAGTAATTGCATGGAAAACACGCTAGCCATCTTTCTCCCCAGGCCATACCACCTACTGTACAGATGAGGGAAAAGGATAAGGAAGCAAGCTATCTTAATTAGGCTCAAAAATTCTAAAAACCTGAAGGATCACTTCTTTCTTTCCGTTTACTCAAAGGGGTGGTGGGCATTAGCATCTTATCTATCCAAATTATAATCCCATAGTTATGAAATCACTAATAAAGTCACCACAGACTACTGGAAAAAAATATGATTAAATTTGGGTCAAAGGAGTTGGAAGAACTTTGAAGGACTGGGGGATGAAAGAGACCTGAGACTGAATGGTTCAAAATATTACCTGTTCAGAGATGCCTCAAGCTAAATTATTTGTTTCCTAACATTTCCAATGCAGTATCTTGCTAGAAAGATTAGATTGTTAGGTATTATAAATTCTGTATGGCTTTTAAAGTAATTTTACTCTAAGAAATTGCAAATGTTTAAGTAATTTTAGTAGTATCTTACTTTAAAAACTGGTCTTTCAAAAATCAGTCTTCTCTAAAGTATCATAGGATCCAAAGGGTTTCTAACTAGATTTACCATTTGCAAAACACAAATGTTTGGAGGTTGGGTTGCTTTATGATGAAAAGACCCAGAGAGGGCTGTCAAATTTAGCAAATAAAAATACAGAAAAAATCGCTGTGAATTCTTTCTTACAACCACATATGAATCTGTATCAAAATCAAACGTTTAAAGAAAAACAAAAACTACTCAGTTAAATTTGAATTTCAGTTAAACAAGAAATATTTAGCATGTTCCTAATATTTAATATGCACATAAGTATGCTCCATGTACATTTGGGACATACTTATAAAAATTATTGTTTACTTGAAATTCAATTTTAATTAGGTATCTTGTATTTTATCTGGCCATCCTAGATCCAGAAGTAGTATCTTTTGTGGAATCTGGAAAGGCAAAAGGTGGAAGGCAACAAAATCCGAAATCACAAACAATATGAACAGAATGCATATACACTGAACAGGGAGGTGTGCCTTTACTTTAAAACAAGTGAAATTATGTCTATTTAAGCAAACTCTATGGCCTTAAATCTAATGCTAGCTAAAGGGAATCTTGACAGGGGAATTTTTTCTGTAATACTTGTGGCTCAATTCTAGCTCTCACTCTTTGTTCATTTTATCCTGGTGACATGAATTCTGATCCCACAGACTTTTGCCTCCTTACCCTCTCCAGTTCTGCCTTGCTGTCAAGAGTAAGGGACTCTGGAAATGCCTCCCAATTCTATTCCTGCAGAAGGACTAGGCTTGGACCTCCTCTGTTCCAGCTATGACAGCCTCCCAGCCCTCAGCCCATAAACTGGTGTTTACATCAGTAGCTCTTGGCTTAGCTATAATTATACACATGAGCCAAAATCTGGGCTACAGCCTCTTGTAAGAAATTGCCAGAAGCAGTTCAAGACTACCAGCTGAGCTTTAACCAACACATAAACCTGTGTTTGGTAAAGTCATTTAAAAAAACTAATTAATCTGACCCTTTATAAACATCCTTGCCATTTCACAACTGAAACAAATATAACTTCAGATTCATAAAAATATTAAATACATAAATACACAGAAGATTAAAGCTATAAATGTAGGTCTGTTAAATAGAAAAAATATATAACTATATAACCATAACAAATTATTCAATAGATAACAGGAAATTATAAACCAGAGGAATCAAACCCAAATGTCAGTAAGGTGCCACACAGGTAATGTAAATTAGTTAAGTGACCATCATAATAGAAAGAGGTAAGGACTATGGGGAAACAGATAATGCCTATCACTCCAAAAAGATACATACTAATTTTGCTACTCAGCTTCATTTACTTAACTTGTGATAACCCAGTTCATCTTTGCACCCTTTCTAATAGTCTATATGCTTCCAATGGAATTAATGCCATTCCTATCTTGGGGATAGAGCAGTGGCCTAGGCATGAACCATATGTATATAATATACCCAACTGGAATTAATGAAATGCATTAGACTTCTGATGAAAAAACTGGGGCCAAGATTCACGCTATTTCACACTGCATCTCAATCTGAAGAACGTAGCTGGGAGGTACTACCAGTTATCTTATGATCACAAGGAGAAAGTCTGTCTAAACATGGAGTCAACTAAGAGGAAGGAGAGCAAGCAAATGGAAAGGTAAATTAGATGCTGACAGCATGTCGAATGTCAAATCTACTCTGACTTTATCAGTTATGTGAACCAACAAATTCATGTTTTACTCAAGCCAGTTTGGTTTGAGTTGTATGCCGTTGCAACCAAATGAGTTCCGATACAGGTATTCAAAGTCAATTTTTAAAAGTAACTTACACACACACAGTGCTGAGTTTGTCTTATATGCTGACAGTATGCAAGCATATGCAAACGTAAGTTTTGGGTTTTACTTAAAATCCTTTCAAAATATTTTCTTTGTAAGACATTGTCTGAAGATTTATCATACAAACACTAGCCTTCAAAATCACATTTGGCAAAAGGCCAAGAAACAATAAAGGCCTTGGTTGTCACCTACTACATAATATATATATATTGCCTTTTTTCACAATATAGGAGGCTATAATGCCTTAGCTTCCTTAAAAAGAAACATGCTGTAAGCACGTGCAAAGGACACATACATAAACTGACAAGTATTCCTGATATTAAACATATTTAGTCCCAAATCAAAAGTTACTTAACACAATTTTTTTTTTTTTTTTTTTTGAGACGGAGTCTCACTCTTTCGCCAGGCTGGGGTGCAGTGGCACAATCTCGGCTCACTGCAACTTCCGCCTCCACGGTTCAAGTGATTCTCCTGCCTCAGCCTCCCGAGTAGCTGGGACTACAGGCATGTGCCACCAGGTCCAGCTAATTTTTGTATTTTTAGTAGAGACAGGGTTTTACTATGCTGGCCAGAATAGTCTCGATCTCTTGACCTTGTGATCCGCCTGCCTCGGCCTCCCAAAGTGCTGGGATTACAGGCACAAGACACCACACTCGGCTGTATTGTTTCTTAAGCTATTGCTAATAAGCTAGTTAACTTTTTGTGTACAAATAAGAAATTTAAAATATTAGCATTATGTTATCAAGTTTTACAACTAAAACTACTACACACTACACCATTGGTTTCAACTCTAAAAATTATAATTTCTGAAAGTTGCTCTGAGTCAATTAATTTCAAACTCTGTACAATACAGAGGAAAGTGAAGAGAAAAGCAAAGTATTATGCTGTACTGATTAATTTAACTTCACAGTAGTAGATATTTCTTAACTCTCCACTCCAGGCTCGCAAAGACCTTCCCGAATGCACATTCACACCTGATGCAGGCAGTGTGAAGAGCATGATCTTTAGTCAGACAGACCTAAGTTTGAATCCTGCTTCCATCATTTATTAGTATGTGTTTAGTTATATAATTTCTGAAGGATTTATTCTTCTCATTTCTAAAAAGATAACATCTTCCTGGGAGAATGCAGAAATATCAACAATACATGTAAATTACCTAGAATAGTACCTACCACACTCAACCAGTAATGTCTTGAAACCATATTCAAATGGGCATATATAGCTGCAATTAAGTGATACTTTTAACAATTCATCACATAAGGAAAAAGTAAATGGCAATGAAAATGTCCATGGCTAGAAGTCTTAGAAAAGACAGTCTGGTTCCACAGTGTACTATGTGCAAACAAATAAATTTTGTTTTATAAAGTTTTACAATATTCAACTTCAGTGTTCAAAGCCAGCAAACTGACTTATGACATTTGGGTACTGAGTAAAATCACAATCCAAATATCCAGAAACTCCATCTTAATTTAAATCAAATCGTAATTAGATTGTTTTTAACTCTTGAGACAGCGTCATCCCTCCTGGAAGTTCTTCAAAAGTAGACATAAATAATTTGACTTAAAGTTATTTACAAAGTACTTCTAGAAATGTCTCAAGTGACAATACCACATTTGCTCATTAGAGGTCATCTGAAACATGAGTACTGCTAATGGCAAGATTGCCTATAATGTGATAAAGCAGTTATAAATACATTATTAGCTCATGTTTGCTTAACGCTGTTAATATAAAAAAAATTAAACTCATAACAAATAACATTTCACCTCAGAACACCAATGAAAATATATTTAGGCTAATATAAGCTCCTTACTAAATAAACTCCATCTGGGAATACTAATTAAGCTACATATATTCTACTTCCTGTCACAAAAGTGATGTTCAGGACATATACTCCATTCTCAAAAGGAACAGAGAGACTCTCTCAAAACAAAAAGCACACATATACTACACAAGATACCAATAACAAAGACATGGGCAGAGAGATGTGTTTCAAAACAAAAGTCTTTAAAAAGAAGCCTGCATTTTTGTACAGGATGTTGAGTTTTCTTTCAGACTTTTCACATCTAATTACCTTTAGCCAAGAAGGGATGTCCACCTTTTTACAAACTGGGGTGTGCCCCAGTTCCTGAAATCTATGCACGATAAAAAGATGTAAGAGGGAATAAAAGATAATCCATGATAAGTGGAAGAACACAGAGCAGCAACTGTAAATCTCTGCTGTCTAATACAGCAGTCACTAGCTACCTGTGGCTACTCTAAACCCTTAAAAGGTGGCGTATATTTTAACATCAGATTTCAAAAACATTGTACAAAACAATTATAAAATAGCTCCTTAATTTTTATATTACATTAAAATTAGTAATTTTTCATATTTGAGTTTAAAAAACTTAAAATTCATTTCCTTTGTTTCAATTTCTAATGTGGCTACTAGAAAACTGAAAATTACGTATCTGGTATACATTACATTTTCATTGGAAAGCACTGCTGTAAATCATGGCAATTAAATCTATGAATTTAGAGGATTTTCTTCACTTGTAATCATTCCTAAGTTTGTCTTTAAAAAAAGTATTGTGAATTGATAGGTATCCGCCAGTTTAAATATTCTGTATGTTCTTTATCCTTCCATACATTTTCATACAACCTCTTGGGATGCCTTACCTACCGCAGTGAGCAACAAAAAATAAACATATTAATGGATAATATAGATTAAACATGAAATTAGATCAATAGGCATTATATTAATTGTGTACTAGTACTTTTATCATGCAGACAACAAGCGATATGATTTTCAGTAAAATAGAAATCCATTAAAACAAATTCATTCCAAGATGTGATCGGTAGGCCAGCCATTAAGTCAACCTCATCCCTACTATTTCATTTGCCAGCAAATGCTAGGTGTGGAAGGCCGTATGTATTTCTAGTTAATGCCAACTAGGCTTCTATGATACTGTACTGTCTGCTGCTTGGGACAGTCAAGCCCTTCAATCTCCATATGCAACAGGTGGAAAACTACAACTTCTTTGCAAATTTCTATTATTAAAGCAAAGACATGTAAAAATACATTTCTTTTCATCAACAAGTATTTAATAGTAAAGACAGTCTTGCCATTTTAGAGGATTAAATAATAAAATTTAAAATCCCCTCATCCATACTTGAAAACAGTATATTAACAGATATGAAAGCTGAATTGCATTCAGCCTGTTTTCTTTCTCTCCGCCCTCCCCAGTTTGTTAGTTACCCAAGTCTCTTTAACCACCACAACTCAAGTTATATGCTAATCTGTCACCTTCTAAATCCCAGCTCCTTTTTTCAATACTCTGTAAAGATTTCCTATGGCCCTTACATGTCAGAATCCTTATCTTCGGTTTTGACAGGCCTCTTAGGTCATTTCAGGCTCCTAATCTCCTTTATTTTTTTCTTCACCTTTCTGCCTATTCCTTCTCTTGTGCTTAAGCAAACCTACTTATCAGGTGCTGTATCAATCGACTCCTTTTCCAAATTGTCTCTCTTGTTGTATCTCCACGTCTTGATGTCCCACCCTCTACATTCACAGTTGGGGGGTGGGGGGTGGAGGACTTCTGGGACTCAAGGCAAAACATAATTGTATGTTTCTTTTCCCCAACCGTTTAAGAAGCTAGAAAATTCTACTTTGGAAATCCCAGCTCTCAACTTTCTGGAGGCTACTGTGTATTTCTCTCCCACCTCTCTTTCCTGAATAAGTGACATATTTTACCTCATTTCATTTCTTCACTCTAATTTACATTAAATGTAGTAATTCATGTTTATAAAACACTAGAGCTTGAAAGGAACTCTGGAGTCCAGAAAACCAAAAATTGTTAAGCATTCTTCTGAAGTGGTGGTTCAAAACTTCCAACAGGTTTTTGAAAGAGTCCAAGTAATGCAATCGTCCCAAGTTGTTTCCAATTTTTGCCTCTTTAAGAGTCAGTGTGTCATATTCTCCATCCCATCATTGTAAATCTTAATGTTTTTATTACTGATATGAGTTAACGATGCATAACATATATTCTTCGTAATGCTGATGCAAATATTTTAAACACATCAAATACTAATGTTTAAAATTTTGTTCTTTTTCAAAGCACAAGAATTCTTACTTTACACAACAGAGTTTCAATCAATGCCTTCATGATTTTGCTTATGAATTTAAAAAGTTATTCTCACTTTGGAAGGCCGAGGTCAGTGGATCACGAGGTCAGGAGATGGAGACCATCTTGGCTAACATGGTGAAACCCCGTCTCTACTAAAAATACAAAAAATTAGCTGGGTATGGTGGTGAGCGCCTGTAGTCCCAGCTACTCAGGAGGCTGAGGCAGGAGAATGGCATGGACCCGGGAGGCAGAGCTTGCAGTGAGCTGAGATTGAACCACTGTACTCCAGCCTGGGCAACACAGCAAGACTCCATCTCAAAAAAAAAAAAAAAAGTTTTTCTTTAAGGTCTAATCCTGGCCGCGACACTATACAACTCCATGGATACCATTTATACTATACTTACTCTGTGCTGTGTTATGCTGAATACAGAGTACAGTGTGAATGGTACATCCTGGAGTTGTACAGCGTTAACATTTTAGATTCAACCAGTAATATATATGCCTATTTGCAAAGTTTTTCAATAGCTTAATCCTTTGCAACATATAAGATTTTCATCCATCTAGAGCTTATATTATAAAAGTTGTGATTAACAATTTTTAAAATCACTATTCACATATTCCTGTCACTTAATAATCTTAACCCCGTGTTTTAGAAAGCTATTTTAGTAGATTTTTAAAGAGGTGTTTGTTTTATAATATACTGAGTCTTATTCTGAACATCTAGTGAACAAAACTTCAAAACTATATATATGTATATATCTAATATGTCTAGAAATTGGGTTAAATACCAAGAACAAAAATTGCAAAAGGCTGCTGAAAACACAAAACGATTATCAAACTGTATTAGTACTTTATTCTGTATCACTGGTCAGTGCTATTTGTGGGCCAGAACCACTTTCAAAAATATATCTTTGTATTATAATTGGTTCTAATACTTCATTTTTCAAAATGTTCTTTCATAAACATGCCTGTTTATTTGTCCATACAACAACTGCTTTTTATATCATTATATGTAACATATACCAGTTACATAATATCTAAAACACTTAAGAACAATGAAACAGGATTATTCACATTTCTGAGAATCAGAGGCGATAACTTGCTCAAGCTTTTACAGCAATGGTTAAGTTGAATGTATGCACTTGCATTGTTACACACCAAATAGGTCCATATGACTTTTACCCTCTAAGGTTTCCTAGAGCAAAGCAATTTAAGCTGAAGTTTTTTTTTAATTAAGAAATTCTATAAAGATGATAGCAATAAACTGAAGTACTACAATGGGCTGAAACACAATTATGAGTTGGCAGTCATTCTGAAAAGGATACTAGGACACCAACTCGTTATTTTGAAAAAGAAGAAAAAACTGGTAAGGGAAAAAAACAAAGCACATATCATACCTTTAGTATGCAACTTGCATGACTAGGTAACCAAATAGGAGATGAGAATAAGTTTCTGTTTAGAACTGTATTCCAATGGCTGCTAACATCACAAAACAACAACCAGATCTTAGGTGCCTTTTGATACAAAAGCACATCAGGAGTTTTGTTTTGTTAAAACAAAACAAACAAACAAAAAGTAGTAGTAGTTAGAAGAAAAAGAAATCCAGCCTGAATTTGATCAAGCCTCTTGATCTAACTCCCAAACATACAAGAAACACTAAGGATGAAGAAAGATATTAAACTACACCACAGAAATCCAATACGCAAAACAGACTCTAAGAAACTCAGCCCGGTTTCTTCAATAAACAAATTGCAAAAATGAAGAAAACACTGAGGAGAACCTTATAGATTAGAAAATAAAAAAAGAAAAACCCTGAGTATAACTTCTGATGCCCCAAAAACTTAACTACTAATAGCCTATTCTTGACCTGAAGCCTTACCAATAACAAAAACATTTTGTATGTTACATGTATTATATACTGTACTCTTACAGTAAAATAAGCAAAGGAAAATCATGAGAGATAAAATACATTTACAGTACTATACTGTATTTATCAATATTGTAAGCTCATCTGAAACAGCAGACACCTACAGCTGCAGATTTCAACCTACAGTACATGACAAGCAATTCAACTTTTTCTTGTAAAGTCATGACTTTTCTCTGCCTCTTGGAAGCATTTCCAGCATCACTAGCACCACTTCACATGGGTCCCATGGTGTTATTCAAGGTTTACAGTATTGCACTAAACACAGTAAAATACACACAAGAACCAGGAGAAATCACTTTTTACCGCAATACCCAATTTACTGGAGTGATGAACTGCTTATACAGAAATGATCAGCATCACATAGTTTTAAGCAGATACTTGCAACACTAGAGCTCACTGCAACAGCAACAGGAGGTGGCTACAAAATTACTGCGGTAATACAGTATGTACTATAGTTAATTTTATGCAGTTATGATTTAGTATTTACATTTGTTTATGTTTCTCTTGACTCCAAATGGTACCATGTATGATCTGTAAATGTCTATGTAAGTTTTGATATATTCTAACTTTTTATAATAGATTTGTGTATTACTTCACAGTAGTAAATGATAAAACAGACTAGTATCCACGTGTTTTGTGGATTCATGACAAGCTTAACCTTTTCTTAATATTTTCACTATTTCTAGGCTACACCATTCATCTGTAAGTTTTTTCAAATTGTAAATCTCTAAATATTTTTCCAATACATTTATTGAAAAAAAGTTATGTATAAATGAATGCACTCGTTCAAATCCATGTTGTTCAAAGGTCAACTGGACTTTACTTGTATCCTCATTCAAATAACTGTGGGGAAGGAAGGACAACACCCATTTGTAAACCTAAACAATGACTGATTACGGAGCTACTGAAAATTTGTAGGCATGCTGATGTCACAATGGTTAAGTTAAAAGGAGTCTTATCTTTTGAAAGTGCATAGTGAAATACCTGCATATTTTAAGATACAGATGAAATGATGTCTGAGACTTGTTTTAATGTAATAATGGGAGAGTGAAATGGATGGGGGCATAGATGAAGCCAGATTAGCCATGATTAGGTAACTACTGAAACTGGATAAAGGTTATATTTATGGAGGTTCGTCATACCAGCCTGTTTACTTTTGTGTATGTTTCAAGTTCTCCAAAATTAAGAAACCTCGGCAGAAGGGAAAAGTGGTAATTGCAACATGCTTATTTTAGGGTTTTCAAAAGAACAAAATGAGTATTTGGCATCTTCTAATGGAAATGGGGATAGTAAGCATCTGGGAAGATGAGAAAAATGTCTTTTAAAATTTAACAAGGACACTGGTGTAAATATAAAATGAATAAAAATTAAAGGCACACTAGTTAAAACTGCCATTGAATTCCACAGATTTACATGCCTCTGAGTTTGTGTTCAAAGCCTTCAAATGCCAGGTTTCTTCTCATTGTGATACCAGGTAAATTTAGTACAAGCATATATATTCCAAATCTAACAAATAACACCAATACCCTAAGAAACAAGTATGAGGCAAGAATAAATCATAAAGCCAATGCCTTATGCTACCCTCTACATTTTGTTATTGCTACTGTTTAAATTGAGAAGAGTACAGAAAGCAATAGGAAGCCATAAAAAATATGTAGCCACAATCTTCTGAGATCGATTCTCTTCGGGACCCTGAATAAATGGATTCTTGACCTACTAAAATTTAATGTGAAAAAATGATCCATTTGTAAAGGACCTATAAGACTGTAAATGGCAAAACTAACTACAAATAACCACCCTCAGAAAGGGAATAAACAGTGTTTATAAAAAGTGAGATGCATGGATGTAAAGGGAGGATCATGATGATGATTTATAAGTGAAGGAAAATAAAATAAAAAGGTAACAAAATTCATGTTTCCCTAGGCCTTTCATTCAGACCAAAAGATGTGGAACTATACTCCCAAAAGCAATTTTGGACTAGAGATGTCTTTATTTTTCCCCAGACAAGCTGGAAGTTAAACAGAATGACTGAGTATATTTGCTCTGGAACATTAAAGCAGCAAAAAACCCTGGAATGGCAATAACTAGTCCAAAAGCTTCCAAAAAAGACAGACTACGCCGCAGTTCCTTTCAAAGCTTCATTTGTTGTGAATAACCATAAAATTAAAACAGTTATTATACACATCAAGGACCAAAAAGAAGGAACTGGGATGTTTAAAAACTGAATGACCCTAAGCTGATCCTCACTATTGGTATTACTTTATCACCACCTACCGACAGGCACATCCAAAACAGATGCAATAAACAAGCTTTTGTTAATTCTCTATACACCCTTATAAAACCGATACAATGTCAACAGAGAGAAAAATCTCAAGGCTTTAGAATTTAACTTTACTACTGCATTTAGACAAGATGCAAGGCATGTATTTGCTTAATAAAACTAAATAATGTCATCAATTTAAAATGAAATATATAAATGTGGTAGATCACCCTGAGAACATTAGTTCTGTTTTATAAAGTGGACCAGCCACTCTTCCAAAGAGACTCACTGGAAAAAGCAAATCCCAGCCTGATCAACATGGTGAAACCCTGTCTCTACTAAAAAAATACACAATTAGTCGGGTGTGGTGGCACATGCCTATAGTCCCAGCTACCCGGGAGGCTGAGGCAGGAGAACTGCTTGAACCTGGGAGGCAGAGGTTGCAGTGAGCTGACATTGTGCCATTTCACTCCAGTCTGGGTGACAGAGCAAGACTCTGTCTCCAAAAAGAAAAAAAAGTTAGCCAGGCATGGTGGGGTGCGCCTGTAGTCCCAGCTACTCAGGAGGCTGAGGTGGGAAGATAGCTTGAGGCTGGGAGGCAGAGGTTACACTGGGACAAGATCATGCTGCACTCCAGCCTGAGTGACAGAGTGAGACCCTGTCTCAAAAAAAAAAAGAAAAAAGAAAAGAGAAAAAGCAAATCCCCATACTAATGATCACCAGTTTACATAAATTTAAAAGTACAAATTCGTAAGTTTAGAAGAAACAGTTTAAATAAACTATGAAATATATAAAACAAGACAAAATTAAGAGGAACCTAATAAAAAAATCCAAATTTCTGCAAAAAAAATCAGAGCTGGTATCAATATTAAAAGATAATACATGCTCACATTACTGAGATATCAGCTTTAAAAATCCCTTAAAATCCTACATGATTGGAGTTCTTCCTCATAAAACACAAAAATTCTTATCTGCAGAGAGAATTTTTCCAATTTCAAAGCAATTCATAAACATGGAATGTTTCACAACACCCCAGAGAAAAAAGTAAAGGTAGATTTAAAAGTTACTCCTCTGCCTGTAAGAAAGCCATACATAAAGAACTACATGGCTGCAAACAGATTTACCTTTTCCATTATGATCATATTCAATCCCTGACAGTCTTCCTACAAAGAAAGAGAACAAGACAAGACAGCTGACCACTTGGGGAATACTACCTGAAAAGAAAATGCTTCTGAATGATAATTTTTAAAAGATAAATGTAGGAAGGGCCTGGCATCTCCAAGCCAAAGAAGGAAACCCTCTTCTTTCTCCAATTCAACATCTGGACTTTATTTGCCAGATTCTAAAGCCTGACAGGAACAGTATTTTGGATCCTTTGAGAAATAAGCAAATGAAAGGGATATACTTACACTAAGCATGTACTTAGAGATCTATATGAACTCTGCTTTTACAAGATTTTTCAAACAGCACTGTACAAAACCAAAAATGCTTTCATTTCAAGTCAAAAACTAGGTTTTTGCCCTGGATCTGTCATATATACATACACACTGCATGACATTTGGCAATTTTCTCATCACTCACATTCAGTTTTGAAATTTAAACGGAATAATAATATTTACTTCATAGAGTTGTTTTAGGATTTAAAACAAAATATTGTATTATTAGGTTACTATACTGTGGAACCTAGCACAGTGCCAAGCTGGTACTCAATTACTTCCTCTTTAAGCTTTTGAAGTGAGAGTGAAAGTCACTTATTCATAGAGAGAGAGAGAGAGAGAGAGAGAGAGAGAGAGAGAATGTGTGCCTACTTTGTGGCACGGAAATTGATTTCTCACCAAGTATCTGTACACTTCTACACATTTTTCAGCTACTTTGCAGTTACTCTACACGGATGACTAATTCATGCCTTACTTCCAGACCAAAGCACTTGAAAGTTGCCACATGACCCTCCAGGTGTCTTGCCTGGACACATGTTCCAAATGTCAGAGCTACAAGATACATAGATAAAAGTCAACACAGAGAAGAGCTACCCAAGATAGTCTCTGGACCCACAGTGGACTTCACATGAGTGAGAACTAAATCTTTATATGTTGAGCCACTGAGCATTCTAGTTTTGTTTGTAATCACAACACAACCAGCAAAATTTAATGTCTCCTTTTATAGTCTAATTGCACTTAATGCAAGGCAAAATACATACGTAAGTATTAAGTATTACTTAATACTTGTGTTTAAGTATTAAAGATTACCTTCCTTTCTGTGTAATATTGTGCATCTAGAATGAATGGAATGATTTAAAGACAGTATTTGAAAGCAAAGTGAAAAAACAACCCAATATACAAAGAACAACTTAAAAACAAGTGGACACTGATAGTTTCACCTTAAGAGAAAAGAACTCTTAAGCATACAAGTTGCAAAACAAAAAACCCAATAAACCAAAAATAACAACTGAGAAACCAAAATCAGCTATTAGGAAACAGGTAAAAAAGAAAGCAAAGCAAATAAAAACACCCTTTCATCATTAGTAAGTAATTTCAGTCATGGTCACGTAACAGAAGTAGCAAAGCAGTCCCTATTTATCCGTGCAGTTCCACTTCCCACAGTTCCCGTTACTCTAGGTCAACCACAATCCAAAAATATTAAATGGAAAAATTCCAGAAATAATTCTTAAGTTTTAAATCGCACCTCATTCTAAGCAGCATGATGAAATCTCACATTGCCCTGTTCCATCCCACTTGGACTTGAATCATACTTTTGTCCAGTTTACCCACACTGCATATGCTCTAGTCCAGAAGTGTCCAATCTTTTGGTTTCCCTGGGCCACAGTAGAAGAACTCTCTTGGGCCACATAAAATACACTAACAATAGCCGATGAGCTAAAAAAAAAAAAAAAGAGAAAGAAAAAAAAAATCTCATAATGTTTTAAGAAAGTTTATGAATGTGTCAGACCACTTTCAAAGATGTCCTAGCCACCATGTGGCCCAAGGGCTGCAGGTAGAACAAGCTTTCTCTAGTCACTTAGTAGTGGTCTTGACTATCAGACTCCACTATTAGAATTGGTTATAGACTACTGCAGTGCTTATTTTCAAATAACCTTCATTTTACTTAACAATAACTACTGTGTCAACTTTCAGGCATCCACAGAGGAGTCTTGAAATGCATTCCCCACAGATAAGAGGGAACCACTGTATAGGGCCATTAACTGCTTATCTACAATTCTAGTATCTCAAAACTCTGGAAAAAAAAAACGAAGTTTTAATAAGGTTGTTACAAAATAATTTGGTAGCAACCCTAAATCTGAACTGACTTGAAACTATTTGTAGCTTCTATTTATCCCACCTGTATGAATATTAATATATTTTTGGTGTGGAAACAGTAATGCAGAGAAACAGTAATGCTGTGGAACAGATTACATAAAGTACCACAAACACATCATATTACCTTTCTAAAACATGAAAATTTCTGCATTCTGAAACACATCCGGCCCCAAGGGTTTGAAATAAAGGATTGGGAACTTGTAAAAATTGAAGTAACTTGTGTATTGTCGTAATGATGAAAATAAAACCCAAATGAGGAGCACAAATTTCTAACCTGCGTGTAACTCAATGTCAAACTGAATTTTGATGACTGTCCAATGTTATTTCTCCATGATGTTATTTTAATACTCCTAGTAGAATAGACATAACCAGCCTAAAGCTAGATCATGCAGGGATATAATTAACTGGCACAAGACCTAAAAGAAATAAAAATACTGCTGTAAGCATTTCTGGCCTCAGAAGACCATAATTTAGCAGGTACTCAAGGTAGCCATTCCTGTGGTTTCGCATAAAAAATAATACACGCGTATGTCAAATAATGTAAGATATGTGTAAACTATGCACAGAAGTAGCAGGAAGTGAAGAACCAGCTGAGGAGCATGTAGGTGAATATATTAAAGAGGCATCACTAATAAGACAGGAAAACAGTCAAAAGCAAACTATTCAAACATTCAAGAGGCAAAGTACAGGAACAAATATCTACAGGAGGGTCTCTCAACTTCAGCACTAGACATTTTGGCCCAGATAATCCTTTATTGTGGGGGGTCTGTCCTATGTATTATAGGGTATTCAGCAGTATCCCTGACTTCTACCTACTAATGTCAGTGGTAGCCCCCTTCTCCCTCAGTTACGAAAAGCAAAAAATATCTCCAGGCATTACCAATTGTCACCTAGGGCAGGACAAAAATTGCCTCAGTTGAGAACCACTGATCCAAAGGCAAAAAAAAGATTAAAAGTTTGAAGATATTTCAGCTTCCAGATTCCAATTAAAATGCCCAAATATACTTACCTGTCAAAATTGGTATGTGAAAAAAAAAATCACTTTCTATTTCTCTAGATTTACAAGTGATTTTATTATGTTTTCATCTCATATTGATAGGGAAGAAGAGACTGAAAGGTCAAGTTCTTCATTCTCAATCTGAATGTCCTTACACTCTATGCAAGACTTGTTGATTTTCCTGAAAATTAAACATAGCCATAGTTGCTGTTACAGCAACACGTTTAAGGAAAGAATAAAGTACTAATTGGTTATGAGAGGAATATGATTTGCAGCATGTAGCTGGCAAAGTCAACACATAACTTTTCTAAAAGCACACACTTTTTTACCCACCTTCTAATTACATTATCTGCATTGAACTTAATAGATTTTTAACAAAAATGTGAAGTTTAGAGAGAAGAATATTATTTTCACTTGGTCACTCCTTTGGAAAATGTTTCTAGTCACACAGGGTACTAAGCATTTTTGCTACACTGGCATGTATGAAGGAAATAACTAGGCCTACTGTGAGTATCAATTGCCTCTCATAAGCAAAAACAGTAGCTAGGTAAACTTTGAATAGGTTATTAAATATTAAATATCATAATTATGAAAAAGGTAAAGAACATATGGGATATTTAATAAATTTTCTCTGAAGTCACTGTTTTGCCTGGAATTGCTATTTCTATATCAATTTGAGAGACTTCAATTTATTTATTAACAGACCTTCACATGCAAAGCACCATGTGAAGGAAAGAAGAGATACAAAAATGAATAAGACAATCTCTGCCTTCAAGGAACACTCGCTCTTGCAGAAGGTAGACAAGTATTATAATACAGCATGAAAAAAGTACTTTATTACAGTTGTGTTGAAAAAAACTACTGGCTTATTGAGAAATAAAACATCAATTTGCTTTGATCATAAATCATTTAAAATTATCACTAACGCCCAAGTCCTCAGAAAAATCCTCACGACTTTTGAGGTCTACACTGATGCCAAAATGAATTTATCAACAATAAAACTAATAATATAAAGTACCTATAGATGACCACGGCACAGTGGGATGAAAAATACTTTGTCAGAGTAGTTCTATATTTATCTGTTTTACAGTCGAGCTTCCAATTAAGATTTAATTTTTATAAAAAGGGGCTTCCAGGATCTTTTTTTTTGAAGAGTTGAAAATAAAAGGACTAGATAACCAATGAGATACAATCTTGTAGCAAACACCAAAACAAAAACAATCAAATGTATTAAGAAAAAGCAATCTATCTATATGTGTGAGAGAGTTTACAACCAAGTACTCTACAATCAACCAACAAAGCTAATATAGGGATCACACGTTATTTCAATTATTACCTGCTTTCATATGCCAATTAGAAAAAAGCTTTCAAAATTTCTCCTTAGTTCACAGACAAGGAAAGAATGCTATGGGGTTAGGTAATGCAGGTAACAGCAATCCAGAATGTGAATTTTAGAACTGCTGATATAATCCCATTCACAGTAAAATCACAAATTCTTATATTTTAAAAGGGGAAAACACAATCATTACTCTTATCTAAAAATTGTTTATTATACTTTACTGGACAATCATAATATTCTCTATTGAATTAAATATCATTGATCTTATGTATGTTCCTTTAAAAGGGATGCAGTATTTGTTCATCTATGCCTGAAGCTTTTAGGTTTATTTTTTTTTACACAAGTTTCTAGGAACTACTTTTACTGATAATAAAAAACAAATTGCTTGTTATGTACTTGTACTCAATAATCTGGTGATGAATTAAGATAAAATTATATAAGACATCAATGCACTGGAGAAAATGCCAGCAACAGTGAGAGCACACCACTACACTGTGTCTCCCATTTTTATCTTGCTGTGGCCAATTTACTGACTCCATTTACACTGCTACAAAACTTAAACATATTAATTCGTTTAATCATCACAATAACCCTATTATAAAGGGGGGTATTAATTTAATCCCCACTTTACAACTGAGAAGAACAGAAATATTCCAAAATGTATCTAAGGTAACACAGCAAGTTAGTGGCAGAGCATGGATCTCAACCCAGACAGTCTTGCTCCAGTACCAGCACTTTTCAAACCTACTTACATATGCAATTCACCAGGAATCTTGTTAAATTCAAATTCTGGGTTGGGGGTTGGGGGAAGCAAGAGTCTGCATTTCTAACAAACTCATCTGTGACGCAGATGCTGACAGTCGGCAGGTCACTCTTTTAAGTAGCAAAGTTCTAGTCTACCCTAGAAAATGATGGAAAGTGGTAGCAACCCTCATAAGAAAGTAGAAATTATCCTCAGACAATTAGACTAATGAGGAAGCTAGAGATTACCAACTACTGGTTTAGAAACAACTGCTTCTTTTATGATTTCATTATTTTTTTATTTTTAAAGAAGAAAGTCAACGAAATTACCTCATCTCAGGTTTTGCTAGTCAGTATATTCATACTATAAACTTGAAACTGTAATACATATCCCCCAATATGGCCTTTCCCACATCAATAAACTATTTATTAATACAAATACCCCCGAATATCTTCAGAATAGATTCACTCTGAACATACTGATGAGTATTTTAAGAGTGTATATTTGTGCTTCTTCCTATATGGAAAGAAATTAAGGGTTAAGTTAGAAATCAAGTACCTTGCTAAACTTTTGCTGTTCGCACAAGTGGTGACTAGGAGAGGACAAGGACACCCTCTGGGAAACAGATGGAAAGTAAATGTCTGAATAACACATCACTAAACAATTTTAGTCAATAATTCTCTCTAAATACAAATAGGGAAATGCCCATAACACAATTTCCCTTGACTCTCATTGATGTATCAATTATTTATACTCTATGTAAACAGCATAAATTGAAACCAATAAATAATATATCCCTATGTTTAGTACACTATGGTCCATGGCCCTCCAATACCTAAAACCTAAAATAACATCAAATCACTGGAAATAACGTCATTATCAAACTTTTACATTATCAGGAAAAGAAATATCAATGCTATCAAAATATACTAAAACATGTATAAAGCCATACACAATACTAACATCACCCTGGGTGTGTATGTACTAGACATAACTATATACTAATTAAACAATATTTCATTAATTAAAAAATAGGAAGGGATTTTAGAGAAATCGTCCCAGTCTGAATAATTTTTGTTTTGCTGAGTTTTCTTGTATTTCATTCAATGTTTTCCTGAATGTACACAGATATACTTTACATTTCTTCCCCAAGGAAGAATTAAAGCTGTCAAGTACTTTGACAAACTTGTAAAAATCGTATTCAAGACTGTAATGGAATTCTGATTAAATAACTACACATGAAAGCCAAATGTATTAGGTTTCATAGATCTCAGGCAATATGAATTCACATATTCTAGAATTTATGAATATAGATTCCATTTTTAATTACAGCATAAATTAATAAATTTAAACTGTACAATCACCGTAAAGCTAAAATTCTCATTTACGCACTTGTGAATTAAAAGAACATAACACCACAGTCTGTCACAGATCTGACACAAAGGCAAAAATATAATACAAATTCAGGCTTCTTACTTGTCAAAATTCTAAAACACCTTTACTGAATACTCAGTATTCCAATTCCCACTCAAGGACAAAAAGTAGGTCTTCTTCCACCCAAAAGAATTTGAAGACAAAGTATCTGGATATTTTATATGTGAGGCATACGGAAAAACACTGCCTCCAATAATAAGCAACAACTTATCCTGGTTCCCTACTAAGACATATTTTATGTCTGTTTTTCACATACCACAGCCACACATAAACTCATCTATTAAAAGAACTTGAGAACTAAAAGATGTCATTTGCAATAGGTGAGAGTCATCACAGGTTGTGACAAGGGAAAGCAGGGATGAGGTGTTCCATGTTATTGTTCACAGAAAACTCAAAGTTTTGATGTTTCACTAGTCTAATCACTAAATGAGGAAGCATTATTTCAAGGACTTAAATGAAATCTGGTATATAAAGAGAAAGACAAGTGAAACCACCTATCTCGTGGAAAGATTCTACTCCCTCTAAAATAATCCTCAGTGACCTTGAGGAAACATTCCCAAGTTAAACATGTAAAGCAGATTTCTCTGGTAACTGCAACAGCAGGCTATTGCTCTGAGGGCACTCAACACATGTCTACTAGGCTTTCTAGATTTATGCATATACATTAGTTTCTTCCATTTGCAGAAAATCAACAGAAACCTTTAAAAATGTTTGACCTTACATGCAATTTTAAAACATTTAAGAGTTCTGAATTGATAGATCTTTACATTTTTCATAACGGGAAATATCAGAACACACTCTGCAAGTTAAGTGATTCTTCCAGCGAGCAAATTTAACTTGACCTCCCTAAATGGCTACAGATTTGACACACCATTCAGAAGGCTGGAGGGAAAATACTTTGATTTGCTTGTTCTCTAAAGCAGCACTGTTCAATAGAAATATAATGCAAGTCACATATGTAATTTTAAATATTCCAATAACCATATTAAAATAGTAAAAAATTGAAATTCATTTTAATAACATTTTATATAGCCAGATACATCCAAAATATTATTTTAACATGCAATGAACATATTTTTTAAGTCAATGCAATATTATACACTCTTTTGTTGTACTAAGTTTTCAAAATCCAACGTGTATAAATTTTACCCTTATACCACATCTCATTTTGGACTAGCCACAACCGAAGAGGTCAACAGCCACATGTGGCAAGTGGTGACGTTACTGGACAGCACAGCTCTTAAGTAATACTTTGAGCTCTCACATACCACTATCTCCTTAAAATTAGTTTACATTCATGTTTTCTGTTTGAACTGAAATTACAAATACAAGCAAACTGTTCATTCAATGGATAAATCAGGATCAAATCACCTTATCTGAGGATCCAGTTAACATACACAGTAAGAAGCAATTGGATTATACCCTATTATATATCACAAGTAGACTTCAGAGATAGGGTCTATCATCCCAAGTGAATACAACTTGTAACAGAAATACAGGTTAAACACGAAAACATTTTCCTATCAAACCATAAAACTGCCTTATTTCTTGCAGCCGTTCGCATTATTGGGCACATATCTCTTCACAAATTATCTACAATATTGTTTTCTATGTGTGTTCAATTTTGTAAGCCATATAGTCATTTAAAAAAGAATAGAGCGCTATACAAATGAAATGAAAAAAATTATTGGAAAAAAAATACTCAACCAGATACTTTTAATGTATCTTATACCAACCAATAATCTTAAATTCATCTACCTGAGTTCCACTGAAATGAATTCTCACAATTCCAATTCATTTACTGCTTTTCATACACATATTCCAACTACCAAAATTACTAAAAATTTCCTCAAGCCATCAGGACATTGGCTTAAAACGTAAATAATTCCAACAATGCATTCTGTAGAAAACGAGGACTAAAACCATTAGCTTAGCCCATAAAATTTATCCTTAAGGCTAGTAACTGAATAAATCAAACAGAACCAACTATATGCTTGTTTACTGCATTTACATTTTCTAACACCACATTCAGCAATTTCTAAATAGGGAAGGTCAGTACAGATTGCACACAAGCAGTAACTTTAAAGCTGAGCAAAATTTTAGAAGTTTCTTCAGTATACTTCTGAATAAACACCCTCTACAGAAATACATCAGAACAAAAATCAGCACCATTCATAAGAATCTCAGAAGCACAAAATCAGTATATTCATAAATCCACAAAGTATACTTATGCTAAAAAGTATTTTTCTCCCAATTTTATCTAGTTCACCTTCTACAATTTTTGTTTAATGCACTTGCAAAGCTGTAAAGAAGCAAACGTTGTCTCCTCTGCTGCACACATATCCAGACAATACATCAATCTCTTGATATTTTTCCACAATTTGAAACCAAAACAACAAAATTCATTTCTTACCTGCAATTAGGAGGAGGATCAAGGGTTATTTCAGCTAGCTCCTTCTGAATTCTGTTAGTGAAATGAGAAGAGACAAAAAGGATTTGAGATAGTCTACAGAATAACCAGGGAATTACACTGCCCTCTACCACCATGCAGTTAAATGCAAGGCTGGCTCTGCCTTCAGTAATGCTAACATGGCTGCTTCCTCTTTGTTCTCAGAGGCATAACCCAAATCCCTTAACAGAAACTTTGCAGCTTTTTTTCTCACTTGCTGCTGCAAATAAGTAAGTCATTTACACTTGATTTGAGAAATACTCATCCACTAGTACTCAGTAAAGAATATACTATCTATTTCAAAACACTTTTTACCAAAGAAATTCTCTTTTCAAGCTTATATGCAAATGAGACAAAAAGGGAGGAGGGAAAGCACTGGAATATTTGACAAGGACTTCGAGTGACTTTTACTGAGGTGAAAATTAACAGGCTACTGCAACAGCACATTAACAGTTCTGACAATATTTTATCTGTCAAAAAAAAAGTTTAAAATTTACAAATATCTTTACTGGTGAAAAACTTTTGAAGACTACTTGACATTCTAATTTACCCATTTCTGTTTTCCCTGATCATAGGCACAGCACTTAAATTTAGTAAATATTGACAGAAAGAGAAAATACATAGGCCTGAGTTAAGGGGGAGAAAAGCAGTTCTCTGATTTGATTCAAATTTAAGATGCTTTCAAAACTTTAGACGTGTCTAATATGTTCTGCATCAACACTATACCAAATTGAGAAGGATTTTATATTATGTCAAAGACTGCTGCCATTCAAAAATATTCTCAAGTTATTAATACATCATTACTGAGACAATAAAGGTGAAAATCCATAGAAAAATATGAGTATTTATGAATCACCACAGAATGCAGTATTTGATCAGTTTTTACATTTTTTCCTTTAGTTGTGATCAATAAAAATTAATAAAATGTCAACATTGGCTAACGCTGTAGAGATTATACATTTTATGTATAATTACTAGAGTTTGTGGATGTTCCACTACTACTACCACTGACAGAGTCTCATTGACAGAATCTTTTCTTCTCTATCAGAAAATATAAATCAATAGGAAACAAATGATCTTCCACTTACATCCAATTAAATATGTTTCTCCTGCTGTTGAGTATTAACTTGTCAAGCACATCCACAAGTTTCAGAGTGAAGAGGTCCAAGGACAATGAAAGTTTTCTATCACCAGTGACACCTCAAATTGTAAAGGGCTACTTTTCAGTTTGATTTGCCCTCACAAGCACAGGGAGGGATAATCATAATTTAACCACGAAAGTTACCTGTGATACATGATTTAAAGTCATGTTTTGTAAAACTGTAAGCAGATTTGCAGCACGATTTTAAATCTGCTTTCAAACATAGCAAAGGCCTGAATTTGCAATTTTCTAGCAAATATGATCATTTCTGATCATTAAGTTTCATGAAGAGAGGCCCTGCTAATCTCTGGAAGTGTCAATTTCATTAAAGATTATGACTCATAAAAGGAAACATCCCCAAAGTACCATCTAATTTGGGTTCACCAAATTTTCCTTGCCAACTCCTTAAACAATCTGTCAGAATGTTAGTCTAATCTCTACTCAAGGACACTCAACTGAAGTTACCGAAGTACAGAGTAAGTTTGCTTAAAAGCATAATTCTAGCAAGGTTGCATACATACCACCTAAAGAATGACAACTCATTCAAGTACAAATAAACTGATAATGAAGTAAATATTTCTGAACTATTGCTACTGATGTAAAACCAACAAAAGCGTCCAACCACCTGGAAGACAACCTGACAAAGTGTGCTGGATCCTTCTTTTACACATTACCTTTTAGCACTAGTGGATAACTTAGCAGTGGTTTTGCTAGAGAGTTTGGTGTTTTTCTTCTGCTGGGCGGCAGAAGGTTTTCTTTCCTCTTGTTCTTCAGGCTCTGGAGCGGCTGGGTCTCGCTGGTCCGCATCTGAACTGCCACTGCTGGTGCTGGGGCTCTCATCATCGGACCTTTGCCTATCACTGGACATCTTGGTGAAGTTATCTCTTGGAAAACTTTTAAAGAGAACAGGGGAGGATGGGGAGAAAATGTTAAATCTAGGAAATAAACCAACAGCATTTTCTTCTATTCATCTAATATCGTATTGTAATGAAAAAGCTTCAAGTGTTCACACTTATTTCATCATACAACAAGGGTTACAAGGGAGGTGATGTGTCACACAACGCCAGCGTTCAGGGATTTGCCGAACTCAAGTTAGAAAACCCACTCACATTTTTTTCCATCTCTTGGACAATCTATCAATTGTCTACTTTCTCAGAAGGCATGAAACAGATTTGCCAAGGAACTTAGGCAACAAGCATTAATAACATATGACATACTGTAAATAACAGATCTCGCTGAAAAAATGTTTAAAAGTCACTAATAACGTCTAAATATTTACACACTGACATTGGTCAACGCTACCAAATTCCCTTTCCGAGAGGAAAACACACCCTGTTAATCGCCCATATGCTTATTTAAGGTGGCGATTCCTTCTCAGTGCACGTAAAGGCTTTAAACACAACACTTGGAAATTTAAAAATCAACTAACGAGCTCCTCTAGCTGTTTCCACCGCCAGCAGCGAAGATTCATCCGGCCAAGACCTAGCTGCCACCCTGGGAAAAGCAGAATTCAAACTGCACCTTCTGCAAAGCTCCCAATGCCACCAAGGTTCCTCGCTCAATTTTTACATCACGGACCGACATTTTGTCCAAAATAACGAAAAAAATAAGAAACCCAGAGGAAAAACAAACAAACAAACAAAGCCCCAAGAAGTGCAACAAATTTCCGCGCCCGCGGAGGCGAGCCGCGGCCGGCGGCGGCGGCCACGCAGCTCCGCGGCCCTTTGTGGGGAGGGCCGCGCGGGGGCCGCGGGCAGCGCTCGCCGCGCCGGGCGCCAAGTGATGCGAGCAGCCCGGCCGGCCCCGCCGCGGCTCGCGGACACCGGCGGCGCGGGCGCCCGGCGCGAACAAAGCTGCCCGCCCCCGCCCCCTCCCCCACCGCAGCCGCCGCCGCCCCGGCCGCCCCCCACGCGGCCCCCCGGCCCCTCCGCCTTACCTCGGCCGCCCGCCCGGCCCGCTCGCGCGCCGCTACGGTGTGGGGGAGGGAGAGAGAAAAAAACCCTTCCTTAAGGAAATGGAGGCAGCTGTGGGGGGGGGAAGGGGGGGGAGGGAAAAAAAGAAGCCGAGGAGGCTCTGGCCGGGGAGTGTGGAACATTGAAAGTCGGAGGGGGTTGTGCAGTGCCGGGCTCCGGCCGGAGGGTGGCGCCGCCCAGCGCCTTCGGAAAAAAGGGGGGGTGGGAGCTCCCGGCGAGGCGGAGGGGACGCGGGAGACCCCCGCGCGCTGTGGCCTCCCGCCGCCGCCGCCCGGCTCGGCTCCTCCCGGCCGCGCAGTCAGCAAGTTCCGAGGCGAACGCGGGGGGAGGGGCGGGCGCGGCGGCGGCGCGCGTGCTCGCTGCTTGCCTGGCGGAGGGGCGCGCGCCGCCGGCGCCCGGCGGGCGCGAGCTGTTCCCGCGCTCCCGCGCGCGCTCCCCGCACCTCCCCTCACCCGGGGGGTGCACGCGTCCGCCCGCGCGCGGCCAGGACAAAGAGCGCGGCGGGGACCTGGCGGGCTGGCCCCTGCCGCCCTTGGCCGCGGAGCCTGTGCCAGAGAAGGCGGGGGCGCGGGCACCGTATCGTGGGGCCGCTGTGCCGCGGGGTGGCTTCCGGCCTGGGCCCGCCTCCGGGCGGAGGCTGCCCATTGGGCTACCCGCGTCCCCAGGGCTAGTTCCATCCCGTCCGCCTGCGTGGGGGACGTCGTGGCTCCCGGGGCCCCAGTACCTGGGAAAGGGCCCTGGGCGCGTGGTTGGGAGTCCCCCGCCGCCCCGGGAGACGGGAGACTAATGGGTGTTGTTGGCGAGGCCAGGCACGCAGGCGGAGAAGAGCTGCCACTTGCCCCTCGTGTAAGCTGGAGGAAGGGACAAGGTGGGGTCCTGGGCATTGAAGAGAGTAGAATATATTTGTTGATTAGGGGACCAACCTCTATTTATTTTTGGCTCACAGCTTGCAACTGTCGCTGCCAAAAGAGACCGCCCTTCGGATGCTTTGAAACCTTAAAAATCCAAAACAGTGTTTAAAATGTCCCGCTCAACATTCTTAAAAGTGAAGGAGAAGAGTTTGGGGTTGTGGGGTGGCGATGAGAGCTAAATACATGACACTTTTCTGCGGGACTCTTCTGTCTTGCACGAGGTGCCAGTTCTGGAAAGAAGTCCTGAGTGATGGTGGGTCAGAATGTCCACCCAGAAAAGCTTTAGGTGGAGATAGTGACAGTTTTGTTTGTTCTACCATTCTTTTTGCAGTCTCCAGGTGGACTGTGCGGTTTTTACCCCGCGGCATAAAGTAGCCAGAATACAAAAACTTCCTGTTTGCCGCCCAGACCTTCTCCAGCTACTGAGAACTTGTTCCGGTGATGGAGCCTCAAAGGAATTTGTGGATTCCTCTCCCACAAGTGTCCAGGGGCAGGGGTGCTGTGAGAATGTGCAGTTCACAGAGGGAGTGAGAATGGCAGAGTCAAAACATGTACCAGAGTTAAGGGAAAGACGAAAAGACTGAGTGAGCCAACTATTTGCTTATTATTTCTCCTAATAGAAAACTTTTGGTAAAAGCTTGATAACAACTCTAAAGAATAAGTTACATTTACGTAATTTTCCAAAGACACAGTCATTCAGTTAACTTTATTGAGGGCTCTATGTTGCTAGGTGCTGGACACACTCATTCAATTGCTGTGTGACTAAAGCCAGGTCTCTACTCTGTGCTAAGAGCTCCTCATCCAGAAGGGGAACAGTTCATTAAAGTTCACTAGATTCATAAGCAGTAAGGATATTCCACTCAGAATGAACAGATAGAATAACTCATGCCTCAAAAAAGAGCATGGTCGGTTTGTGGACGAGCATTTTGATTTGGCTGGGTCAAAGAGTGCTTGTGGGAAAAGCTTGTTAGTGAAAATAAACGCAGAATTTTCCCCCAGCTTTACACGATGTGATGTTACAGCAAAAGCCAGACAATTTGGAGTTCAAGCTTTGCTTTGTTTGGAATGGGGAGATATAAAAGGAAAGCTGTATGCTAAACATGGGTTCTTTTAGGAAATTTAAGAACACAGAAATAGCCTGAAGGCCCAAAGGCCAGTTGCTGATAGGATTTAGTGGGGTGAGGAGCTTAGGGGAGAAAGATATTTAGTTGTGTTTGGTAACGTCTTCAGAAATAGTATTGGGTTGAAAAGCAAGGTAAGTGTATTCTAATCCTCATTCTACTAAGTTCATATGACCTTGGGCAAGTTAAGTTATTTCAATTACTCTTATGTAAAAGGAGATTGTATCAAAGGTTCTAAACCCTCTTCTCAAAAATTCCATGATTCCATGATTTTTTGGTGAGTTTGAAGTCATGGAGTTTAACTTAACTTTCACCCAACAGAATATTCAGGATCTACTAACTGCTTGGGAAACTGGAGTGAAACATGGGTCATGCTCTTAACCAAGCTCGATTGTGTAGTGGGGCAGCCAGAAAAGTAGCCTGCAGAATGAGAAGTGCTATATTAAAGAAGTGAATGAGAATAGAGCATTCTTAATCATCAATTAATTAATAATGGAACTATTAATTCAGGTTGGAGTTGTGGGGCGTGAGGTAAACGTCAAAGAAGGAAACATTAGATTAGTCCTGGAGAGAGCACTAGGGCTAGTGATAATGTAGATAATATAGATAATACTCTTGGCAAAATACCTGGAACTTGGGTGTTCAACAAATAATACCTATTGTTAAAGTCACCATAAAGATAATGAATGGTTCCATGAGGTTAGGGGCAGTAGTGCCCTGCCCCCACAACGTGAGGTGCCTGGCTCCCTTCATTCAGCTGACTCAAGGGGTTGCTCAAATGATTTCAACTCACAGCTCCTCTCCCAGATGACATGGCATCACCTCCACCAGACGTAACTTGTAAGGTACAAATTGCTTCTAATGTTTAGTTCTTCCTCATGTGACAACCTGTTTTGTAATTATTTTCTCTCTCTCTCTTGTTTTTGCTATGTCAGTCCTTGAAATTAGGGTTCATGTTTCACAGGCACTCTTGGGAGCATATAAATTTGACCTAATGCAATTATTTCATAAAATATATAATAAAAAGGGCCCTTTTCCCATAAGGTCCCTCAGAATAGTTTCACAAGCAGACACCAGCTACCACAAAAAAGATTGTTTCTTCTCAGTCTCTTTTCTTTTCTCTTGTTGGTGTGGGGTCCTGCCAGCCTCTCACTCACAGCCCTGAGAAGGGCAGTAGTAGGAGGGAAGATGCCGAATCCAATTGCAGTATTACAATGATTATCTCTTATCCCCTTATCCACCAAATGTTGTGACAAAAAGAGGCCTGCCTAAGGGCAAATAAGTCAGACCCCAGAATCCTTTGCACCTCCGTAGTTTGGGAGATGCTTTTCCTTTCAATGAGTCTCTGTTATCTGTGTACATAATTGTGAGTATGTGTAACTAAGAATTTCACAGGATCTCTCACTGAATTACCTGAGAAGTTTCTTAATTGAATGATTATGTAAGCTGGGGTATAGACCTCAACTCATCCACCATGACCAACAGCATCCCTCACACATAGAAGATGTAGAATACATATGAATTTATTTTGTTGATTTTAAGGTGCTTTGTTTCCTTCCAGTCAATAACTTTTCTGAGTGTCCCTTCAGTTTTACTGGCTGTTTCTGATGCTTTCCAGTTACTTGTATCCTCAGTCCTCTGGCTAAGCAGTTTTCTCTTTCTACCCATAAACACTGGATTGGTTTACTAGGAAGGTATTTCTTGGCTCAGCCTTAGTTTACACAGCCTTGTTTGTCATTGTTAGTCCCAGTGTCTTTGGACCCCCAGAATCCAAGTGCACCCAGTGACATCTGGGTGCACTTCCACTGCATCCTGAGGGGAAAACCTGCTGTGTGCTACAGCAAGGGCTGAGCCCTGGAGTTCGAAAGGTGCATAAGCCTTGGTTTGACGTCAGATAACTCAGTGATTATTTTCTGTATTTCTCTTTTGAGATAACTCTAAGGGAAGGTATATACCCAGAAAGGCTTATGTCATGGTAAGGAGCCTGTACACGTGAAACAAAACCATGAGCACCTTAGTATGTCAAAAGGCATTACAGAAAAATTTTTAAAGAAATATTTAACATTATAACAAAAATTTAGCCTTGCTAGTTATCCAGAAAGGAAAGTTGAAATGAAATATCTACCAAAATAGCAAAAACAATTTTTAGTTGTTATAATAATTCCTGGAAAATTGGTTTTAAAAAAAAATCCCTTTGCCTGTTTCTAGTAGCAATGAAAATTGGTACATGTTTCAAAAAGCAATTTGGAAGTTTTTTTCAGGAGCATTAAATGTTGCCATACCCTTTGACCAGATTTCTCCATTTCAAGAAATGTACTTTAAGGAAACATTCTAAAAGTGAGAAAAATGATATTGAAAAATTGGAAATGTCCAACAATATGCAAATGATTACACATACTGATTCACCCACATAATTAAATTTGCCATTATTAAAATAACAGTTGTGCAAAGCAAGCTAAAATACAAAAACAGATTATGATAAAATACACTTAAGGTATAAGTTTGTCTATTTTAGTCACTGAAATCAGAGCCTGCCTCAATACCTCTCAAGGTACCGAGCACAAAGTAAATCCTCTATAAATATTTGTTGAATTAATATGCATTGTATTTTTACAATAAGCAAAACAAAAATGTCTGAAAACAAAAGGTTGACCAGTACCTAGATTTTAGAATGACTATGAATATGAACAACTTTATATTCTTTTTACTATATGCAGTATTTTTCTAGTTTAATAAGCAGGTACTACTTTTATGAGGGGAAAAAAAGATGTAAATAAATGCAGAGGTGTAGATTTGGCAAAAATAAATGCTGTTTTAACAGTTTTTTTAAAAAAGTTCTTACATAAATTAAAAGAAATGATGAAAGTTCAAGCAGACTATTTTAGAATTTGTCAGGATTTTAAAGTTGATATAAGAAAAAATGGGGGGGGCGGGCGCGGTGGCTCAAGCCTGTAATCCCAGCACTTTGGGAGGCCGAGGCGGGCGGATCACAAGGTCAGGAGATCGAGACCATCCTGGCTAACACAGTGAAACCCCGTCTCTACTAAAAATACAAAAAATTAGCCGGGCGCGGTGGCGGGCGCCTGTAGTCCCAGCTACTCAGGAGGCTGAGGCAGGAGAATGGCGGGAACCCGGGAGGCGGAGCTTGCAGTGAGCCGAGATCGCGCCACTGCACTCCAGCCTGGGCAACAGCGTGAGACTCCGTCTCAAAAAAAAAAAAAAAAAAAAAAAAAAATAGGGAAGACCAATTTTAAATACTGAAAAAAGCCATATGAAGAGACTCCACATTAAATAAAACAAGCTCTGGCTCGAGGACAGATAGATCACTGAAAAAGATGTAACCAAGAATTAGATCATTTAATTATGTAACAGATGAGATTTTACCTAAAACATACAAAAAAAGAAGTATTATGCAATAAATGACTGAGATAACTAGTTACCAATATGGAAAAAGATCACTTAAAATCATGCCTTATTTCATACATCAGCATAGTTATAAGCGAGTTCAAGAGTTAACATTTTTAAAAGTCAC
The DNA here is from genome assembly GCF_024542745.1 of Macaca thibetana thibetana. Lineage (NCBI taxonomy): Eukaryota > Metazoa > Chordata > Mammalia > Primates > Cercopithecidae > Macaca > Macaca thibetana. The sequence continues at coordinate 61,980,584 of NC_065589.1, forward strand.
TACTTAAGAAAATCAGAATAATTTGAGTACATGATACAGAGAGACAGAGTTATGATATACTATGCTAAAAAGCAACAGCACCACGAAAAATTACAGGAAACAACGCATTTGACCAGGTACACAAATTGAAGCCTCAATATGCCTTCCTAAAGGAACCACGTACATATACATGTAGCAAGTTGAAACAACAGGCTAGATAAAATGGTTTGTATAATACTATGAATAATGATTAGTATATATCACATGTAATTCTGAAGAGGCTTATAAAAATATCAAAACATAGTTAAAGAACATGTTAGAAATTTGAAGTTATTAAACTGTATGTAAAAATATTTATCTTTGCCTTAAAAAATTTAAGAAATATATATATTAAAATGGGGTACAACATTCTTGCCTTCAAAATTTGCAAATCTAAAAACTATGTAATGCCAAATACCTGGAGGAGTATCATGAGAAGGGCACTTTCCTATATTGCTGATGGCATTGTAAATTGATATAACCTTTTTGGGAAGCAATTTGGCAATGTGCTGCAAGAATCATAAAAATGTTCATGCTCTTTTAACCTAGTAATTCTACTTCTGGGAATCTATCCTAAGGAAATAATCCAAAATATTTTTTAAATGCTATATGCCTGACAATGTTTATCCCAGTATAATTTATACTATATAAAAATGGAAACCACTCAAACTGTCCAACATAAGGACTAAGCTTGGTAAATTACGGTTCATTCACTCGATGGAATATGATACATGAATATAAAATGGTGAGTATTATAACTAACAGTTTATCAATTCCTCCTTGTCGGAAAATCCTTTTCTATGAAATCAGCTCATGTCCTGCTTAGTTAAAAAGACTAACAAAAGTGTCATACATCTTTTTTTTAACTTATATTTTTACTTAACATCATCACTTACATTTTTCTGAGATGCCTCATAGCATCTTCTGTAAAATCAGGTTAAATGTATCATTTCTGCTTCAGAAAACAAAGTTGTATCCATGATGGTTGAAAAATGTATAATAGAGATTTGGAAGAAATATGCAAACAATCATTTTGGAATAAGTAGCCTGATTGCTTGTGATTCTGGCTACCTCTTCCATATTGCATAAATGGTTATCTAATTAGAAAAGGCTCAATAAGGAGCAGTGTGCTTTCTTTTGGGGCTACAAATAAAGTAGTTTAATTTGATATGATAATCAGGCTTATGTGCCAGTTGAACATCTATATAACTAAAGTAGTAAAACAATATTTTTACAGAATGTTTCTGTTTCAAGAGTAAGACTTTTAGTTTTTTTCAGGTCCATTTTAAAGGCTCATTATAATTTATAAAGATCTCAGAAATCTTTTATGCCTAGTAAAATGTCAGGTGTATATGATTTTAACTTCTCTGGATTATAATATCCCAAAATAACTCAGACGAAGTAAATATCCCAGAGTAATGTGAATGAGTTAAAAAAAAATGATAAAAAATTTTCAAAAAGAATATATATTCTGTGTGGTAGAGGTAAGGAACATCTCCAACTTAGATTCATAAAGGAATGACCACTTAGTGTTAGTACTAATAATCCAGAAAAGGATGTTGAGGTACTAGACTTTTTCTACTGGTGAAATTAAGGATTAGAGACAATAAGTCACTTTCCTAAAGTCTTAAAGGTAGCTCTTGACAGAACTGTAGAGAGCACTTTGGAATTCTATGCCCATTCTGCTATGCTGTCATATCTACCAGGGCAAAGAGTCCAGTCTCCCAAGTCACCAGCTCCTGTAGAGATTGTGAAAAGACTGTCATCAGAAAGTTTTTGTAACTTTAACAGTCTTTTTGCACCTTTGTTCATAAACATGAAAGAGACCTTCTCTAATATGGTAGTATAAATTCAGTAATCCTGTTATAATCATTCTCTACATAATCATCCTATATATTCTTGATAAGACTTGTCACAATTTATAAGTAAATTTTTTTGTGTGTTATTATTTCTGCAATATTTTTCTCCCCGTACTAGAAGGAGGGAAGGTCCCATATCTATTTTTTGTGCCTAGGACAGTATCTTGGCATACTTGGCATATAATATTTAGTAAAATAATTCTTGAATGAGACCACATTACCTTCATTCACAGTCAAAGAGAGCCAACTGAAGGAAATGTTACGGAATAACAACAACAAGAAAAATTATCTTTTCACACTGCCTAATATATTTATGGAACCAGTTTCATTAAAGACAGCATAGGCCGAGCATACAGGAATTGAAAGATATTTAGAGAAATTAAAGGACAATAGTTTCATACAGTGAAATAAAAGATGTTTGGTATATGACTCTAATCTCTGAGATAAATGTCAGGGAGAACAATGACCACATTTTCTCACTCAATTTCTAATAAGATCATGGTCAGAGAATGAGTACTGGGCTATAGACTTATACTGTTTTCTAAAAGTATAGCAGGGTAACACAGTTTTTCTAACCTGTTTAATAAAATGTCTGCATAGAAGAAATCAAGTTATGTGTTCTATAAAGCTAAAGTCTGGCAGTTAAGATTAAAGTCAATCATCTCAATCAATCTCAGACTCATTGGCAGAGCAATTTAAAAGAACTGATGGAAATAAAACTGTTACACATTTGGTCAAACTTTCTCTACTACTTTATCAAAACATTGTGGTCACTGACCCAGAAACTCAGCATCTTAAGTTTAAGTCCTGGTTAAAATGCTTCAGCCTTCTAGATGCCAGTTTCTTTATCAGTAAAATGAAGAGTCTGAAAGTCCTTTCCAATTCTGGAATCCGTATGATTTATGCTCTTGTTTAAATAAATAATGTTGAACACACTGAACTAACTAACATGATTGTTAGCATCTTTAAAAACAGAAACAACAACAACAACAAAACTAACAATGCTTAAAGGCACCACTTATGCCAGTGATGATTTAAGGCCATATGTATCCACATGAGTCAATTAACTGTTAAAATTCAATTTAGCTTTTAAAAATTAGAATGTCTTATGTAAAGGATACTATAACCAGCACCACCTTTTCCCCATTATTTTGGCTATATGAACATATGAGTATCCAAACCAGCTGTCAATTTAAATGGGAAAAAATACAACAGCAATTCAAGTTGTTTAGAATTTTGTAAAAAAAATTGATGTCATTTTTCATTTTTAATAAGGTTGTTTCTGTCATGTGAGTTTTCCACTTTCTGGTTAGATTAATTCTAAACTTAATTTTTTTCTTCTTCTTAGAAGAATTTCTTAAAAAACAAAGTTATGACTACCGTGTGGCTACTCTTGCTATACACACAAAAAGTCCCATAAAACTGAACGTAGGAAATATAATTACATGCATATCTGAGACTTTATTTATTCAAATAATAAATATAATAAAGTCCTTTTAAAGGACAAAGTACAGTGGTAGAGGATAATGTGCCAAACAAGATAGGACAGCATCTCTGCTCTAAAGGATTTATAATCTAGGAGGATAGTTTAAGAGGGATGGCCTCAAGGTCTAAAAACAGGGACTTCCTACCTAAAAAAGCAATGGCTGAATTTCATTTTACCTATTCTTTAGGTAATAAGTAGCCCCTTGGAATTGTTTTGCTGCCTTCAAATGCATTAGAGGGTAGGCCAGAGGATATGAAAGGCAGATTTATATACTGACTCAGCCAACAAATATTGAGTACCTATTCAACAAATGAAAAACTGTATTTTGTAATACCTAGTCCTGCAGAGAAAACTGTGTTTTTGAATGTAGGTGACATGTCCATTAACACACACATGAGCACATGCATGCATGCACACAGAGCAGTCTCTGAAGAAATAGGCACTAGTTGAGTAGATAGAAAACAAGTTCTATCTTAGGATAATTATATGGTGGTTAAATAGCAGCAGCTTAATTATTTTCACATTGTGGTAGGTTATCTTTTTTTAAAAAAAAAGAATTCAGAATTCAACCTTTCAGCTGGGAAACTTCAGATGTTGGACTCTCTCACTCACTTCTTTTATGCTGTCTTTTATGTACATTGCCTCAGGTAATACCCCCAATAACCCAAATTATTATATGTTAATAAATACAATTGAGGAAACTGAGGCACAGAGAAATAAAGCAACATGCTGGAGGTCACATTACATGACTAGTAAATGTTGGACTGTGCCCCAAAACATATGCTCTTGGCTGCTGTGCTCTGCCATTTCTGAAGGAAACAGTGGCATTCCAAGTGAAGAGATGAGAAAGAGGAGAAGAAATTAACAGCATCATTGGCCCCACAGTGGCATGAAAGGATTGAGATGTCTAGGACAGCCTGGATATGTTGACAGCCAGTGAAGAATGGGGAAGTGCTGTGGTTTCAGGCATCCCCAGGAGGTTGCTTTTGGACGGTCTTTGGATAGTGGGATTGACAGTAACTGTCCGATGAGGAAGAAATGTGTAAAGAAGCTCCTATAAAAATCAGAAACAATTTGTGGTCTTCCTGGGCAATTTTTCTTCTACCAAACTTTCTCTAGTTCATCCTCTTTCTTTATGACATTTTCTTTCTTTGTCCTTTTCCTCTCCTATCCCATTTAGCCTATTATAATGTTGACCTAAATTTTAAAGTATTTATTAAATCAAATGCCTATATCATCACACTCTCTCTCTCCACTTCCATTAGAAGAAAACAACTGAAGTAACTTAAAAATGGTTTCTTATTGGTGAGGAACATGCAGGTCAGTGACTCTTAACAGAAGAATAGTGTCCCCAGGTGGACTAAACTTTTAAAAAGTAAGAGATTATGAAAAATAAATCTTGGTACTCTGTCACTTCAGTGTTAGAAGATATGGCCAAATCTTAAGTACAAAGCATTTCCTATTAAAATTTAACATTTTATTTTACATTTTTTTAAAAATCCCGACATTTAGATTTAGGAACAATGATTAGACCTTTCACTTTATAATGGGAACAAGAAGTTCTTGTGTGACTAATGTAGGCCGAGAGATAGTTTATAGAATGCTGAAATCTCTGCATTTCTGTAAAGAACACTAAATCACTGATAAGCTGTATTTGTGCATTTAACTGTGAGTCTATAAACATAATTGTTAGTTATTTAAAGGAGTTGTCTGGGGAAAATTCCCAGCATCACCAGGCATCTGTGTCTACTGTGGCACAAGTAGTGTTTGGACTAATGACTTAATCTGAGTGTACTTACTCTAATCGAACAGAGTGCAAATATATATATAATATGTATACACATACATATATACATATAAGTGTGTGTGCACAGATGGTCAGTTTGCTACAGGAACAAGCGCTTGTTTGTTAAAGACACTACAAATGAGACTAACATTGCAGCAATCTCAACCACATAACTTGACAAACACGTGTAACTTGAGTGCTGCAAATATTAAATAAGTTAAAACCAGTGTCAGGGACTGACATCAGGAGCACATGCACAGGTTCTATATTGGCTAGCTACAATGTGTTGTAGTGTGGTATGTGCAATGGAAAATCCAGACAACAGGGATCCCAGTTTAAAGAGATTGATTTGGGGTGAGGAAAGGTGATACGGTATTCATCTCTGTACAGCTTCTTAAAACTGATTTACTGCAGTGGCTTATGGAAGTAACAGATGTTTATTTGAATGAATATTCATTTGCTGACATTAAGTCCCAGTAGATGACACTTTCCTCTTAAGAGGTCATATTTTCCTCTTACAGAATATTTGCTATTGTAGTTGTCAATTGTCTATTTAGAAGGCATAATATTAAAGGAGCTAGGTAAAGTGGATTATTGATGTATAATCTGAACTAGAGGTAAATGTGCTAGTTAGAAACTGCAATAATGCTAGATATAAACATCATAGTGACTTACCTTAACTTTCTTGACAGCATCATGACAACTTCTCATCAACCAATCATGAATTTTCTTTTAAATTACCTTATTAATATACCTCTTGAGCTGGAAAGATATTTATTTGAGAACATTACCAAGGAGTCAAGCGACTTTAAATAACCATAGAAACCAAATAAAGAATTTTATTGTAAAGAAGCTTTACAGATTATAAAGTTATATGTGAATAGAAAGTATTATTTGGGGGCCTAGCTGCATCTCTACCACTTGTTATACAAAATCTTACTTTAAGTATATTTTTCAAGAAAACAGTAATATCAGAAGTACAGATAGCCTGTTACAATTGTTTGATTCATAAGTTCATGCACTGGGGCCAGCTTATCATACCTAAAGTTACTTTGGCTCTGCAAAAGATTATTTTGGCAGAAGTTTTATTAGTGTATCAAATTGTCTTTTAAGAAACTTGGCCAGGATTACTGCCCAAGATGGCAAGTTATAAATTTTAAACCTTTTTACTACACACTCCCACCCACGCCCCCAAGACAGTAGTACTATTGGATTTTATGGTGCTATGATCCAAACACAGATTTGTTACGTAATTCTAAAAACAAATAAGATAATTTTAGGAGCAAAGTTATAATGAGATAAGGATCTGGTTATATTTTTTGGTTCATGAAATGCGTAGAGTATTTGGCAACATAACTAAGTCTCCATTATCTATGGTGTTATAAGAACATATATAATATATACAAAGAAATCTGTAGCTAATTCAAAAATATCACTGTTAAGCTATTTGAGTCAGCCTTCTTTCTCAAACTGACAGATGTGTTTTTGATTATCTAACTCTTCATATTAGTGGTTGTCAACTTTGGCTGCACATTAGAATCATCTGGGGATGATTGAGGAGCTTTTAAAAATCCTGATGCACAGGCCATACTCCCGATCAATTAAATCATAAGCTCTGGGGTGAGACCCAAGCATTAATATTTTTTTAAGCTTTCCTAGGTGATTCCAGTGTATGGTCGAGGTTGAGAATCATTGCTTTACATAACTTAATGGTAGGGATGTGAAGAATCGGTATGTATGAAAATAATATCTACTTGCTAAATTAAAGAATGAACATTAGTGATTGTTCAAATTGCCATAGACCAGTGCTGTATAGAAAGAGATTATTAGACTGTTTTTTTCTGATTCATTGAAATATCCTAACTTCAGTTCCATCTGTTGCATGAAAGAATAAATTTACAAATTATAGAAATGTGATCTGAAGTACACCAGTAAATCACTTGCCCCTGTATTTTAATCTATGATAACTATTTTTTCCTATAGATTTCCTCTGTGGTCATATAAGAACTATTTTTAATTTGTTTAGTCCTTTTTGAAAAAAGTGGTTTTGAAGTATAATATACACATTATTGTGTAGAAGTATAATATACACATTATTGTGTAGTCATGAGGCAGAATGAATAATTTTCAAATGGGTAATTGGAGGTGGCAGGTGTCCTTGGGAAATTGATTTTTAAGCCATTCTCAACTTAGGGAAAAAAGATAAATCTATGCTTTGTGCTATTATTCCTTAATTATATTCATTTTCATAAAGTATGTTTTCCTGAGGTATCTTAGAGTTATCCAGTAAGAAAAATTATTTATAGTAGAGATACAAAAATTCCCCCAACTTTAATGTAATTTCAGTAAGTTGGAAGCAGTTATTTATTTGATTAGATATAATCAATGTAGAATATAGAAGACTGTCTAGTACACTGATTAGACTAAAACGAGGACTCAAAATCTAGCTCTGCCCCCTCCTAGCATGTTTCCTGGAGCACATCACTTAACTAGTCTACAGTTTCACTTTTTTCATCTGTAAAAGGATTATATTGATATCTTCTGTGTAAGGTTGTTAGTTGTGGGAGATTAAATGGGGGAAATGTTGACAGAATCCTTACCGTAGTGCCTGGCATGTGGTAAGCCCTGAATAAATGGTAGCCATTTTTAGTTATTCAAACAGGTTTTTTGAAAACCTGCTATTTTTTCTCCCTGGGAATATATGCCTATTTTCTATAACTACCCACGGTAGACCTTTGCCATTTATTAGGGCTATAGGAAGTCTTTGCATATACTTAAATTTAGGCATCAGATGGCAAGGAGAGTGCCTGTTTCTGCATGAGTGTGCACTCATGGCTGTGCAAGTTGAGTGCATAATCCTTCAGGCTCATTCACTAACTGAGGAACCCTGTCCTGTGCACCAGACAGGAAACATGTTCAGTGTGTTTCCCAGCAAAGCAGAAATCACCTCCCATCCCCGACCATCTCAGTTACTGCTGAAGAGTGAGAATCAAGAATCAACATATTCTAACAGTCTCCCTAATATATATAATGTCATTGATTCTAACATGCACATTTTAACATCTCTGAAATCAAAATATACCTTCCAATCAATGATGTCTTAAATCACTCTCAGCCAGGCAGTATTGGTGATGTAGTTGTCATTGCCTGTGACTGCATGAACTTGGCTCTTCATATTGTTATGATGTATGATAACAATATAAATCCAATTAAGCTTAAGAAAATTCTTTCAATAAACAAAGTAACAATTCTAAGTAGTAAAAAAAAATCATAGTTTAACTGGCAGTGACTTTTCTTCCACAGTAGCACATAAAATAATGATTCATCATAGAATCAAATTTTAAATTTGATTTAATAGTGGGCTATTGTTTAATTGACAACAATTTTTCTTAGAAGTTTATAAAATAATGACATTTTAGAATCAAATTTTCAATTTTATGAAATATAGTAAAAGCACATACTAATTTTTAAGATTAGTCATATTTATCAAACTGTTGAATATGATTGTTAAATAACTCAGAATTAAAATTTTAATTTAATAATACAGTTCTTAAAAATGGAAAAGTGAGGCAGAAGTATAGAGTCAAAGAAGGAGATGTGTTTTGAGAAGGACTCAATTGCTGTTGCTGGCTTTGAAAATGGAGGAAGGAGCTATAAGCCAAGGAATGTGGGAGGTTTCTAGAAGCTGGAAAAAGGAAAGAGATAGTTTCTCCCCTAGAGCCTCCAGAACTGAGTGAACTTTCTTCTGGTGAGATCTACGTCAGGCGTCCTAACTTACAAAACAGTAAGATAATACACTGTTGATGTAAGTTTGTGGTAATTTGATATGTCAGGAATAAGTAACTAATGCAATTAATAAGGTAGAAAAATTCTTGTGATTATCTGCATTAGGTAAATGGTTACTAAACTTACGAATTTAATAGACCAGTAAAAGTTCCAAAAAGTGCTGGAACCAATTGCTAGCTTTTAATTTTACTGCCATTCTAAACTTATTGCTTAAAATTATAACACGACAGCGGCATATATAATTTTACAAGATAATAATATAAATATAACATATAAGAGCAAATACATAATTACATTTAATTTTGAAAAATCTCATTACATTGTCTTTATTTTTCTCACTTCATCCAAGGACCAGTTAAAAATATCCTATGTCAGCCTCGTTCTGTGGTCAGACATTTGGAAACTATATACTGACTGCATTTTGTTGATTTTAGTGTGCAGATTTTGGAGTTGCCTGAAAGGAGGGAGATTGCCATTAGAACAACAACAAACATCCTCAGTTTATAAATTCCTAGTAAAAAATTCCCAGGGGTTTGGAAAATTTTTTTCAATGATAACATTATCATCACCTGTGAGGCAACTTTTTTGATTTCCCCTATCTTTTCTTGCTATGTATCCAAAACATGTTGTATTAGTTTCCCATGGCTTCTATAACAAATTACCACAAAGTTGGTGTCTTAAAATAACAAATACTTATTCTTTTATAGTTATGTAGGTCAGAAGCCTGAAATAAGTTTCAGTGGGCCAACATCAAAGTATTGTTGGAGCCATGCTTGCCCCAGAAGCTCTAGGGGAGAATCTGTTTCCTGGTCTTCCAGCTTCTAGAGCTGTGGTCCTTGCACTCTTTGGCTCATGACCCCATTACTCTTTCTTCAAAGCCAGCAGCATAGCATCTTTATTTATTTATTTTTTTAATTGTTATTTTTAATTTGGGAGTACATGCTCAGGATGTGAAGGTTTGTCACATAGGTAAATGTGTGCCATGGTGGTTTGCTGGACGTATCAACTTATCACCTAGGTATTAAACCCAGTACGCATTAGCTATTTTCTCTAATGCTCACCCTCCCCCACCATCCCCCAAAGCATAGCATCTTTAAATCTCTCTCTCTCTCTCTCTCTCTCTCTGCTGAGATAGTCACATGACCTTCTCTCTTCTGTGTCAAATATCTCTCTGCCTCCCTCTTACAAGGATATTTGTAGTAACATTCAGAGCCCACTCATATAATCTAGGAAAACTCTCCCATTTTAATATTCTTAATTTAATCATGTCTCTAAGTTCTCTTTGGCATATAAGTAACATTTACAGTTTCCAGGGTTTAAGACCTAGATATCTTTGGGGACCATATTCAGTCTGCCACTTATGCTTAATTTCTATACACATTGCCCAGCTGATGTATTTACTTTACATTTATTCTGAGTTACCTATTAAAGTTGTGACACATTCTAAGATGTCTAGATCCTGGAAAGCCATGTCTATGACTACCAAAAAAGGAAGCCATAACACAATTAAGAAGTTTTTATTAATAACCTATTTCTTATGTACAGGGTCTTTTACAGAAAGCCTTCTCCTAGGTAGTTAAATAAGAGCTACTTGTGAATATGCCACATTGATTTTGGAACATTCTCTGAAAACCCTGGTGCAAAAATGACACTCAGACTGCTAGGGCAGAACAGTCTACTGAGAACTCTCAACAGATGCTCAGGCACCCCTGCTCCCATTTCAGCATCTTATTCCTGAGATCGGCTGTTGCTGAGGCATATACAAATATAATTTAAGAGAGCTTTGAGGGCCTCTTCTTCCCTTCTCCTAAATTGCTGTCAGGCAACTGGAGGATCCATTGCACTGTGGGGAAAAAGGAATAACAAAACAAGTTGGCAAACCCAGTTCTGTCATGAACACTGGCCATTCTGTTCAGGCCATTGCTGTTGTGGTTCGGTAAACAGTATCTGAGTGACTCTGACCTACCCAACAGCCAATTAACTGCCAAGGAGGAACATGGGTATAGGGAGGATTTGTCTTTAAGTATCAGTTCCTATTAAGAAAGACAAACATCTACTTGTCTGCCTAGAAAAGGAGCGATATTCTAAATTGGTGGTTTCAGATGCAGTTTCAGGTGCTATGGAATTCAGAGGAACCTCAAGCAAGGATACCAGGGTGAATGGAATAGACAGAACAGATGCAATTCTGGACCATCTATCCCAGGTTTACCCAAAGCAGTCTCACTTGTATCTGTTTTATTAATTGGGGTTCTTTGTAAGTTTTGTTTTTAAAAATGATTCAACTACTTTTTTTAGAGTAAAAAGAAACTCTAAAGGAACATAGGTTATTTTAGCTCTTGTTTTTGTAAATACACAGATTCATGCATGCAGTGAAGGCATGCTTGGAATACAGTGGTTAGGAATACAGGTGTTGGAATCAATGGACCTAGATGAAAATTCTAGCTCTAAAACTTGAGTTGTGTAATACTGAACCTGTTTATTTCAACTCTTAGTGACAGCCTGACCTTGCACCTCTCCAGTGGGGATAATAACTGCCTACTTTCTCACAGGGGTTTTGTGAGGACTAAAGTATATCTTACCAGTAAAACTTAGTCCATTTAAATTTAAGAACAAGACAAGGTTACATGCCTCTCAGCTTGTGTTGCATATTGGATTGGAGATTGTATTCGTCTGTTTTCAGACTGCTAATAAATACATACCCGAGACTGGGCAATTTACAAAAGAAAGAGGTTTAATGGACTTACGGTTCCATTTGGCTGGGGAAGCCTCACAATTATGGCAGAAGGCAAGGAGGAGCAAGTCATGTCTTACATGGATGGTAGCAGGCAAAGAGAGAGTTTGTGCAGGGAGACTCCTCTTTATAAAACCACCAGATCTCATGAAACTTATTAACTATCATGAGAACAGCATGGGAAAGACCTGCCCCAATTATTCAGTTACCTCCCACTGGGTCCCTCCCACAACATGTGTGAATTCAAGATGAGATTTGGGTGGGGACACAGCCAAACCATATTATTCTGCCCCTGATCCCTCCCAAATCTCATGTCCTCACATTTCAAAACTAATCATGCCTTCTCACCAGTCCCCCAAAGTCTTAATTCATTTCAGCATTAACTCAAAAGTCCACAGTCCAGCGTCTCATCTGAGACAAGGCAAGGCCTTTCTGCTTATAAGCCTGTAAAGTCGAAAGCAAGTTAGTTACTTCCTAGATACAATTGGGGTACAGTCATTGGCTAAATACAGCCATTTCAAATGGGAGAAATTGGCAAAAACAAAGGAGCTGTAGGCCCCATGCAAGTCCAAAACTGAGCAGGGCAGTCAAATCTTAAAGCTCCAAAACGATCTCCTTTGACTCCGTGTCTCACATCCAGGTCACGCTGACGCAAGAGGTGGATTCCCATGGTCTTTGTCAGCTCCGCCCCTGTGACTTTGCAGGGTACAGCCCCCCTCCCGACTGCTTTCATGAACTGGCATTGAATACCTGCAGCTTTTCCAAGTGCACAGTGCAGGCTGTCAGTGGATCTACCATTCTGGTGTCTGGAGGACAGTGGCCCTCTTCTCACAGCTCCACCAGGCAGTGCCCCAGTAGGAACTCTTTGTGGGGTCTCTGACCCCACATTTCCTTTCTGCACTGCCCTAGCAGAGGTTCTCCATAAGGGCCCCGCCCCTGCAGCAACTTTCTGCTTGGGCATCCAGGTGTTTCCATACATCTTCTGAAATGCAGGTGGAGGTTTTCAAACCTCACTTCTTGACTTCTGTGCACCCATTTGTTTGTGCATATCATTTGTTTCACTAATGATAGGTATGTGATTAAGGTGACTTCCTTTCCTTCTTCCTTTCTAAAAGCCCAGACAAATGCCTGTTTGACATCGACTGGCCCCGGTAAGTAATCAATATATAACCAGAAATAGGGTTTAACTTGGCCAGAATTTGGTGACACTATAAAATGTCATATCCTGCTTGTGAGAGTGTAAATTGGTTCAACTTTTTGGAAGATCATTTGGTAATGTATCAAGAGACTTAAAAAGGCATAGCAATTTGACTTTGTGTTCACATCTGATCACCACTTTTGGGTAAAGTGGCTTTATGTATAGAAGTGTTTATCACAGTAAAATTATAAAAGAAAAATGGAAATAACTTAATTATTAAGTTATTGAAACATAACCTAATATATGGTTATGGCAAAGATAGGGTAAAAAAAGCAGAGCTTGAAACAGTATATATAGTGTGACCTGAATTTTAAAATTATTAGTACAGTAAGACCGAACATTTAAAAATTACTGAATGGAAACTTAACTATGCAGCGGTCACATCCGTATAAAGAGATTGCATCCTTCTAAGCAAATCGTGTACACATATCTGGTTAATTCCTTTGAATAAATTCCAAAACATGTAAATGATGCAGTATGAGGTATATTGCCATTTTTATTTTTTAAGTGTTTTATGTCACATTTTCAAATAGTCATCCAGAAGCATTATATCAATTTACATATTTCCATGTAGGCAAGCCAATTACTACTTATGTGTACCTGTCCTACAAGGTCTTCTTTATATTTTTTTATTTTCCAAATTATCTACCTTAAATGTGAATGTTTTAAAAATAAAAAATACTTACACATATGAAAAATGACTATAAATGTATATTGGAAATGCAGACCAAATAAGTTGGAATATCACTTCCCTCAGCAGTCATCCCTGGGAGTTTCCTGGAACCAGCATAAGACCCACATATCAACCAAATGTCTGTCTACCTACCTTTCTTTCTTTAAGTGGTACTTGTTTCTACTTACCTGTCTCACCATCCATCTCATGTTAAAAATGCCAAAAATGGGGCTCCCAACCTAGTTCCTCTATCCTCTTCATTTCTATCAGTGGTACTATCTTTCTGTCCCACTTGAAATCTTGGTACCATCTTTGATTTCTTCTTCCTTGCCCACCATGTGCAGTTGCTAAGTCAGAACATTTCTTAAACCTTTCCTCTGTCCTTTCTTTGCCATTTCCATATTCTCACCCTAGCACAGGTTTTTATTACCTCTTTTATACAACAGATATGTATTGTGGACCTACCCTGAACAAAGCATTATACTATGGCAATACAGGATAAATGCTGTCTCTCCTTCATAGAATTTATAGTCTAACAAGGCAGACAGAGAGTAAATGACAAATTGTAAAATTAATCATACAACTATAATTGTGGTAGTTTCACAGATGAAAGAAAAGTTATAACAGCAAATAACTAGAGAGACAGATCTAGTCTGGAGGGCTCAAGTGAAGATTTCTTGAAGAAGTGCTATTTACCTTGGGCTCTGAAGCAGTGCGTTAACTAAGTGAAGCGGAGAGAGAGCAAACTAGGCATAAAGGAACAATGTGCTGAAAGAAACCCAGGAGGAAAGGACCTGGGGCGTTTATGATGCTGAGTCAAAGCCAGTTTGGGTGGAGGGCAGGGAATGGACTGCCCTGAGGCTGGCAAGGTAGGTGGCCAGATCATGTAGCTCTTTGTAAACTATGTACTAGATTATAGCCCTCAAACAGCTTAAAATTAGCCTCTGTGCCTCCAGGTTAGAGCCCCTTCAGTCACTATTACCCATAACAACTAAGACACATTTATTTAAAAGACCTGTTGGAACATGTCAGCTTCCTGACTAAAGGAAAACAGAAAAACCATTAACAACACACAAAAAATCTTTACTTAGTGGCTTATCATTGGCAGTGGACTCAAGTAGACTCCCTGGGCTTTGGTATGTGATGAACTGTGTCTCCCCAACCTTCATATGTTGAAATTCTAATCCCTAATTCCCCAGAATGTGACCATATTTGAAAATAAAGTTGTCGTAGGTATAATTAGTTAAGATGACGCCATGCTGGAGTAAGGTGGACAGCAAATCCAGTATGACTGGTACCCTGATAAAAAGCAAAATTTTGGACACATACAGAGAAACACAGACACACAGACACACACACACACACACACACACACACACACACACACACACACACACACACACATACACGGGGAAGGGAGGAGGAAGGGAGAATGCCATTAAGACTGGAGCTGTGCTGCCACAGGCCAAGGAACTAGCAACAGCTAGGAAGCCTGGAACAGATCCTTCTTCACCTTAAACATTCCTCTCTGCCCATCATAACATCCCTTTCCCAGGGGTCTCAGAGCTTTGGAAAACTAAAAATCAATCTCTGTAAAAAAGAATTAAAGAATTTAAGCCTGAGATGTGTATATATTAAAGGGTGTTCCATAAAAAACCCATAATTTTAAAAATAATGAATATGTGCCTTTCTTATGTCTAGTTTTGCTATTACATACAAATGAAAAAAATGAAGCTAATAGCATGAAATTGGCTTTAAACCAGATAGGAAATTTCTGCCATGGTTCAGACGTGGATAATAATCTATTCTTTGCTGGTTTTTCAAGCTATAAGATGTAAAATTTTGTCTTCCTAAACAAATTAACATTTATTCATTAAAGCATTGACAGAGGTAGAAGTTTAAATTTTCATGGTTATATTAACTGTTGTTAGTTTATTTTAAGGAATTACATTGAACCACCTAGAGACATATGTTAGTTTATAAGTTGAGTATGGTTAACTCAATAATTAAAAGAACATTATTTCCCTTTTAGTTAAGAAGAAAAATCAAATGATGTCAGTGGTAATAGTTAAATAGAGTAGACAATATCTATAGCAAGTGACTATTTTCCTTTGTTATATTTTGGTGATGAGGAATCTGAATTATGTTGAGAACTAGGGCATTAACCTGACACTAATTCCAAAATAAGCATAGAAATAACCATTTTAATAACTATTAGATGGGTTGTGCCCACAATATGCTGTCTCAAAAGCCACCTCTACATAACGTTAATTCGTTTGAAACATTGAGTTTTTAGTATTATTTTAAGGGCTTTCCTCTTTGTTATTTGATTTCATCATCTTAATGTCTGTGCAATTTTACCTGTAATATTCTGCGATGTTTTTCTGTTTAAAATATATTTGAAATACAGAGAATATGTTTCTGGTACGCAGCCAGTAAGATGGCCCCCATGACCCTCACCTCCTGATATTCACACCTTTTATGTCACTTCCCCTTGAGTATATGGTTGCCTCAGTGGCTCAGTTCTAACAAATAACAGTGTGACAGAAGCAATGTTATATTCCTTTTGATATTAGGTTAAAAAAAGACCGCAGCTTCTCTCTTAAGTACCCTTGCTCATTCTCTCTTGCTCTTTCTTAAATCTTGCCCTCTCTTAAGTTGATCTTGGGAAACCCAGCCACCATATTATAGGCAGTCCTGTGAAAAGGCACATGTGAACGATCTCGGAAGTAGAGCTTCTGAGGCTTGCCAACAGCCACGTGACTGAGCTCAAAAGTGGATACTTCAGAGACTCCAGCCCTGGCTGATAGCAGAACTGCAACCCCATGAATGAACTCTGAGCCGGAACCATCCAGCTAAGTAACACCCAGATTCCTGAGCCACAGAAACTATTTGAGGTAATAAATATTTGTTGTTTCCAGCCACTAAATTTTGTGGTAATTTCTTACATAGTAATAAATATTAGAACATTGAGTACATTGGCTTTCTTTCTGTCGTAAAATTTATCCAACCACATTTTGGGGATTGAGTACGGGGCTGCTATGTTAAGTTTGGCCTTAAGTGGGGAAATATATCATTATATCTTATTTTCAGTGGAGATTTCCACAATTAACCTGAGTAGACTACAATGCCCCATTGTGTTCTGTGTGGTGTGTGTAAATTTATTTCAAAGATCTTGATGGAATTCCTGATAATGCAAATAAAAGAAAAGAAAAAAGAAAAGTGAAAAAGTTAGCAATTTAGTATTTGTTAGGTGAAATATCCTGGCACTATGCTTACATGCTTATATATTAAAGTATCAAGAACTGCCATATGTTTGGAATCTATTATATGGTTCATTCACCCCTTCATTCACTGAATTTCTCATTAATCCCTTTAGAAAGCATCTGTTGAGCCCTTATCATGACCAGGCATTTTACCAGGTCATACCAGGTATAATAGACATATCAAGTCGAATCTTACTAATTCTGCCCTCTAGAAACTTAAGGTCTAATAAGGTAGACAAACCAATAATTATTACAATAGAGGGCAATAATTGACAGAAATAGCAGTTGGCCCTGGATACTACTAGCACAAAGAAGAGGCTTTGGAAGGAAAAGCTACCTTTAGAAGTCATGCCTGATGTTGAAGGATAAATAGAATTTAGTCAAGTAAAGGAAAACACGAGGAAATTGTTAATATTTCAAGCAAAAGCAAGATGTGTGTCAAAGCGCAAAGTACAGATAGAGTTTAAAACTTTCAATTTTGTGTGAATAAACTTGATGCCGGCCCTCTTGGTGCTAACACTTCAGTGATGGAGGAAAAAATGAACAAATAAATGCGAGATTACAAATTGTGGTAAAGTTGAGTAAAGGGGAAAAACAGAACACCAAGAAACAATAAAGGGATTTGTATGTATGATTTTCATTTTAGACATATTTTTAGGTACATATGGGGTAGTCCCTTGGAAAAGTCCCAGCACAATTATAGAACGTGAAACTTGAAGAACAAGATGGCACTGGAGCTAAAGATTTGGACTTCATCACACATTGGTGTTAGTTAAAGCCATGGAAATGTGTAAGGTTATCAGATTGTCAATTATGCTGGGCAGAGTGCTTTCTGAAGTAGATTTTCAAAGCATCTTTGTGGGTTAATTCTATTCTGAGAATCTGTTACTTTTTTACATCAATACAGGGTTTAAAAATAATTTCGACTAATTTTCCTTAAGTCATAATATTAGCAACCACCAAAGTTGTTACTTTGGAGAATAGTGTGCTTTTAGAAGTTCCATTTGGTAAGTCTGTGAGACTGTGAGGCAGTTAGTTAAGCCTAATGCTTAAAAACCCCTGAATACTGGGATCGCTACCTGGTTCCATGCATAGGCTTCAGCTCTTACTGTGTGACCATAAGTTAGTTACTTAAAATCTTTCATCTCAGTTTGCTTTTGGTGAGCCTTTACATGTATAGTAAGAAAAATATGAGAAAATGCAGGCAAAGCCTGTGACACATTGCAAATGCTCAACTAGAAAATGGTAGCTCCTCAGAATATTATTATGATTCTTTTTACTATGAGTATCAGTAATAATGGCAGCAGTAGCCAGTCATAGTAGTAGTAAATGCTTTTCCTGTGAGAACATTCTGAAAAACTGGGATAGCTTGGGCTACAAAATTATTAATACTTGGATATTTTTCCAATTAGTATTGCTGTTTCTCATATAAACATAAAAAAGATATTTGTTTCCTTTCTGTGTTTGAGGTCGGAACATGGGGTTAAAAAAAATGGAATGTGGAAACACCAAGAAATAAAATCAGGCAACTGAAGATATGTCTTCTGCCATGGAAGCTCAGAATTTTAGGATCTTTCAAGATACTCATTTGCTCCTGGGACTTCAGATGCTTGGTATTGCTAAGAAATGTGATCATTTCCCATTTCAAGTAAATATGGAAATCAGTATTCTTTATTGCAATATTACACTATTTTTAATATAGAAATGTTATTAAATTTTCTGAATTATTTGGACTCAATGTGGGTGAGCTGAAGAGGTGACAGAAATTCATGTCTATCTTTACCCCTTCATTCTGTTCAAACATTTTTATCCTAGCATATATGAATAGTAGTTTTATAATTTAAAAAACAGTTAGTTTAAAAAATTAAACTCCACGTGGAAAATATGAAACAAACACAAGCATTTAGATTACACTAAACAACACATGACTCTAGTAGAATCCTGGAAATGTTATCTGATAAAGAATATAAATAATATCCTCACTTCCCTCCCTCCTTTTAAAAATAGGAGTAAAGTGTTTTAAAATCTGGTGTATCATTAATATTATTTCCAGGTGTTAGCTAGCTATTTATAGATGAGTTCATTTTAAAATAGGTTAGTCCCGGCCGGGCGCGGTGGCTCAAGCCTATAATCCCAGCACTTTGGGAGGCCGAGACAGGCGGATCACGAGGTCAGGAGATCGAGACCATCCTGGCTAAAACGGTGAAACCCCGTCTCTACTAAAAAGTACAAAAAACTAGCCGGGTGAGGCGGCGGGCGCCTGTTAGTTCCAGCTACTCGGGAGGCTGAGGCAGGAGAATGGCGTAAACCCGGGAGGCGGAGCTTGCAGTGAGCTGAGATCCGGCCACTGCACTCCAGCCTGGGCAACAGAGCAAGACTCCGTCTCAAAAAAAATAAAATAAAATAAAATAAAATAAAATAAAATAAAATAGGTTAGTCCCCATGAATGGCAGACAAGGATAGATGCCTGACAAGACTGTGTCTTCTGGTGTCATACTTTAAGGACCTCTTTCTGTAAAACTTCCTTCCAGCCATGAGTCTAGGAACTTCTGAATTTACACAAAACCCATCCCTTAAAACTAGAGCCAAGAATTAATTTTATTTCCATTATGATGTAGATTGTAGTAAATGATTTGTATAGCATGTATAAGTCTTTAAAACATTTTTACATATATTATCTTATTCTCCTTTCGTAATAACCCTGTGAAACTGGCAAAATAGGCAGGATTGTATCTCTCAGACCATTTTCTAATGGTATGGTGCACCTTTCTATACAAGGTTTTGTTAGTTACACATACTTATCATTAGTGAAACAAAGTTTAGGGTAAACAGACTTAAATCCATGTAAAACATATTTGAGTCTGTTTACACTTAGTTAATTTGAATTGCATGTAAGTATAGCCTAAATGTAGAACCAACATCTCTCCTATAAATGTCTTGTTACACTTCCCTTTTATTTTTTTCCTAAAGAACTGTTTAGTTTTTGATTGAGGCATTGTAAATACTCCTTGTGCTACATTGAGATATCAGCATCTCAACTGTGTTGATCTCTACCTGATTCTTCTCCGTTCTTTGCCTCACTGAGAGTAGAGGATTCAGCAGTATCAACAGTTTGTCAAAAGGAAACTATTGTGAGAACACTTTCTTCCAAAAGTGGGATTCAGATTAAATAACACAGTGCTCAAACATTTTATGAAAGGATTATTCTCCAATAAACTCTTACATATTATTTCATCAAAGATGTTTTCAAACTGGGAGAATAACTTATTGTATTGTATTTGCTGCATTAGAACCTATAAAAAGCATCTTTGCGGACAGATAAAGATTTTATTTTCTAGAATACAGGCATATAATGTTGGGCAATTTGGAGAAAATATCTCTACTACTCTTGTAAAAATTGTGTTCTGAATAGGAGAAGAAATTAAGTACAACAAAAACAGAGAAAGACAGAAGGGGAAATTGAAGATTACCTTAGGAAAAAAAGCAGAATCAGGAAGAACAAAAAATAACTGCCTTAAGGTGGTTGATAACTCTGAAATTAAAATTTAAGTTGAAAATTTCCTTACCTTTGATTGCCTCATGTAAGTTTACATTTTTAAATATTATGCCCTTTCTTTCTCCTCAAATGCTGCTGAAATTAATCTTACATCAATGAACAGATTTTATGTGATCATCAATGAGAAGTGGTTTTTTTTTTTTCATGGATGGAGAACTTTGGCTTAGAAATGTGATTATACATGTTTGGAAATGGCTTGTAAGTAATACATCCGTTTCCACTTAAACATGAAGTTGTGATTATATACTTATTTGCAGATGTGAAATTTAAATATAATATATACTGAGTGACACAATACATTATGTTAAAGCCCATAGCAGAGGGAGCTTTGCCATTTTAGGGCTTTTTCATAGGCATTAAGAATTCACTGGTAGAGTCAATTCTAGTTTTTGATGGAGTTTTAGATGAGTATGGTATAGTCTTAGTCATTTAGGGCTGTTACTAAAAAAATATCATAGACTGGGTGGCTTATAAACAACAGACATTTATTTCTCACAGTTGTGGAGGCTAGCAGTCCAAGATAGGGTAGCAACATGGTAAGGTGCCGATGAGGGTCTTCTTCTGGTTGCAGACTGCCGTCTTCTTGTATCCTCACACGGTGGAAAGAAAGCAAGCTAGCTCTCTGGACTCTTCTTGTAAGTGCACTAATCCCATTCATGAGAACTCTACCTTTACCCCAAAGACCCAACCTCCAAATACTGTCACATTGGGATTAGGTTTCAGCATATGCATTCTAGGAGGACACAAACACTCTGTTTATAGCAGGTGTACACTGTTTTTGACCTAAGTAATATTTATTTTTCTTTTCATCATTACTAACAAGTTCTCGTTTTTTGATGCAACAAAGTGCATCACTAAAAATAGTGACCTCGTGATACTACCTGACATCTAAAGTAAGTAAGGTGACATAATTCTGCCAGAGAAGCAAGTGGAAGTCTGCTGTGGATGTGTCAAATGTTTTTCCACTCCTAAGACATGTAACTTACTCCTTCATTCTTCAATCTTATTCTTTCTTGAAACTTAGGTGTGTAGTGAACCAACTGATGACCATGGGGCATAACAAGCATGATAAGGATGACTGGGGTAGAAGATGCTAGGAGCTTGGGTCTCTGATGATGTCAATGAGCAGCTGCCTAAGCCTACACTGCTCCCATCTAGCTTTTTAAAAAACCCTTCTATTTGTTGGGGGGTGGAGGACTGGGGGAGGGATAGCATTAGGAGAAATACCTAATGTAGATGACAGGTTGATGGGTGCAGCAAACCACCATGGCATGTATATACCTGTGTAACAAACCTGCATGTTCTGCACATGTACCCCAGAACTTAAAGTATAATTTTTAAAAACCCTTCTATTTAAGCCACGATGGTAGAGTTTTCTATTATTCATAGCTATTTACCTTCATAACTCATACAGTAACCAATTGCCTTATAAATTATTTGTCCTTTGACTGCTTTGGCAGACAGTGCAAAGTACTTATGAGAGACAGTGCTTTATTGAAAATAGTGAAATGCTTCTGTACAATTTGTAAATTTCCCAGACCTTCCAAGTGCCAGACCCTTCCCCAGTGGTCCTGGTTATTCCCCTGAGGCCAACGGCACTTCCCACAATTCAGCAAGGAATAAGTCAATGACAGGCACAGGAAGGTGCCTCCAAAGCCTTATCCACATAGGTATTCTGCATGCCTTAATTTTGTTAAATATCTTAAATGTTATCCCAGATGAAACAACATTTATTCATAAGGAGAGCATCAGTGATATTTTATATACCTTAAACTGTAATAACATATACTATATACTGAATATTCATTTATTTCTTTTTCTTGCAGAAAACTTTCAGAATTCTCCTGTCTTTGAATTTTAACCAGATACCCATGAATGCATTTTTCTTTATGGCACAGAATCTAAAACATGAGCATCTTTTGCTCAGTTATGAATCCATCAATGCTTTTCTGGTTTTCTATGTCCAAGATTATTTAATCCTATGCTCCAAAAACCTGCATCTTGGACAGGCCTCCTCATCTCCTCTTTCCTATCTTCTTACTGTCTTAACCAAGATACAGAGAAAAACTTGGATACTGGAATGGGAAAAAGCTTTGAGTCATCTGTATTTAATATACTCATCATCATAAAGCAGGTATTTCTTACTCTTTCCAAATTCTCATTTTATGTGGCCTCAGCTCTTTCTATGATAACTTCAAGCCAAAGAACATGTACTTGGCTTCCTTCCTTTCTCCTTGCAGATGTTACAAGAAGGCAGTCCTGAGGCCTGTATTTACTTGTCTTTCTGCTCTTCTTTTTAAACTTTCCATACCTTTATTGGAAAAGAAAAAAAAAATTTCCTTCTCCACCTTTATTTTATATCTAGTCTCTATTTTCCACTCTCAAATCTTACTGTTCTTAATTCGATCAATGGAGGAGCTCTCCACTGCCTTAAGGTTTTTAAATATTTTAAATATCATCTCAGATAAAGCAACATTTATTCGTAAGGACAGCATCAATGATATTTTATATGTCTTAAACTGTAGTGACATATAACATATATTTAATATTAATTTACTTCTTTTTCTTGTAGAAAACATTCAGAATTTTCCTCTCATTTTTACCAGATATCATAGGTATCTGGTATTTTAACCATAGGTATCTGGTTAAAATAATAGAAGACACCATTATATTAGAATGGAAATTGTCAGTCACTGAATATATACTCATAAGGGAAGATTATGATTGGACAAGAATAGGAAGAGCTTACTAAATTCAGTGAGCTGCTCAGTTAGATAACATTTGAAAAATTATTTTAAATTGTACTATAATATATATGTGTTAAAAATTAGGCTTTCTTAAAAAGGATAAAATAATAACTTATACAAATATTAACTTATCACATACAAAGATTTTATTTAACTCATCAATTAATGAAGGAACCAGTAGACATTACAATCAGTTCAATAGGCAACTTAGTCTGAGGAATGCTGAAATGAATATATAAATTGATGGAAAACTGGCAAAAAACGAAAAGGTAATTGTCCACAGGCAAATAATCAATTGCATTCTACCAGACACAATGTGCATTTCTATGGACAAGAATTATTTGTATTACCATCAGTTATTTATAATTTCTATCTCTAAAAAGTTGTAAAATAACCCAGTCAAAGACAGGCAGAGGTGATCAGGAGGTATATTAACTAGCCAGGACACATCATATGTTCCCAACTCGTTTATAATTTTTCCCTTATGTATGTGACCTAGTGAAGTATAGCCAGAAGGTTCTCGATTCCCATCCTGGGAACTGACTTAATGGCCTTTTCTAGGAGGAGAAGATAAAAATGCAGTGAGACAGAGTTGGGAGGAAGGACAGTTTTATTTTCTTGTGTTTCTTTTTTCTCTTGGGAGGACAGTTTTAAAGGACAAGACTAGGAAACTGAGTAAGGGTGAGGTAAATTGTCCTTTTCCACCCTACTTGGGGTAGTGTTAAGAGCTTGAGCCCTAGAGCCATAACACATGGTTCAAACTCCATTTCTGCCACTTAACGTGTGTCAACTGTTGGAGAGGTTACTTAGTCTTTTGAGACCTCAGTTTCTTTATCTATATAACCTTTGGTTATTAGTAGCACCTAATTGATAAGTTTGTTGAAGGGAATCAAATGTGATAACCTTGTAAAATGGTTAGCATAATAATTAGCTTGGCAATGTGCCAAATAATATTATTTATCATCATTAACATTTTTATCAATATTATAGTTGTCTTTTAAGTGAAACTGATCTGTTCAAGCTAAACCAGCTCAGAAATTTATGATACCATCAAATTAATTTTTGAAATTGCTTTACTGAGGCATAATGGACATACAGTGAACTGGATATACTTAAAGTGTGCCACTTGGTGAATTTTGACATGTATGTACTGTGAAACCATCACCATAATGAACATATTCATCACTCCCAAAAGTTCCATCATGACTTTTTATAATCCCTACCTCCCATTGTTCCCTGCTTTCCATACCTATCCCCAGACAACTAGTTATCTACTTTTGTCTCTAAAGTTTGCATTTCCCAGAATGTTTACTAATGGAATAATGTAGTTTGTATTCTTTTCTCATTAGTTTCTGTCACTCAGCGTAATTATTTTGAGATTTTTGCATACTGCAGTATATATTAACAGTTCATTCCTTTTTACTGCCATGCAGCATTTCATTATATGTGTATACCATGCTGTTTCTTTTTTCTTTCTTTCTTTCTTTTTTTTAATCCATTCTGCTGTTGGTGGACATTGGAGTTGTTTCCCATATTTGGCTACTAATAAAGCTGACATAAACATTCATGTTCAAATGTTTGTATAGACAATTGTATTAATTTCACTTATATAAATACCTAAGAGTGGAATGGTGGAATCAGAAGATAGGTATATGTTTAATGTTTTTAGAAACTGCCAGCTATTTTCCAAGTTGGTTGTACAGTTTTTCATTCCTACTAGCAATATATGAAAGCACCTATTGCTCCACATCCTTGCCCACACTTGGTATGATCAGTTTTTAATTTTAGCTGTTCTAACAGTTGTGCAGTGGCATCTCATTGTGGTTTTAACTTATATTTCTCTAATGACTAATGATATTGGGCATCTTTTTATGTGCTTATTGTCTACTTCTGAGTTAATACAAGGTGTTTTGCTAAAACTATTGTGGGGCTGTGTTGGATGCTCTATTCATGTGTAATATACTTCATCTAGTCCAAACCTATACCCCCAGAAGATAAAATGTAAACGCCATAGACAGAGTCCAAAACATGTAAACATCTTCATGGCCCATAAATCGACAGATATGTGAATGAGTAAGCAGGACTGAATCTGAAGGCCTGAGAGATGATGGACTTGGAAGCAGAAGTGAAGGATACAAGCAATTTTCCACAGAAGACAGGGAACCAGAGCCTATCTTACAGCTTGGAGTGCAACATATTCTACTCACTCCTGTGAAAAGAAGCTAAGGAAAGAAAGCTTGGTGTTGCCCTCCGCCTTGCTGCTGACCTACCGCCCGGGGCTAAGGCAGCAAGAGGACTATGATTAGGAACTGACTCAAACTGCTTTCAGGACCCAAGGCCTGAATTTTTTACAAACCCACAGGTTTGTAAAATAGCATAGGAATACCAAACAGTATAGGAATACCAAATACACACTGCAAAACTCAATTCTGGACCTGAGGTCTGAAGGAGTGAGGGAACAAATAAAACGGGGATGGGTAGAGGAAAGCAACTGAGAACAAACCCAATCCACAAATTCAAACAAAACCTACCTCTCAAAATGAACCTCATGAAAGAAGTAATAATAAAAAAGACAGCCAACAGAGAAAATGAAAAAACAGTCATGAGAAAACAATTAGGTCAATGAGGAATCGTGAAGTAATAATGATAACAATCACCATGATAAAGCTTAGTATGTTTTAAGCCCTTGACACTTACTTAAAAGAAAAGACAGCCAAGAAAATCATCAGGACACAAATTCTCCCCGGATAAAATCAGTTTTATGGCACAATATGACAAAGATTTTTTTTTTTAATTTTGATTTTTCAAAGAAAGAAACAAAGCAATGAAAATCATTGCAAAGAACAGGATGACATGAAACAAAATATGCATATAAAAACACATGGATTTGAAAAAGGAGAAGAAATATTGGAAATAAAATGCTATTCTTGTAATACAAAGTACAGAAGATGGATAAACTCTAGCAAGATACGGCAAATTGCAAAGAATGGCCACACATCCTTTGTAACTCCTTCCATCAAAAGGTGGAGTCCATTTCTTTACTCCTTGAATCTTGGATAGAAAATGTGACTAGATTTAGCCAATGGATCACTAGCAAAGGTGATGCAAGTGGAGACTTCAAAAGCACTTGAACGTTGGGGTCTTATATGCTCTTGCTGCTGGGAACACCAGAACCATCCTGACACAGAGCCTGGCTTAGCCTCCTGAGTGGTGACAGATCACGTGAAGTGAGAAGTTCAGTCACCTCAGCTACCTCAAAAGCTCAGCA
Organism: Macaca thibetana thibetana; assembly: GCF_024542745.1. NCBI lineage: Eukaryota > Metazoa > Chordata > Mammalia > Primates > Cercopithecidae > Macaca > Macaca thibetana. Next base: position 62,006,958 of record NC_065589.1, read on the forward strand.
AAGCACAAACCCTTGCTGACCTGAGGGTGAATGTAGTTCCATGAGTCAGTCCAGGCAAGACTAGCAGGAAAACCACCTAGGCAATCCACAAAATCATAAGAAATAAGTTGTTCTTATTTCAGACCACTAAATTTTGAAGGATGTTAGGCAGCGATAGATAATTGTTACACTGAGATAGTAAAAGACAGAATTAGCAAATGAGAAAATGCTATGAAGAATTCACCCCAAACACAGATTAAAATGTGAAAATGCAATGAAGATATATGGAAGAAAGATGTAGATATTCTTATGTATTTCTAACAGAAGTTCTAGAGGAAGAGAATGGAGGGGATGGTGGAGAAGTAATATTTGAAGCAATGATAATTTGAAAATTTCCAAAACTGAACAAAGTCATGAATAGTTTTAGCTTCAAAATCATTAAGGAATGTTTTATGGATTTAATAAAATATATATAAACTAAACTTTGCTATTCTTATAAGCTATTTGCATATTAACTTGAAAAAAATGTGAATTCTGCTCAAATCAAACTGAAAGAGGACAGCTTCTCTTTTTTTAATTCGGGTTTCTTAAAATTTGACAAATAACTAATATGGTGGTGGGGAAGGTCTCCCTGTAGCAAGTGTTTGCATGTTAAACATGCTTTGTTTTTTTTCTGTCAATCTTCCCTTCTTTTAGGAATCAGTGCTGCAACAAACCACATGGTTTTGATGGTCTCAATTTCTACTCTCACAGGGGAGAACATATGAGCCATGATATTCCAAAAGTTTTTTCTCCCCCAGAAATTTTAAACTTCAGATAAATTCAATATAAAAATGTCTTTCATTCTTGTGTGGCACATCTTTAACATATATTTATTTCATTTATAGTATTTGGGGTGGAAAGAATAGGCACATGCGTACTCAGTCCACTATTCTGTTCTAATCTTCTTTCTGTACTGTTATTCTGCTTAAGCTATCCGGTTTTTAAAACAGCAGCAGGTAGTCATCGTGCTATATATTAGATCTCCAGACCTTATTTGTCTTATAACTGAAAGTTTGTACCCATTGACAAAATTTTTGCCATTGTCCCCACTCCTAGCCCCTGACAATCATTCCACTTTCTGTTTCTATGACTTCAATTTCTTTAAATTCCACATTAAGCAACACCATGCCATATTTGTCTTTCTGCGTCTAGCTTATTTCACTTAGCATAATATCCAAATTGGTAAAATTTTCTTCTTTTTTTAAGGCTGAATAATATAGTATAGTTGAAATTTGTTGAGAGAATAGATTGTTAAGTGTTCTTACCACATACACACCCCTCAGTGGAGATGATTTGTGAGGTGACGGATATGTTACTTAGCTTGTATACCTTAAATATATGCAATTTTTATTTGTCAGTGATACCTCACTAAAGCTGGGGGGAGAAACCAGCAGCAGATAAAAAGCAAATTTAATATGAGGAAAAAGGCTGCTAGAGATAGTCCTATTAGCAGCATTGAAGAATGACAAATTGGAGTCTGATATTAAGGGAAAAAGCAAAAAAAAAAAAAAAAAAAAAAGCTTAAAATGGGGACACTGCTAGTCAAAACACACATTAATGGGATGCTAATGTAGAGTGATATATATTTGCTTCATCGGATTCTAAGGGCATCAGTTTATATATACAACATAAGGTGAGTATAAAGTGATAATTGTATAGATTTTTCAGGCTCTTTAGTTGAGCATATTATAGCTGTGTGGGTCATCATGCCACTTTAAAATGTTATTTTTGTAGTCTCTGTCTAACAAGGCAGGAAAGTGACAAATCTGCCTATACATTTGTAAAAATATTTCTATCAAAACAAAACTTTCACTGTTTAAAGGAATAAACACTCGTGGGTAAAATTTATTCCATACAGACCCAGTATTTTATTCCATTAGCTAAATTGTGATGGTTTAGATATTTATAAATATTTTTGCTTTTTTTCTCTTTGTCATGCTCAGGTTTTCATAAAAACACTCTAGAATCCCATGCTGATAAAAATAAAATGTTTTTCTTTTCTTAATGTGGTATATAATGTCTTAAATTTTATCCAAGGGACATTTCTCTTCTTGGTGTAATTCAGAGTAGTTTTATTTTTCAAAAGGGAACTGTTTGTACTGCTAAGTTGTTTTTATTTAATGCACTGACTACTGATTGTTCTGAGTTGTAAAAAGATCAGAGCCTAATTATTTTTGCTACTAGAAAACATTGTGTAAAGCTTTCCTCAAATATCCTCTTTCAGACATCTCTAGAGTTATGTTTAAAAGTGTGCTGTGTATGGACTACTTCATTGTATTTAAAAGAAAAAGATAAATAAAAACCCAGAGACCCCAAATTAGTTACCTGCCCAGGCTAACCAATTTAATTGTCATTTGGTTCTGCCGTTCTTTTAAAGTAGGAATGAAACTCCTATATAAAACTCTGATCATTTTTATCTATTCTCTGCTTGAATATTTCCAGTTACAAGGAGTTTATAATCTGGTAAGGCATCCCATTTTAACTGTATCCAGTTCAAATTGTTAAAGTATTATGCTGCATACATATATTGAAGCAAATTATGTCTCCCTGTAATATATCGTATTAACTGCACAATAATTGTTTTTGTTTGTTTCTATAGATTAGTTCTGAACCTATTTGAAGACAATAGTATGGTTTCCTTTGTATCTGTCTTCATTTTTGTAAAATAATTTTTTTCTAATTTCTTACATAGCTATCCTTAAAAAATAAAGAAGAAACCTAAGCTTTCTTCTTTCCTCCTGTGTTCATCCATCCCTCCTTTGTTTCTATCCTTTTATCCTTATTCAACACGAAAGCCACCAAATGAAGCCAATTAAGGTAGGAGTGTATGTGATGGAGAGAAGGGTGATGACCTAGCACAGGTGTGAGAGTCTGAGGCAGATGAGGACACCCAGGATTGGCTACAGATGCAGGGTCAAATGATGTCATAAGGCCTCCCTCCACATGTTGGCTTCCAGGCAGTAGCAACATGGCCATTCTTACTTTAAGCTTAAATTCAAACAAATGACTGGGAATTGACTCTTAATTCTGTCCCTCAATCTATATTTGTGACTGGGAATACAATGATTGTTTGTTAATCTTGGGTTTTAATTAATTTTACCCAATCAGTGGATTGAATATAAGAAAGAGATCAGTGGAAAGTCTGGATCTTGTTAATAGGAGAAGGAGAAATAGATTCTGGGTAAGCTAAAACAATAAATGTCCACTGTGGAATAACTTAGGGTTTTGAATAATGACATTGTATCTAGACTTTTAAAATAAATACGTATTTCTTACTATAGGATCATTCCGTAAATATGCTATTTTGTGACTTGTTTTTATTTTACTTAAAACCAATAATAAACATTTTATTTTGTCAATGAATATGCTTTTAGAAAATAATTTTGATGGATACAAAATATTAATTTTATTGAACAGTTTTCTACTTTTGAACATGTAAGTTCTTTGCATAGTTTACTTTGCTAAACAACAACACTGTGAAGACTCTTTGCATACAACTCTTTGTGTGCTTTTCTAAGCATTTTCTCAGGATAAATTTCTAAATGTAGGATTATTAGGTCAAAGAATATGCCAGTTTTCAGCTTTTTCAACCATTTGTAACTACCATTTTTCATTTGGCATTTGATAAACACTCAATATTTGTTGACTGTTTCTTGCCTACCTACTTCAGTTTGCCAAGGCCTCTTTTTATTAGTGTCAGAAAGGAGTATAATACTCCCAATATGTAGCAGATATTATTGACACCAATACTTTCTTGTTCTGGAGAGTATTTTTTTTTCTCTTTCTTAAGATCGTGTTAATTTGTATAGTTAGCAATACTGATATTCACACCTTGTATTGTGTCCTCCTATTTTACCAGGGTTGATCTGTGTAACCAATAGATTACGACAGAAATTATGGCATGTCACTTCTGAGATTCATTTATGAAAGACACTATGGTTTCTGTCTTAGGTATTTCTCTCTCTCTCTCTCTCTCTCTCTCTCTCTCTCTCTCTCTCTCCGCTTTCTCTCTCTCTATTTCTCTCTCTCGGAACACTTAATCCACAAGAAGCCCGCTGCCATGTTGTGAGAACAGTTAGGTAGCTTATAGAGAAGCTCATATGGGAAGGAATTGAGGTTACCAGTTTAAGACCAGCAACTTACTGAGGCCTGCCAAAACTCATGTGAGTGAGTTTGAAGTGGTTTCTCCTGCTAAATCTTTAGATGACTACAGCTTCAGCTGACAGATTAACTGAAACCTTATGAAAAATTCTGGGTTACAACCACCCCGTCATTCAGTTAAGCTGTTCTGGGATTCCTGACCTACTGTGAGTTAATAAATTCTTGTTCTTGTAGGCTGCTGTTAGGCATGATTTGCCACACTGCAATAAATAACTAATATTCCCCATATCTGCTATACACATTGAATTTTTAATAAAAACATTCCCACAAAGAAAACTCCTGGCCCGAATGGTTTCACTGGTGAGTTCCATCAAAAATTTAATTACAAAATAATATCAAAGTTACACAAACCTTTTCAGAAAATAGAGGAATAAAAGATAATTTTCAATTTATTTTTGAGACCAAATAATGCCATTATGAAAATCAGATGAAATTACTATAAGAAAAAATATATAAACTAATTATCTCTCAGCCATAGATGTAAGAAATGTTAATAAAATATTAGCACATCAAATTAAGTAATACATTAAGGCCACAATATATCATGATCACATGGGATTTAGCATATAAATGAAAGATTCTCTTGACATCCAAGAATCAATGTAATTCAGATTACATTGTAAAAGATCAAAGCAGAAAAAAACCCACAATCATTGTAACACATGCAGAACCTGTATTTGATAAAATTTAGCACGTATTCATATAAAAAATTCACAGAAAATTAGGAGTAAATGAAAAAATCATTCATATGATGAAATGCACTTATTAAAAGACTACTCTTTAGTGTTGAAATATTAAAACTTTCCCCACCCCAACTTCTATTCAATATTGTGCTAGATAGAAGTTCTAGTCAATGCAGTGAAGCAAGAAAACAAAAAATGACACAAGATTGGAAAAAAATGTAAAAAACTATTTTGGATTATATGATTCTGTACAGAAAAACCTAAAAAATTTCCAGAAACCAACTAAAAGTAAGTAAATTTAATATGCTGAGAATCCAACATCAGTGTACAGAAGTTAAGTATTTTTCTCTAGAATAGTAGGGAACAATCGAAAAAGGAAACTAAAAAAAAGTGTCATTTGCAGTAGCATCCAACAACATAAAATTCTTTATGTTAACAGAAAATGTGCAGAACTCTGCACTAAAAACTACTCAACACCGTTGAGTTCAACTAAAGCAGACCTAAATATGAAAAAAGATATACCATGTTCTTGGATGGGAAGACTAAACATTCTTCCCAAATTGATCTATACATTCAATGAAATCTCAATATAAATAATGCAAGACTTTTGAAAAATTGATAAGCAGATTCTAAAATTTGAATGGAAAATTTAAAGAACCTAGAATAGCTAAAATCATCGTAAAAGTGGAAAAGTTTACACTATTTAATTTCAAGACTGGTATAAAGGTACAGCAATCAAAACAGTGTAATATTGGTCAAAATATAGACAATTGATTAATGGTACAGAATACAAGTTCTCAATACACCCGTCTGTGTGGTCAAATGATTTGGTGCCAAAGGACCAAACAAATTCTATAGGAAGTAATGTTTTTCAACCAATGGTGTAGAAACATTTGGATATTCACATGGGAAAAAAAAATGAACATGCCTATCTCTACCTACCCCATATCATACACAAAAATTAATTCAAGAGGGAAATGGCCCAGGTGTCGGGGGGTCATCAATAGGAGAATTGATAAATTGGTATATTCATACAATAGAATACTAGTTAGCAAAAAAGTATTAAATTAGTGGCACAGTCTGCAATATTGATGCATCTCAAAAACATTATGCTGAGTGAAGGAAGCCAGCATCCCCAAAGTGCATAGTGTATGTTATATGAAGTTCTATGAAATTAGTCTATGATAATAGAAATCAGAATAGTGTTCTTTCTGGGTGGGAGAGAAACACTGGGCAAATGCACAAAGGGAACATCTTCAAGAGATAGAAATACTCTATATTTTGAGAGGTGTGTGGGTTACATAAGGTGAATGCATTTGTTAAAACTGAATAATATCCTTAAAATCTGTACATTTCACTGAATCTTAGTCATACATCAATAAATTTAAATATATGCATACATTTTAATTTTTGTTCTTCAGAGCTTTCTCTTTATCAGTTCATTAATCAGCACACATTGAGCAGAGCACTTCAACTGCCAATGAATGTATCTATCAGAATCTCTGTGCAGTCAGTGTCCAGTGTCTCCAAGAATATCATGAGTTACCTGATCATGTTAAATAAAGCTGTAGTATATCTGTTAACATTTCTAAATATATTGGTCCAGTAGTTCCAATGTTACTGATGGGATTAGACAAAGAAGTTAGTTTTAAGTTTTATAAATACTTAAGTATCCTATTTTTCATGCTTATTTTCAGGTCGTTTCTTATATTTTGTGCTATATTTATTTAGCTTATTCTTTAACATATCATACAGTGTCTATTTCCTGGCAATGTGAATTTTGTTCCAAGATGTGAAATATGCAGTATATTAGAAAGGAAGACTAGAAAAATAGGAGTAAACATAGAATTCTTCTAAACTGAGTGGCAGGGAGTATGAGGAGGAATATTAGAGGGGGGAACTGGACAAAAGGGAGAATGAAAGAAGTTAGGGAGTCACTGGCTGAAAGATTTAGGGGTCATGTCAGGAGCTGTCCGAGGTCTGAAGCAGAGGCCTCAAGCAGCCGCTTTTTCCAAAGTGGTCCCCCAAATGACACAGGTACTGTGGGAGAGAAGACATTATTTATGTTAAGTCTATGACAAACCTCTTCATCCAGAGAGGCAATATATTATCTAAAATATTTTGGTAAAATTATGGCAAAATATTGTCCAATTATCTAAAATTTAAAAATATTTTACGGAGGGGCCTGAACTTAACTAAAGTTATCTTATTAAAAATATTTCACTCTATAATTGCTATATAGATTTCATTGTTATGATGATTCATAAATTAACAAGAAGCCTTTAGTTTCATCATGATCTGTTGGTAGCCGGTTCAAGGGCATGTGCATACTATAGACAATGCTGTTCAGGACTAAGCAAGGGATGTTATTTTATAATCTTATTATTTGATGATGTGTTTATGATGACAACACTTAGTGCTCCTTAAGTTCTTAATAGATGCCAAGTAATATGGTAATATTTTCCATGTAGTTATTTAAATCTTCATAACAACACTAGGACATAGTACTGTTGTTATTTCTATTTTACAAATAAGGGAAGAGAGCTTTAAGAGCATGATAATACACTTTCAGTGTTACTCAACTAACAATGCCTGAGCCCAAAGTGTTCCTTTTAACCAACATGCTGTGATCCAAAGCATTCAAATGTGTGTAATTGAATGCTTATATAGTTGCTCTTTTCTTTTTAAAATATTCTGCTCATAACACATTGATACTTTTAATATCATTTTTTTCTTAAGGTTCTTTATTGTTTACTTGTGACAGCATCTTCAAAGAACAAGGACAGAAATCTTATTTCTATGTTCTTTAATGTAAAAATGAAGCTTTTACGAGAGATGGATTATCAGTGAAAATAAACGACAACATTCTTTGGCAATAAAAGTAATGAGACAGACAGGACAAAAGTAATGACATCCTCTAGCATAATCTCGGCAGAAAATAACTAAATCACCTTGAAGGAGATAAATTGTTACAAAACACCACCCTTGTCTAATATGGATTGACAGGGAATGACAGGATTTTTCAAGAGGATGGCAGCCCACAGGCCCACATGCTTTCAAGGGATCAAAGGAACTGACACTTCCTGCCAGCCCCAGCTAAGCAGAAAGCAACTTGATTCTATCCAGACACATATTTACCCTAAGATGTTATTTCTGGGAAAGGGAGCTTATTCAGGAAATTTGACAGCAGTTTTTTCCTACACATCCTATCAACTGTTAGAATAAAACTGGGATGAGGGAGAATCGGCCAAACCTGTTCTTGGAATCCAAATCATTCATAAATCTTTAGCAAGCTAGGGAACTTGACCTATTCCAAAACACAATTGTTTTATGTAGGCCATGCTCAGCATTTGACTTACAGTTTATTATTATTATTTTCTATTAACATAAAACTTTTAAAAAGTTCTGAAGTTTTAAAAAAATGTATAAATTCAGTTTATCGTCCACCAAAATAGATTTTAATAATCATCTAGAAAGCAAAATAAATAGCTTTGGTGAATTTAAATGTTAAATAATAATGAAAGGTCCAGGAAAAAAAAAAAACTATAGGAGAAAATTTTTATATTCATGGGGATGAAGAGCACTTTTCTAAGGATGACATGAAATCCTGAATCCATATGGAAAAGATTTATTTGATTACATAAAATTGTGAAACACTACTAAAAAGTCAAAGACAAAGGATAAACTAATGGAAACAGCATTTACATCCAGTATTAATTGATTACTTACTGTCCTTAATATAATAACTCTTGTAAATGATTAAGAAAAAATAACATTTGAAATATTAAAGTATGTGAACTTTAAAGAGAATGAGTTTTAAATGGTTACTGAATATGTAAAAAGATGTTCAGTCTCACCACTAATCAAAGGAATGCAAACCCAAACATCAGTGAGATCTCATTTCTTATCAGACTTGCATTCAAAAGAATGACAGTGGTTTTTGATGTTGAGGTGTCAGAAAATACACTATATCCTGTGTCATTTGTGGATTGTCAAATGATACATGGAGGTAAAGGAGAAGAATTTTGTCTATGTCTCTCAAAATCTAAAGTATGCACATTCTTTGATTCATTAATTCCATTTCTCTGAATTAATCTTACAGTAATCCCTTTAGAATGATAAAAACACTTCTATACATTCTTGTTCACTAAAATACTGCTTACAACTTTTATGGTTGGAATAATTTGAGATTTATAGAAGAATTTCAAGAATAACTCAAGAATATACCTTTTACTCAGAATGCTCAAATGTTAACATTTCATAACATTTGCTTTATTCTTCTCTTTACACACACACACACACACACACACACACTTTTTTTTCCTACACAGTATACTCTTTACCCCTAAATACTTCATTGTGTATTTCCTAAAAATCTAGGATATTGTCACATATTCTCAGTTCATTTATCGAAATTAAGAAATTAATATTGATACGATATTTTTCTAAAGAATGTATTCAGATTTCTTCAATTGTCCCAGTAATGTCCTTTACAGCAAAGAAGGCTACAGATTGTATTCATTGTCTTGTCTCTTTAGTTTCATTTAATCTGAAAGGGCTCTGTGTCTTTCTTTGTGTGTCATGAGATTGCCATTTTTTAAAAAGTCCAGACCAGTTATTTTGTAGCTTTTCTCCACCTTTGGGTTAATCTGATGTTTTCTCATGATTAGGCTCATATTAGGCATTTTGGCAGGAATACTCCAGAGGTCATGTTCTGTTTTCCTTGGTCCATGATACCTTGGGCACATTCTACCATTTGTGCTTTTACCGGTGGTTGTATACCTGTGATCACTTGGTCGAAGAATTGCTCAATAGATTTTTCTAGTGTAAACATGCCATTTTTCTCTTTTTAATTTATAAATATTTATGGGTATATATTGAAAGATACAAATATTTGGGTATCCCTCAAACTTCCACCTAATCATCTTAGTATCCTATAATGATGTATACCTAAATCAATTATTAGTATGATGATTGCCAAATACAGATTTTCTAATTCCACCATTTCTTCTACATTTATTTGTTTACTTTCTATAAGAAAGATTCTCATTTTTTATCTATCTATTTTTTCTTTGTGTTAGTATGGAATAATGGATTTTAATTTAATTCAAGAAAAAATATTTTATGAGGATGTATTAACATAATATTAACAAATACAATATTTATTAAGATATAATTTTTTGGTGCCCAAATTATATCAGATTTGGCAAATGAGGTCTGCTTTAAGCTAGCTTATATGTCCTTTTGACATAACCTAATCATTTTTAGGACACTTTCCTAGTTTCTGATACAACAAGATGGTTCAGGCTCATTCTCTTTGTCCCAGCTCTGAAATCAGCCATTTTTCTGAGGAGCCCTAACTCCATTTAGTGGAAGAATCACATTTCAAAACCAGAATCTGTGTAGTATATATGTGGAACACTGCACTTTGCTTTTTATCATTTTGATTTTTGAGCATAATTCTTAATAATAAAGAATTATAAATTATTTAAATGTTTATTAGAGAAATCAGTTAAAGAATTTCTGTGTAATTGAATACTATACAACTGGTAAAAATAATGAGGAATCTATTGTAGTGATGGAAGAGGACCTAATATATATTGTATTTGTGAAAAACGAGTTAGTGAACAGTTGATATAGTTTATTTTAAATACTATATATAAGTAAATGTTCATTCAAACAGAAAATTTTTAAAATCTGAAAGTTTACACACCAAACTACAATTTTTTTTAAACTTCTGTCAGCAGGATAAGAAATATAGTAAACTTTTCATTTCTTTATAGCTTCCTATAGCTTTTATATGTAAAGCATTTATCTTTTTAAAATTTAAACAGATAAATCTAAAATCAAAAAATACAAAATAAAACAACAAAAACAGTTTGGGTGGCAATGGCTTACAAAATAATAAAATTGATGAGGAAGTTAGGGAAATGACCTTATGATACATTAGTAAAATTGCTAGAATTAGTCCTCATTAGACAATTACTTTGTAATAATTGCCTCAGTCAGTAGTCAATCTTCTCCAAGTCTCATTTAGTAGCCTCATCAGTTAATTGCTTTCATCTATACACAAATTTTCATTTAACTGGGCAAAAACTTGTCATCATATCTCCATGTCAACACTAGTCAGTGCTTCTAGGGTGTGTTTCACATCCATGTGGCCCACTCCTGATTTCAGCTGAAGCTATGAGGGGTGGTTCTGTGCCAGCTCAGACTCACCCTGCCTTGGCAGCCCAGATCACATGCAGCATGCTTCCACACTCAGCCAGGGACTTCTCCCTGGAAGATTAAATGCTATTTTGTATAATGTGCTCAAGGAAGGACCTTTGGTAAGATGATGTTTCAGTAAACACTTGAATTAAAGTGTGCAGATAGCTTGGGAATAACCTTTTCCAGGAAGAAAAGCAAATGCAAATGCCCTGGGGTGACAGCATGCCTCTCTTATTTGAGGATCAGAAAGGAGGCCAATTTGGAGGGTAGTGATGAAGGACAGGATGAGAGATAAGGTCCTACAAGAAAAAGAAACATGTGAAGGAGAACAAGAGGTTAATAGAAGGGGAGGATAATGAATACGGAGTTTGTCTTGTGAGTTCAGATGAATGAGATGATTTAACTTCTATTTTCAGATGATCCCAGTGGCTCCCATGTGTGGAGTACATGGTGCCTAAAAACCAGGTGGAAGGGTTTCAATAGGAGCCTATTGCAATAATCCAGTGAGAGACAGAGATGGTTGAGACTCTAGTGATAAAGGTGGAGACAGACTCTGGGTATGACTGGAAGGCAGAGTTCACACAGTTTGCCTATGTGATATGGCTCCTGAGAAAAGAGATGAGGCAGGGATGATCTCAAGGTTTTTATGTAAACAATGAGAGAAAGGAAATTTCTATATTGAAATTGAAAAAATGAGAATAGAAGACTCGAGAGAAATTCACATGGTAGGTTTTCTCATGTTAGGTTTGAGGTCTTTATTTGATATGTAAGAGGAGATGTTGAATACATGAGCCTGGAGTTCGGAGGAGAGGCTGATGCTGAAGGTAACCTTTATGAGGTTCACAAGTTGCTCATTTGTGGTTAGTATTTAAAGTCATGGGACTGAATGAGATCACCTAGGATATAATTGTAGGAAGTGTAATGGAGAGTGGTCCCAGGATTGACTTAGGCACACTCTGTCATTAAGATTCAGCTTTCTTGCTTTTGTCTGGGCTGCTGACATGCCATCCAGACTGAGGAAGACCCAAAAGCTTTTGGGCTACGTAATCCACAGCCACAGCTGCATAGTAAGGCACTAGAGGGAACCAGGAGGCCGTGGTAAGGCTGGTGGCATGCATCACACAGGATGCAACTTTGACAAATATCACCCACGTTACTTTGGGAAAGTTTGCATGAGGCATTACCACTTAAAGAGAAACCAGAGCTTCTGCCCTGCTGTCAACCTTGACAAATTGTGGACTTTCATCAGGGAGCAGACATGGGTGAAGGTTGCTAAAAACAAGACTTGAGCTGCTCCCATTGTTGACGTGGTATGATCTGACAACTAAAAAGTTCTGGAAAAGGGAAAACTCCCAAAGCAGCTGTCATCATGAAGGCCAAATTCTTCAGCAGAAGAGCCAAGGAGATGATTAAGGGTGTCAGGGGTGGGGTGGGGGTGTGGGGTTGGGGTCTTGGGGGCTTGAAGCCACATGGAGGGATGTCCATTAAATGCTAACAATTGAAAAAAGAAAAGATTCAACTTTCTGATAAGACTAATCTGCCAAGCCTTAATAGATAGATTGGAGCTCTTGCTGCTCAGGATGTTGCTGTTCTTGAAGAAGAGAAAAGACACATGGCAAAGCATGAGCTGTCTCTTAAAGCTCGCACTCAGAACACACACACTCACTTCTGTTCTTATTTCATTGGTCAAACCAAGTTTCACAATCACTTTCAAGTGCAATAGGAAGGGAATGTATAATCTTCCCACAGGAAGGGTTCTGCAGTGACGAACATTGCAGGAAGGGAAACAAGAATATTTGGCGAACAGAAATGTAGTTCACTACAAGAAATAAAGATATGATATTGGAAAGCTTGTCTTTCTTGTCTAATATAACGACTGTAAACTACTGAATTTTTTTTCTTTGCTTTTCTCATCATCTGATGTCTTTCTCCATTTACTCATAATGCCCAATGAAGTATGTCTCAGCAGCCAAAGATCCTAATTAGCCTCTTAATTTCATCTTAGGGTTCATCCCAGTTGAGAGTAAAGGTGATTTCTAGAGCTGGAGCCACTGACATTTCTTCTCATTGGAGAGTTCTTATCATGGGATCCTTCTGTGCAATAATTCTTTAATTTTTTTCCAGTTGAGGACCTTGTTATTTAGGTTTACCCTTATTTAATCCCACTTATTCTAGACCTAAGCTACCATTAACCTCTGCCTCTATCTCTTCTTTGAATCCTCTGATGGAATTTTTAAAGAAGTCACAGATTTTCTCATAGTTGTAACATAACAAAAAGAATACATGATGTATTTAAAATTGAAGGAGATCTGCCTTCACTGATGTTCTAGTTCACTGATGTCACTACCTAGTCTTTCACTTGAAGCAAGTAATTGACCTTCAAAGAATTTTCTCATCTGTACAATTGAAATAGTTATACCTACTGTATTAGTTGTTTTTACACTGCTATAAAGATACTACCCGAGACTGGTAATTTATAAATAAAGGAGGTTTAATTGACTCACAGTTCTGCAAGGCTGGGGAGGCCTCAGGAAACTTACAATTATGATGGAAGGGGAAGCAAGAATGTCTTGCATGGCAGCAGATGAGAGAGCTCATGTAGAAAGTGAAAGGGAAAGAGCCCCTTATGAAACCATCAGATCTAGTGAGAACTCACTCACTATCACAAGAACAGCATGGGGGAAACAACCCCCATGACCTAACCACCTCCCACCATCTCCGTCCTTTGACATGTGGGGATTATGAGGATTACAATTCAAGATGAGATTTGGGTGGGGACACAACCAAACCATGTCACCTGCCTGGTAACACTATTCTGAGGATTGAATTAGATAGCACATGTAAGGGGCTTCATAAATTCTAAAGTGGAAAAAGGTTGGTTCATGTGGTTGTTGCTGTCATTCCAGGATGAGTTAGGAACACACAGTCATGCGTGTTATTGATTCTGGAATGAGGGAAATAGGAACAGGTCTTATGAGACCATAATATGTTGCTTTTATTAATATTTTCTAGTGAAGGTACTGCATGACGAAATAAATAGGAAGATCAGAATCTTCTAACAAGCTTGTCTGGAATTACCATACTGAGTACACAAAGGATCTCACCATAATAAAATGAATTTCTCCTTGTCAAGGTTCTAGTTCCTTATTGTCTACCACTGGGCAGAGTGACTCTTGTAGAAGCAGCCTTTATGTTGGCAACCTAGTCTCTGGTTAACATCATAGTAACTGGTAAGCGTCTGAGGTAACTAACCTATAATGATAGGGGCTTATTTCTTCATGTTAGGATTCAGCTTTTGATAAGACCAATATGCTAGGCCTAAATGCACAGAAAATATGAGCTCCTAAAGATATCAAGTCTGCATGTATTTGGAATTTAATAATTTTTATGCACATCTTCAAATTTTCCACCACATGAAATAATAATTCTAAGATATTGGCATGCCAGAAATAATAGTAATCAAACTTCACTGAATAACATTTTATTTTTACAAAGACCTTTTCCATCCCATTTGGTGTTGCCAAGGCTTTATCCATACAAAACGTGTATGGATTGGGAAGAGTATTTCCCCAGTTTTTTTGCTTAAACCAAAGAGGAAAACATCTGTTCAAACTCATTTATCACTACATTTTCTCTGTAGTATGAAGGTATTCTCTCTAATTTGTTCTTGCCAGTAACTCAAAGGGTATAAAAATGTAATAAATTAGGAAAGAAGCAAAATTCTAAAATTTCAGTAAAAGCACAGATACACCTCTAACTGAAAGACTCTAAATATGGAATATGGTATGTAATGGGTAAGAGATTTCTTTTTTTGAATAAAGTTTGAGGGTTGGAGATCTGTAAAAGATGAAATTAAAAAAGAAATAAAGAAAAAAGAAAATGAGGAAGCATTATTAAAAATAAATCAGTATTGCTGTATAAAGAGTTTTCTGATTAATCTTTCACTTTAAAAGATGCAAAAAAAGAAAGAAGCAGCTCAACAATAAGCTCTAATTCAAAAGAGAAACACAAACAACTAGAAATAATGTCAGAAAGATTAAAACCAAGAATACATTTGAGAGTTTGAAAAAAGTTACTAAATGCAGCCTAAGTGACTTTTTAAACTATGTTCAGAGCAGGAAGAAGAGTAAAAAGAACGATATTGGAGATAAATGATCTCAGGTCTCTAGAAGTAACAAAATCCAAAACCTGTTTTGATTCCATATTTGCTACAAAAGGGCAAGATTTCCAAATAATAAGACACATCAAGTTAGAGAAGCAATCATAGACCAGTATATGTAAGGAGGTAATCAGAAAATAACTAAAAATGAATTTGAGTCTCTATATGCAGATGAAAATTCCTGTCAGGATGGCAAAGAAACTTGCATCAATTAGCTACTGTCTCCTGTTTAGCAACATTCCAAACCATCATAGAGTCTTGTAAAGGTTTCTGAAAACTTGGCACCTAATAATGTCCTTCTTCCAGAAAAATATGAACCTATCTATCATGAAATGATAGAACAAATTATTATGTAAAGGATTCATATTTAAAAAAAGAATGTATGTTTTTACATGTCTTTTTAGGATAAAACATTCAAAAATATTTTATCATATTTTACCAGTTATTAGATTGGTGGGAATGGAATGTTAAGATTGGTGTATAATATTTTTAGAAAAAAAGAATTACCTCTCATAATAACCTTATGGATATGCTGGTTATGTGAGCAGAATCATAGCCCAGAGATTACTTTTAAATGTTGGCTTGCTTTGTTTAGCAGGGACATAGTGCATGTCAGGTTAAAGGATATTGAGAACTTTCCTTTCTTCCTAATGCTTCCATGGCAGCTTGTATTGGTAAGATAGAGCCTACTTTTTTTCCTCAAGGTAAGCATGGGTCCTGCTGATAGATGCAATAGTACAGAAGGGGAAGAATTGGATTATGTTTCCAGTCTTAACTGTGCCGTTTGGTAGCTGTATGACCTTGCAAGTATCCCTATCTGTAAAACAAAGATAATAATGGCTGTAAGTCCATCTTATAGGTGTGAGTTTACCTAAGACCGTAGTATTAAAAGGCTTTATAAAGACTAAGCATAAATATGTAAGATAAGGGTATCATTCATATCTCTGTTTCAATCTGGAATGCAGGCAAACAGGGAAGACTGGAGTGTTCCTTTCCTCAATTCCTACTGATCAACACTTTCGTCAGTGGATACAGAAGACATAATTATTAGATTCTAAGAGCTTGGCAATGGTAGACTCAAGATTCAAAATTTTATTGCCCAACTTTACACTTCCAGGCAAAAATATCAGGCCAAAACAACAAGATGAAATTTGGCAGGAATAAAAGTCTGCAGTCTAGACTTGGAAATGCAAATATGTAAGTACAAAAATCGGAGGAAAAAGCAATCAGATAGCAGTTCATGTGAAACAATCTGGAGTATTTAGTTGACCACATGTTTAATAAGAACATTATGGGAAGTGTAAATCCCTTCATTCTGAGATAGTCAGATCACGTTGGCACAATTCCTGGAATGTACTAGATACATGGAAAAGTTACTTTGTTCAATTCAGCACCCACTTCCCCTTTAATCCAAGAGAGACATCTACAATCTGTTATGGGACTGGCAGATGCTGGCAGTGTCAGAAAATTATGATCTATGGGAAATGTTCAAGGAACAGAGACAGGTTAAACTTAGGAATCAGACTAGTGGAAAACCTTAATAGCTGTCTTCAAATATCTAAAGGACTGTCAAGTGTTGTTATAGGGATTATTTTCACTGTGTCATTCCAGAGAGCAGAGCAGGAATCAGCGGGCAAAAGCAAAAAGAAAGCATATTGTTGGCTCAAAGAAACAACTTTATAATAACACCTCAATCTGTACAACAACCAGAAGGACTGCTTGGTGAGAAAATACGATCTCTATTGTTGGAGGATTAAGCCAAGGCTGGCTACAATCTATTAGGGAATCTATACAACACATTTCTGCTTTGGGCTGGTCGCTAAGGTCCTTATCACTCTCAGGGTCTATGATTTTATTAGATATTAGTCTTTATTTCCAAGACTATTATATATCCAAATGTTTATTTTCACTTTTTGTATTACATAGATATCAATAGACAATTTGCAGTGGAAGTATATTATTTTTCTGCCCACAGGATATTTTGAAGAAGCTAGTCAACCCTTAAAAATTGCTGATTTACCACCTTAGCGGTTTCTTTACTCCACAGATGTAATTTATTGAACATAATTATGATATATAATATTTCTGGCTTATTAAGCATGAAAAAGCCATATTTCTGCTCTATTATGGTTGAGTTTTCTACCTTAGAAAGACTTAACATTCATAGTTAAGGTTACTATAGTAACCGTAACTCAATTCCTTGTGGCTATAAATTACTCTGTATTCCTATATGTTAACTTTAATTCTTTATGTCCATATGATATCTAACTCTTCAAAGTTACAAACTATAGTCTCTTGATAAAGGTAATAAATTAAATGGGTTGAGGATCTGTTCTCTTAACAATTAGGAAAAGAATTGCTTGAAGTAGGTAGTCACAATAAACAAAAATAGAAAAATTAGTGTTTTATGTGATAACAAAGGGCAAACAAAGCATGGATATATCCATGCTATATCCATTATAGCATATATAGTAGTAAAAAATAAAGTGAGCATAAATTCACAAAATTATATGTAGGGAAAATGTGTGAATGTGCAGATTAAGGATAAAAAATAAGTGAACAAAATATATTCAACCACTTCCCCTTTCAAGTCTCATGGTAAACATCAATAATTAATTATGACACTTTTTTCTACTCTTCTCAGACATGTCCTCAGAATCCTTCACAACACAATGTTGTTGGCAGTCACTGCTAATTGATCTCAATTATTTTAAATTCTCATTTCTTCTAGAAATCTCTTAATTATGAAAGTAGAAAAGCCAATACTTTCCACGTACTTTGCACTAATCAGAGTCTATTGTTCCTGCAGCTAGATTTGAGATGTTTGGAGGATTTACTACAAGAACAATTATTCTGTTATTTGTGATACAATAGGGGAATATGACCATATTTTATTGAAAATATTGGGGGCTTGGACTCAAAAAGATTTTAGTTGTGGCTCTTGAGGAAAGAACTTTTCTGAGTCTTGCCTTTTTATGTTTAAAATGTACATAATAATGTCTATCAGCAATGTTTTTTGAGAGGAAAGCACTTAGGATATTTTATGGCACATGCTCTAGGCAGGACTGAGTAATGAAGGAGAACAGGTTCAGTTGTCCAGGCTGAATTAATCCTGGTGATTAATAGAGTCTGGACTGTTGTAGCCAGATCATCTTCATATTCAAATGCTTTTGCAGTTTACATTGCACAACCAAAAAGAGCTTAGATTAAGCTCAGCTAGTAACCAATTTGGGGTTATTATAATTTGTTTCATTTTCCTAGCTACACTGAAATTCCCTGAGGGCAGAGATAACATTTAGTTTGACTTTGTGTCTGCAAAAGAGCCTTGGGTTTATAAGACTTGAAAAAATTTTAAAATAAAAAGTTAGTGACAAGATATATGAAGAATCATTTTAACTCAATAAACCTTAAAAACTATAGATAAAAATATAGATTATTTCTACTGGCTAGAGAATATCATGACACAGGCTTAAACTACAATATGGTGAATGTAACTTAGGTGCAAAATAATGAAATACCACTAGAACTATAGGACATTGAGGGAAGAGTGGTTGCAAACTAGTTCTATAAATTAATAAGCTACTGATATTTCTACTAGTATTCTGAATTTTCTGAAGTTATTAAATATCATAGTCGACTGCCTATAGAATTGATGCACTATCCCTTAGATTATTAACAAAATAAGAACCTTTTTCCTGATATAATTACATAGGTCATCCTCAATATCATTATTATATATGTGTATTATTATAATATATACCTCTTTTGGCCATAACTACTATATTGCGTATAAGTACGTCTGCTATTAGGGAATCTATACAGTACATTTCTGCATTGGGCTGGTCTCTAAGGTCCTTAACAGTCTCAGGGTCTATGGTTTTATATATTTGCCTTTATTTCCAAGACTATTCTCTATCCAAACATTTATTTTCACTTTTTGTATTCCATAGATATCTATAGACAGTTTGCAGTGGAAGTATATTAATTTTCTGCCGGCAAGATATTTTTAAGAAGCTAGTCAACCCTTAAAAATTGCTCATCTACCATCTTAGAGGTATTACTAATATTAGAGTTATTACTAATATCAATTAGTAACAGATTATTAACTGTCATAGCAATAATAATAATGGTAATATGAATCATATGAAAATATGTAGCAAGCTATGTATTAGCAGAGTAGTAAGGAAAAAGCAATTGTAATAACATAATAACAATAACAACAATGTCTAAAATGCCAATCAGGTGAAATTCATGTGGAACGTAGGCCTATGGATGATTTGGAAGTGTTAATACTTATGAAAAGAACATTTATCAGAGAGGAGAGGAAAAAAATGTGATGAGAAAGAGAGTAATATCTGGTTGACAAACGTCACTGTAAATGTTAAAAGCAATCTCCAATTTATCCAAAATAGGTCCTTGGTCAAGGAGAACTCTAAGGCAACAAAAGTGCATCATACAAAACTAAACAGAGGATAATAAACAATGATGAGAACAAAATTGATCAAGTAGTGGGCAGTGTTGTGGAGCTCTTGGAAAGGATTTTGATAGCATGATGGGGTCATCAGAGAGATTGCTCTAGTTTTGGATCAAATCTATCATTATATGTAGTACTGTAGAGTTTTTACTATGGGACATAGGGCTACTGATGTTTGTCCATAAGAGTTTGCCTTTAGAAAAAGTACCCTCTGTGTGTTTTATGACCGCAGTGCTTACAAGTGTCTCCTAGGTTTCTAGATGGGGTCTGAAATTGTAAGCAGCCTGATGTTTCCACCTTGGGTCCTCTGGTCAACTGGCCACAAGGGTCTAATATAATAAGAAGTCAGCAATAAAATTCAGACAGCATGAAGTTCAGAAAGCCCATTGCTTGTGAGAATAGATTTGAGCAATTGTCTTGCTTTCATTAAAAAACCTGGGGTCAGCAATCCCATTACTGGGTATATACCGAAAGAAATATAAATCATTCCACCATAAGGACACATGCACATGTATGTTCATCACAGCACTATTCACAATAGCAAAGTCATGGACTCTACCTCCATGCCCATCAATGGTAAACAGACTAGGTGGAAGAAAATGTGGCACATATATAATATAGAATACTATGAAGACATTAAAAAAACGAGATTTTATCCTTTGCAGCAACTTGGATGGAACTGGAGGCCGTAACACATAGCTAACTAACACAAACAGAAAACCAATACCGCATGTGCTCACTTACAAGTGGGAGCTAAACATTGAATACACATGAACACAAAAAAGGGAACAATAGACACCAGGACCTACTTGAGAGTGGGGGGTGGGAGGACGGTTGAGGATAGGAAAATGACCTGTTAATACTATGCATACTCCTTTGGTGACAAAATAATCTGTATACCAAATCCCTGTGACATGCAATTTACCCATATAACAAACCTGTACATGTACCTCAGAATCTAATATAAAAGTTAGAAAATATCCTGGAGTCATTCAAGTTCTGAATATTCCTTTGTGCACCATTATTTGTAAAGATAGAGTAAGACTACATGATTCTTAAAAACAGTTGAATTTTTTAAAGTAGTAACTTTCTTTTACTTCAATAGTATTACATGTAGCAACTCTAGAAAATGAGATTAAAGAAAGACACAAAATCACACAGCAATTTTGCCTCACAGAGATAAGCACTAGTCTATAAACTGCATGAGGGTAAGATCCAGGCCTTCCTTGTTTTCCACTGTATCCATGGTGAAGAGTATAGTATCTGCCATGAAATAGCAATAATATATATCTGTTAAATAAGATAAATGTTGACATTTTAGTGTATGTGCTTCTAGACTTTTTTAATATGTAAATATTCCTTAAAAATGAGTATAGTTTGTAAATTTTAAATCTTGGAAAGCAGTTAAATTTTAAACACTAATCTTGGATTGAAAACTCATTCCCTCAATATTACAAGATTTTGTAGATTCATAAAATATGAGTATTGGAAGAGAATTAAAGTGACTTAGTCCAAAGCTCTTATTTTATATATAAGTGAAACTTAAAATGGTGAAGACATTTGCTCAAGGTTAGGGCAAAAATCCAGGCCTCTGACTTTCAGGTAGAAATCTTGCTGCCATATAATATGCTTAGTTAAACTATACTCTTATTCTAAACGTTTTAAAAATCATGCTTCTACAAGAATTGTGGTTGCATTATTTTTGTGCATAAAATAATTTATACAATGTAATAATTATATTATAATTAATACAATTAGTAATAATCTTATTTTTGTGTATTCCTTTGAATACTTCTCACTTTCTCTGATGAAAATGTAAACATTTGGCCAAATTATCTGTGAAGGTTTTTGGTACTGATTATCATGTCTAAATAGTCTCTAATGTCTGCTTTATTTTTTGTTATTAAATAAACTATATTTGTTTTAATATTTAACAGTCAACTTTAGGATATATACATATTTATAAAATGTACTTTTTTTCAAATCAGGATATATACATATTCATTATGACTTGATTGATACATGTTTTGAAAACCCCAGTGGTTCTTCTTCCATTGCCAAAAAAACAAGGAATGTGTACAATTAAAGTAAGTTGCTATCCTTGAGAACAAACATCTTTCCACGAAATACCATTCAATAACTAGATTTCTTTTCTCTCAAATATTTTAATTCTTCTTATACACTGTTTCTTGTGTTATTCATCTTATTTGACCTAATATGATTTCAGTTAGGTCTTTAATGGTCAAGATACATGTTTAAAGATTTTTGAAGGTGAGTGATTACAACTATGCCGGAGAATTTCCTGTGAAAATACTAAGGCCTCAGACTAGTGTAATGGTAGCCTCACAAAAGGAAACATAACATTAAAATAATAAATATTGCAACATGGTGTTTTTTTGAATATCATTGTACAATATATTTAAATACGATCAAAATAAAACAAACAATAATGCAACAATTCTGCATCTTTTCCAGCTTGCTCCCCTTATTCCAGCTAAAAGTGATTTCCCAAGCTGAGAATTTCCAGCCAATCATCTTGATCGTGTACCTGGTAGATTTATAAGCCATATTAAGTCCCTCTCCCTCATACTTCATTCAGTTTTTCTAGACTTCCTGAATATGAAAAAATTAAATTTTATTAGCCAATCCCCTTCCATCTCATCCTTTTCACCCTCAGTTCTTTTTCTCTCCCCTTGATCACTATTATTCTAAGACTGCAGTTGTGAGAAAACTCTGTGGACCTTTATGACAAAATGAAGAAAGTAACAAAACTATAAAACAAATCCTGACTTTTGGTTAAGAGGCAAATAGATTGAAGAAGAGCAGGTGAGGGAGGGAGGTGGTAAGCAGGGGAGAAAGGCTAAATTATACAGATACTGTGAATCACAGATGACTTCCATCTGACGGTATTTCCTTTGTTGCTTTCTACCTTTTTTTTTTTTTCTTAGATGTAAAGGTTGAACAAGAGCTGGAATAAGCAATTTCTTCCTTTTTCTCCGTCCTCCCATTCCCAGGCTCAGATCATCTGCTCTTCTCCAGCCGGGAACTATTTGCAGTGGTGCTTCATGATTAGCATTTCCTCTAATTGCTATCCATCTGTTTCCATTAACCCCCTGAGCCATTTGTCTCATTTGAATATCTTGTTCTTTCCCTAAACACTTCAAACCAAATTCTGACCTCAAATATTTACATAGCATTTCCAAAGATTTCTGCATCTGTATCACTACCACTAGCCATTTTCAAAAGACTGTTATTCAGCGCTTCTCACACTATGTTACATATGCAATTATTATTACTTTGATAATATGTAAGAAGTTGAATGGAGCATTAAGTTCATCCTTTTATGATATATTCCATAATTTAACTTAAGGACAGTATCTTCCCCTGATCCAACTTCAAGATAACTATCTTACCAAATTATTTTGAAATTATAGATTTTAGAAATATGACTGAACAAAACCAATTAGTAGTTGAAGGTATCACAATAGCCCTAGAGTATTCCTTTGATAATCTAAAGCAATGGATTTAGAACATCCCTACTCTCCAAATTGTCTTGTTGCATATGAAATAAAGGTCTCAGTTAAAAGTAATGAGTAAACAGATTTCATTCCACATTTACAATGATGGAAGTGGTAATTGTTTCCTCCAGAGGTAAGTTACTGGATGTAATACTCTTCCCCAAACAACAACAACAATGCAGCAACAACAACAACAACAACAACACACACACACAGACACACACAACCTTATTTCAAGATCTCTGCATTATATTCGCTGCTGTTTCTTCAGTGTGAAACAAATAGTATAGAAACCACCAAAGCATTTTATGAATGTTGCTTCCCCGCTTTTAAGCAGGAACCTGTCTCTAGAAATCCTGGGTGTCTGTATAACTGTAAAAAGCCACAGGGAAAAAAATTAAATATTGTTTTCATCAGATCACTTTCTTGGCTCCTGAGTTTATTTTTAAATCTCTCCCTTATTTCATCACTGTCCAAGTTCATTTTTCTTTTCCTTTAAACATCTTTTCTACCACCCCTTGATCACTGTCCCTTATATACATATTTTACATTCTTCCCTTTGTACCTTTGCTCATGGAGTTCCTTAATGAAGGAACTGTCAGTCACTTTCCCGACAGACCAGCAATTCAAGACATGATTCAAATTTAATTGTAGTCAATGATTTACTTTGCCCCCACCTAATTACCCTATTCCGTGAATGTTTTCTGTCTTTGCTATGAACGGAAGTAGGTCTAAGTGACTACTTTTCTTTTACAGTCTTCCCATTTCTAGCCTCATTATTTTGCACTTGTTCATGTGTGGTTGCTCTTCAGTTGTCACTTCAAGCAGGTGTATAATCTACAAGAAAAAGCGAAATTCCCTTAATCACCTCACACCCTTGTGTATCCCCACATATAGGAAGTATCTAGTAATGTTTTTGGAATTTATCTATAGAGATACATCTTTTATGAGAAGAGTCCTGTTTACTAGGAATTTCAATTCACATATACCCTAGAACGTAATTAAGAAGATATCTTCAGGATCCACTTATGGGATTGCCTTATAAATGAGGATGTTATAGATGAGGTGTTTTTGTATTTCATTAATACCTCGGGATAGGGTCCTAGATTGTATTAGTCAGGGTTCCCTAGAGGGAAAGAACTAATAGGATATATATATATATAATATTACATATAATAACTTTATGTATATAAATAATATATATAATACATATTTTATATATATACATGTTTATATATAAAAAGAGGAGTTTACTAAGTATTAACTTACACAATCACAAGGTCCCACAATAGGCTGTCTGCACGCTTGAGGAACAAGGAGAGCCAATCGGAGTCCCAAAACTGAAGAACTTGGAGTCTGATGTTCGAGGGTAGGAAGCATCCAGCACAGGAGAAAGATGTAGGCTGGGAAGCTAGGCCAGTCTCGCCTTTTCATGTTTTTTTTCTTTTCTGCCTGCTTTATATTTCCTGGCAGCTGATTAGATTGTGCCCACCAGATTAAGGGTGGGTCTGCCTTCCCCAGCCCACTGACTGAAATGTTAATCTCCTTTTCAACACCCTCACAGACACACCCAGGATCCATACTTTGCATGCTTCAATCCAGTCAAGTTGACACTCCGTATTAGCCATCAAATAGATGATTCTTCCCTACAATAAAACATATCCTAAAATCAATAGTATTATAGCAAGACTACAGAACCCACTCATCCCCATCCTCCAATATTTAAATTTGCCATATGGATTTCTACTCTATTCCTACTTAGCTAAAGGCTGGCGAAGAAGGGAGTCTTGCCAGAAACTTGGCATCTTAAATAGGCTCTACAGTGGCAATTCCAGTAAGTACATTTTTGGCTGTTTTCCTCCTTCTGACCCTTCTTTTCCTCCAACACCACAGCCTTCTCTAACTCATTATCCTCTTCTCTTTCTTGAGCTCCTCCTCTCTCTCTGCCTGTTTGGGAGCTACCTCTCCACATCTGTTTTTATTCACTGGTTCAGTTATTTTTAAATTGTGGAGCTGTTTGTTTCTGTACATTAAGGTGTATTTTTGTGTCTCTCTCTCTAGTGATCTTGAAAATGTTCCCCTTATATATTATGCTCATTCCTTTTCTCAGTCCCCAAATATGCCTTTATCCTCTTGTTCTGCAAAGTCTGGGCACACTAGCCAGTTCAAAGCTCACAAGCACTTTCAGAGAGTAAAGGCCAAGTGGTAGCTGGCACCTACAAGGAAAGCTGATAGGAAGTCATCTTTCATCTCTGCTTTTTCCTGCTTTACTTACCTCCTCTTGAACCCTCTTTATCTTCCATTTTCTGTCTCAGTCTTCAACTTTCTTCCATTCTGTCTCAGCCAGAAGCAAAGACACATTTCTTACCCTCGTTCTTAAATTTTAAGCCAAGTCCATTATATGCCTCAGTGATTTTTCTTGGATACTATTGGCATCTGATTTAATTGGTTTGACATGAATAAATCTTGAGATTTACCTGTAGCCTTCTTTTTCTTTGTAATTCTTTATTTGGCTGGTACTCAAGTCTTTATCTTCTTGGCAGTAAGTTTCTGAAAGGAAATACCTGGTTATCAAGGTAATACCTAAAGACCTCCTAGAATCTATTCACAATATTAGGCAAGTAGGTTATACAGATTGATCCAGGTCTTCTTTCTTCCACTTTCCAATCAGCTTTCAGGTTCTGATAATAGAAATAGGCTAAGACAAGTTGGGTGCTGAGGG
Source organism: Macaca thibetana thibetana (assembly GCF_024542745.1). Lineage (NCBI taxonomy): Eukaryota > Metazoa > Chordata > Mammalia > Primates > Cercopithecidae > Macaca > Macaca thibetana. The sequence goes on from NC_065589.1 coordinate 62,032,906, forward strand.
GAATAGGTGCAAAGTAATTATCATTGTAGTCCATATATAGAAATTTTAGTATGTGTTTATAAATACCCATTTCTCTTTTTTAGATAATTTGGCTTTGTATCTCGAAAGTCCAGTTAAAAGAAATGTGGGCCTTTCCATTTATTTTTGGACATTCATATATTTCAGTGCTAGTGTAAAATTTAATTTGTATTCATTGGCTTTTCTTCTCTTATTCTTGGCACCAAATTTAACATAAATATCTCAATACCAATATGCTAATAGTAAATGAGTTATTTCATTTTCATTACCCAAACCTTCCATTTTCTTTTGAAAGTTTGACTCCCCATCAATAGTTTTTCTTTTTCTTTTGATTATTTCTAAGATCTATGATCACAGCCTCCACTATATACTAAATACTAAAATAGTGAGGCTGGGCACAGTGACTCATGCCTGTAATCCCAGCAGTTTGGGAGACCAAGGCGGGTGGATCATGAGGTCAGGAGTTCAAGAAAAGCCTGGCCAAAATGGTGAAACCCTGTCTCTACTAAAAATACAAAAATAAAAACAGCCGGGTGTGGTGGCATGGGCCTGTAATCCCAGTTACTCGGAAGACTGAGGCAGAGAATTGCTTAAACCTCGGAGGCAGAAGTTGCAGTAAGCCAAGATCGCGCCACTGCACTCGAGCCTGGGCGACAGAGAGAGACTCCGTCTCAAAAAAAATAGTAAAAATATAATAATAATAATGAAGAAATTCTGCAGCATAAAAGGTTTAAGGAAACCTCTGCCCTTATTCTAATTTATCTAAAAATAAATGATAGTTTGACATTTAATTGGTCACTCTTTCCTCCAGTTAATTTTAAAATTGTCTGTGTATTAAGATGGGGTCACCTTGCCATTATCTATTTGGCTAGGGCTCAAGTCTGTCTATTTTTTGCTCTTTAGGGACCTGAGTCCCTGTTCTGTATGGGTTTGCCTCCTGCAGAATTACTTTTCCTGAACTTTGATGCTATAGCATTAGTCAGCTTAGAGAGATGTTATAAGAAAAGGCCTAGGAGACATAACCTCTGGAGATGTTATTGTTATTGATGCTGTTCACTACATCAGAGAGGGCCCACTTTATGACCATGCCCAGGAGAGATGTCTCATAGATCTCAGCACCAGAAATAACCACACCTACTGAACATATGGACACTGTATATCGTAAACTGATCATGTTTTTTTCCTTTGAGCTAAATTTGTAGCCATTTTCTGGCAAGCACACTGAGCCATATGCATTCTAACCTTACTTTAGGTTCCATCTTATTTTTTCTATATTCATTTTTTCCTTGATCTCAGTTTTCTTGATTAATGTTTTGTATGTTATGATGTAGCTATTTATAGTAAGACATTGCACTTCTGTTTGGGTGGGAGAGGTACTATCAATAAACAAAACAAGCCAGTAAAATCACATTGCCTGTTACTTGCACATGTAAGGACAACCGTATAGGTTGCATAGGTATACAACCTATAGGTATACTTTTAGGCAGATATATCAATTTGAGAAAAGCTAAGCTGCAATATAGAAAATTATGAACACTGAGGAATCACCAGGTTTATGTTTGTATTTTAAACCTTGTTAATTTTAACGATAATTTTATTAGAGATAAAATTAATATGTTTGAAAGAGAAACATAAAGTTACATATCTAAATATGTGAAAGAAGGCAACCTCCATACATTATGTTAAAAATATTTTTGTTAATCATAATGTTATAATATTATAGGTAATACTGAAATTGTCCCAACGAAATTATTACTTGTGATTTTCAGCACTTGTCTTAGCTAGTTCTTAAATTATTATTATTCAATTATTCTAATAAGTTACTCACCTAGAGTTATTTTAAATTTATTATTTAGAAATGCCGTATAATATATTTATGATGTTTAAAAACTATTTACATGTCATTCATTCTCATACTATTTAACATCATGTATGTACTCTCTAACTACTATTGCATGCTACAGACATTTTGAAATTCTTCCAGATATCCTTGTGGTCCTCTGCATTGCTTCAGGCTGTGGAATATTTACAGCCATATGTACACTATTAGGAATCTTCTGCTTCTAAATCTGAAACTTAAAATATTGGCACCACCACAGCTAAAGTACTGTTTAATAGAAAGGCTGGATATAGAAAAGAAATATATCTGATAGACTTATAAATGGAATACTGTAAATGATATACAATATTTTCATGCCACATGGCTGGAGATGCCAAGGGAGCTGGCCACTTCCAATGAGTTATAGTTAATAAGTTTCATCAATGAAAGCAAATATGGCCAAGTAATTTGCTATTTGGAAACAATCTTCCTTCAGTTAACTACTGATTATCACCATATTGTTGTTTTGATCATAGACAACATGCTCTATTTATGTAGGCTACAATTTTTTAAAAAGTTTCATAGACCTATAAACGAGCAGTTAACAATTAAAAATTATTTTTTTAAGATGGGAATACTTATGACAATGACAAAATGCTTGAAGTGCTTCCTCATATGATTTCATTCATTTATAAGAATATTATTATTTCAAATTTACATGTGAGAAACTAATAAAGAATTCATCCAAGGTCAAATAACCAGTAAGTCTGGTAGCAGGGATGTGTACCAAAGCCCTCTGACTTCAGCTTCCATTCTGTTTCCAGTATTCTGCCCTAAAGCTCAATTATATGTTAACTATAATATACAGCATTGCTCAAGAGCATCATTAACTGTTGTTAAATAAAGTTTAATGGAAACTATAAGTATTAATATGTAATTCGGACTCTTTCATAACTGTAGTAATTAATATAAAGTGTAATATTTTTAAAATTTTAGATTTGTGTCAAATCCTCTTTATAGAACACATTTGTCATTCTTTCAGCCTGAGCAATATGAAAAGTTCCCTGCTGCTATTTATCTTAGTTCACTCCATATAGAATTACCTCTTTCAGAAGCAGTTCATCGCAAATTAATGTCTGAAATTTGGAGCATGTTTTTCTTGCTCTTATTAATACCACTAAAAAAGTAAAAAGATCATTTGAGATAATTGGTGATGTCCAAAGAATAAAACATTGATTTCTTTGTAAACACAGCTAGTTGAAAATTACCTATGTTATTTTTAAACTGCCTGAGTAAAGGATATTGCTTCATTAATTAACATTTAGGAGGTTCGGGTGGCTCAGTAACTGGCCTTAACATAACCTCACTAATAGAATAACATAAAAGTTTGGGTCTACTCCTCCTTTACAGGGCTCAACAATAGTGTCAAATTTCAGACACAGAACTAATGTCACGTTCCTTAGTGAAATATGGCATGCCTCAGTCCAGAATACACTTAGAATTATCTAGAATAATTATGATCATCCAGGGTCAATGAAGTGAGCATCCATGGAGGTAAAGCTGGATGTTGAACATTTTTAAAGCTCCCCACTTTGTTCTAATCTGTAGTCAGGGTTTGAAAACCATGAAATCTAGTGGGAACTCATATTGGAATGAATGGATTGTTTTTTCTGCCACAAAAAAACTCAGTGTATAATATTTTTCTTCAATCAGTAGCCAAACATCTTTTGTACTGCATGTTGCTTTCTTTGAACAGGTAGTTATACAAACCTCTTGTTGCTCCCCAGGAATGTCCCCAAAGTGAATTTTTTTTTAAACAAAAAATTTTTATTTTAAAATAATTGTAGATTCACAAGAAGTTGCAAAAGTAGCACAGAGAAAACCCACGTACTCTTCTCTCAGTTTCCACCAATGGGTGCATCTTATATAATTGTAATACAACATCAAAGACAGAAAACAGACAATGAGTATATATGATTCCATGTTATTTTATCATATATGTAGATTCATCAGTCTCTATCATCAGGGCAATCAAGATATAGAACTATTCCTTTACCACAAAGATCTCCCTCAAACGACCCCTTTATAGCTGCACTCAATTTCCTCGCCTATACCATCCCTAACTCATGGGAAACACCATTTTTTTCCTGTCTCTGTAATTTTATCATTTCAAGAATGTTATACAAATGAGCTCACATATAAATGTGTCATTTGATAATTTTTTTTCGCTTATTGTAATGTCTTTGAAATCCATCCAAATCATGATGTGTATTAATAGTTTATTCCTTTTTATTGCTGTATTCCAGGTTTTGGCTATAACAACAACAACAAAAAACTGCTATGATAATGTTTCATTTCTCTGGGATAAATGCCCTAGAGTACAATTTCTGGGTTGTATGGTAAGCATATGTTTAATTACTTTAAGAAACAGTCAAACCGTTTTCCACAGTGGCTTAACCATTTTATGTTCCCACTGGCAATGTATAAGACATCAAGTTTCTCTGTATCCTTGCTAGCATCTGGTTTTGTCACTGTTTTTTTTTTTATGTCAGCATGCTGAAAGGTATGTAGTGATGTCTCATCATGGTCTTCATTTGCATTTCCCTAATAGCTAGTGACATTGAACATTTTTTCATCTGCTTACATGTCTGAAATGTCTCTTCTTGGGTTTTTTGGAGGTGAGGAAGGCCCATTTTCTAATTGGGTTATTTGTTTTTACTGTTCAATTTTAAGAAATATCAGTGAGATTGGCCGGGCGCGGTGGCTCAAGCCTGTAATCCCAGCACTTTGGGAGGCCGAGACGGGTGGATCACGAGGTCAGGAGATCGAGACCATCCTGGCTAACACGGTGAAACCCCGTCTCTACTAAAAAATACAAAAAACTAGCCAGGCGAGGTGGCGGGCGCCTGTAGTCCCGCTACTCAGGAGGCTGAGGCAGGAGAATGGCATAAACCCGGGAGGTGGAGCTTGCAGTGAGCTGAGATCTGGCCACTGCACCCCAGCCTGGGCGACAGAGCAAGACTCCGTCTCAAAAAAAAAAAAAAAAAAAAAAAAAAAAAGAAATATCAGTGAGATTTGCAAATATTTTCTCCCACTCTATAGCTTATCTTTTCATTCTCTTAAACTGGATCTTTCACAGAGCAAAAGTAGATCCAATTTATTGATTTTTTACTTGTATGGATTGTGCTTTTGGTATCACATATACATTTTCTTCACCAAGCCATAGGTCCTGAAAATTTTCCCCACTGTTATTTTGTAAGTTTTGTAGTTTACATTTTATATTAAATATACTATTTATTTTGAGTTAATTTTTGTTAAACTTTTGAGGTCTAATTTTTGTTTGTTTAGTTGTTTTTTTTGTTTTGTTTTGTTTGCCTATAGGTATCCAACTGCTCCAGCAACATTTATTGAAAAGATTCTTCCTCCATTGAATTGCTTTTGCACTTTGGTCAAAACTCAGTTCCCCGTTAGGTATCTGTTGATACCACCCTGGCTGGGAGGGGAGGGATGTCTTCTTACAGCTTCCCACATGGCCTCTACTAGCACTTTCGGGGTTGAGCTTGTTACTACTGAGCCACATTAAAGTACTGACTCTCCATTAGACCTCCTCTGACAGTGCCTCAGTGAGAGGAGTGTGGGTGCCTTGGTACTTCTGGGTGGGATGGAAATCCAAATCCCTATCCCTCTTCCCATGGACTCCCCTGACACCCTGAAGGGGATCCTCTTTACCACCTGATAGGGATGATGGTCTCAGCTTTCCACTCTGTCTTCTCTGACACCACTCTGGAGGTAGGTAGGACTTGCAGCACCTCCTGACAGCCTGGAAAGAGTCCAAAGACTGGACTTTCCCCTCTGCCTTTGCTTGTAGGGGTGGGCATGCAGTATTTTACATAGTGTTTGGCTACAGTAAGGTGGTTATTGTCTAAATGTTTTCTGTCTTCCTATGCTGTTTCTTTTCTGGTCCATTGGCAAGAGAAAGCAGGCTTCTCTTGGGTTTTTATTTGTGTGTGTATATGTGTGTTTTGGTGTTTGTGTCCATTAGCATTTTAGTATTTTTGGGTTGTTGATTTCTTTAGTGCCCAGTCTAAGATGATATGGGAGGCAAGATGAAAACTCAGGAAATTCACCACTATGTAGTTCCTTGAATTCTGATTTCCTAGCTCACCTGCCTTTTTCTTTCCATGCTTTAGGGTCTTCTTACATTTGTTTTATATATAATGTCCAGAGTTTTTAGTTGTGCCCAGTGGGAGGACTGGGAAATTATGTCCACTCCATCCTCTTAGAAGCAGAGATCAAAGTGGATTTTGAATATGATACCTCATTATAATTTACATGAGACTGACCTCCAAATGTAATGAAAATTATTTATAGTTTTTGAAAGATATGGTGATTGATATGGTTAGGCTTTGTGTCTCCACCCACGACTCATCTTGAATTGTAATTCATCATGTGTCAAGGGAGAGACCAGGTGGAGAAAATTGAATCATAGAAGCGGTTTTTTCCGTGCGATTCTCATGATAGTGAGTTCTCACTAGATCTGATGGTTTTCTAAGGGGCTCTTCCCCCTTTGCTCAGCATTTCTCCTTCCTGCCGCCTTGTGAGGAAGGTGCCTTGCTCCCCCTTTGCCTTCCATCATGATTGTAAGTTTCCTGAGGACCCCAACAGACATGCTGAACTGTGAGTCAATTAAACCTCTTTCCTTCATAAATTACCCGCTTGTGTAGTTCCTTGTAGCAGTATGAAAATAGACTAACACAGTGATATGCAGAAAATAAATTTTACTTACATATGTAATAATGACAATAGTTAATAGTTTTTTGCCACTTTCAGTATTCTACATTGTTTAAAACTCTTAATACTATGTCATAAATAATATTCTTGTTCTTTTACTAATGAATAAACCACGTTTAGAGAGGTTGAGTAATTTGCCTTTCACTACCTTGTTCTTTGTAACTTTAAAACTTGTACTTTTTAACGCTAATGGTATATTATTTCAGCTCTACTAACAAATTTTCTTAGAATAATGCAGTGAAAAAATTGTATTACAAGCCAAGAGTCACTTGGTTTTGAACTAATTTAGACAACATTCATTCTCTGAATTTGAGCAAGTATTTTCAGCTGACTCTGTTTTCTAAACTGTAAGATGAGGGATTAATCTTGAAATATAATGTTTTTGGCTAATAATTTCATAAATTTCTAAAAATCCTGGGAAAATTGCGTTTGGAATTTCAAGAGAGGAGGAGAATTCTGAGTAGTCTGTGGAGCTTGATCTGTAATAGTTTAGGTAGTAGTGGCAAAGCCAAGTAGAAATGAAATAAGTAGACTGTTTTAGAACTCTCATCTTCTATCTTTAATATTTATCACCACATGTAGAGTTTAAAATACTTGTTTCTAGATATACAGGTTATGTGAGTCATGGAGTAGATCCCATGAGCCTTTGACATTCAAGGCTAAAATGACAAGATGTTAACATTGTTGTCATGGGATTTTAATGTAAGATGTGCATGTGGATGCATGTGATAGAAATCTGCTACTCCAAGCATTTAGCAGGACTATTATATATTTGTATACTTCCTTAAATGGTGAACTTCAGTGGTTAATGTCCTGGTTTAAGTTTACACATGTAACATCTCTTACAGTTGCTCCATTATCTTGTGCCAATAGTTTTCTTTTTTTTTTTTTGCTTTGCATTTTAGCCTCTTTGTATTATTTTATGTTCCCAACTTGCTCAAATTTTCTGAAAGGATGAACATATTGCCATGTGAAAAGATAGTGGATCTATACATCTGCTGAGTGCTCTTGTTCTCACAGAGCAACTTCATATGCACAAGAAAAATAATTCAACATAAGTTCTATGCTTTTCTTTTTCCTGTAGCTCCCGTCAGCTGTTATCTTTCTTTAAAATTACAGTATATAAATGTCTTGCAATGAACGAAGTGATTTTTAACAGGTGTTTAATGCAATTTCATAAACCTTTGCAAAACATCTAAAATTTGCCTGGATGGTTGGTAGGTGCTGGAAGGGATACTAATGAAATGCCATGAAAGAGCTTCCTAGGAAGATAGGTACATCTTTACTAGTAAGTAATATGTGTTTATATGTGTGTATAATAATTGTTTTCTAAAAGTTTTTATGGTAGTATATATACAATTGTTTCACAAGCTATTTCCCTTAAAATATTAATTCTATTAGGTAGGTGGATTAAAACTTTAACAAGTCCCTTTGCTGTAAGAATTCTCAAATTCTTCAACACACTCCTGTACATCATTATTCTTCAAGAAGAAAATTTAATTCCAAACATCATTTCCAAACATGTTGTATTAGTCTGTTTTCATGCTGCTGATAAAGATATACCAGAGACTGGGTACTTTATAATTGAAAGAGGTTTAATGGGCTAACAGTTCCATGTGGCTGAGGAGGCCTCACAATCATGGTGGAGAAGGTGAAAGTTACGTCTCACATGACGACAGACCAGAGGAGAGAATGAGAGCCAAGTGAAAGGGGTTTCCCCTCATAAAACTGTCAGATCTTGTGAGACTTATTCACTACCATGAGAATAGTATGGGGAAACCACCCCCATGATTCAATTATCTCCCTCCAGGTCCCTCCCACAACACATGGGAATTATGGGAGCTACAATTCAAGATGATATTTGGGTGGGGACACAGCCAAACCATATCACATGTTTATCCTCTGAGCTTTTTTTTTCTTTTTTCTTCACAGTGAACATTGGTAACTAATAGTCTCTGAACTGGATTTTGGATAATGGGATTACAAACAAATATAATTCAATATCCACATTCACAATACAGATTAATGTAAAGTGGAATTAGTCAAAAATATTCATAGGACGTAATGAGGTTAGCCAGGACTTCATGGAAATTCAGGTTGTTCCAGACCCATATACACTCCATTTACATGAAAAAGGAAAAGTTGGTAATCATATGGCTCTTCATTCTTTTCCCTTTTCCTCTGCTAACTGGTCCTAGTGCTGATATTCACCGGACTCTGGTTCAACTCTAGGAAGGCAATTGTCAAAGGAATTAATCAAAAGGGAAAGAAGGCAATTTGTACATAAATATTATAACAACACTATTTCAAGCAGTGAAAAAACAGTAAACAATGTAAGGCCATAAATTTGGAGACAGTTAAGAAATCCACTATAGAATTCTGAAAAGGCATTGCAGAAGAGAAATATCTCGGCAAAGTTGCTCTGAGGAATTGTATGTTAAATAATGTCAACCAAAAAACTGAATCCAAAATCATTATAACTATATAATTCAGATTTAAACTGAGAGCGCTCAAAAATATATGTTGCAAATACAGTTGGATATTTATTCTTTTTTGCGTACTTTTTTGTGGTTATTCTAAATAATACTGTAAAAAGAAAAATGTCTGGAAGTTTAACTCCCTGTCACAGGTTGGGTTTTCTGGGAGCAGATGCTTATTTAGATGGGTTTCGGAGGGTAAGATGGGAAAGGAAGGACAGGAAGCAGGACTGGGTAGAGGAAAAAGTTGAACTGGAATGCAGGCCAACAAATCTTTGACCAGTTCAACAGGAGTAATAAAGGGAACATTGTGCTTCAGAGTGATGGGGCCTTTCAACAACTGCCTTGCTTAGTCAGCAGCTGCAGGCTGCCTTGAAAAGGGTGAAATCTCTGGAGAGGTGACTCCTTACAGCTGAGGTGGAACTTGAAGTTGCTGATTGCTGGGTTGCCTCCTGATTGTCCTCCCCACGGCTGGGCAGTAAGTACCTACTTCCTTGACGGAATTCTGACAGAGCATCTCTCAGTGTACCACCCACGTTTATTATCAAGTTCTGTCAAAGTGCATTCAAATTATCTGAAAGAGAGGCTATATCCAAAAGATTTTTGCCCTCCACTGTTTTGGAGACTTTCCACAGTGGTGCACTAGATCATTATTTCCTTCGCAGCAGTTTTGGTTCAAATTGTCAAGTTGTTCTGTAGTGTTCCATACTAGAGTTGCTGTAGACTACACTACATTAAGCACCAAATGCTAAGTAAATAGATGAAAATGAAGCTGATACCTAGCATTAATGGCTGGGATGTGTTCAGCACTGTTGAAATGATAACATTCACTTATATATTTCTGACATTGGGTAGAATAATTGATTAGTTTGGAGGGGTGGATAATACCAACTCATATTTTGCATCGCTTGTCTAGGCCACTCGCTGAGCACCTATCTCCTTTTCAGAAGCCAGAAAAATTTCTTTAATTCTCATTTACAAAGTTAAGTAAAAAGCCCATGATGAGAAGAATATCAATGTTTTAAATAAGGAACAATCAGTAACAGTGCTGTGCTGAGCTATATTAGCAACAGAAGTAAAAGAAAAAGATCAGTCATACCGATTTTATTTCTTATTTACATTTTGATTCTATGTTCATCATGGTTCTTTAGGGTACTCATTTTGATTTTTTAAAATATTGCACTCAAAATGTATTTATCTGGATTACTGAGTTTTTTGTTTTTTGTTTTTTGCATCTCTTTAAATTTTGTGCCTGACATGTTTCTTTTGCCTCACTCTATTTGCAGGCCTGGTAATTAAAAGTATATACATTTCCACAACGGTTGAACTAATTTACACTCCCATCAAAGGTATACAAGTTCCTTTTTGTCCACAACCTCACCAGCATCTGTTATTTTTTGACTTTTTAATAATAGCCATTTGGGCTGGTGTGAGATGATATCTCATTGTGGTTTTGATTTGCGTTTCTCTAACAATCAGTGATGTTGAGCTTTTATTCATATGATTGTTGGCCACATGTATGTCTGATTTTGAAAAGCGTCTGTTCATGTCCTTTGTCTACTTTTCAATTGCGTTGACTTTTTTATTGTAAAATTTGTTTAAATTTTTATAGATGCTGGATATTAGATACTAGATGTCAGATGCATTTTATGCAAAAATTTTCTCCCATTCTGTAGGTTGTCTGTTTACTCTGTTGACAGTTTCCTTTATGGTGCAGAAGCTCTTTAGTTTAATTACATCCCATTTGTCACTTTTTGCTTTTGTTGCAATCACTTTTGGCATCTTTGTCATGAAATCTTTGCCTTTGCCTCTGTCCTGAATGCTATTGCCTTGGTTGTCTTCCAGGATTTTTATAGTTTTGAGTTTCACATTTAAGTCTTTAATCCATCTTGAGGTTGATTTTATATATTAGGTAAAGGAGGGGTCTAGTTTTAATCTTCTGCAATTCCATTACTGGGTATATACCCAAAGGAATGTAAATCATTCTATTATAAAGACATATGCATGTCTGTGTTCATTGCAGCACTGTTCACAATAGTAAAGACATGGAATCAACCTAAGTGTCCAGCAATGATAAACTGGATAAGGAAAATGTGGTACATACACACCATGGAATAATATGTAGACATAAAAAACAGTGAGATCATGTCCTTTGCAGGGACATGGATAGAGTTGGAGGCCATTGTCCTTAGCAAACTAATACAGGAAAAGAAACCCAAATACCACATGTTCTCTCTTATAAGTGGGAGCTAAATGATGAGAACACATGGACACATACAGGGGAACAGTACACACTGGGTCCTATTGGAGGGTGGAGGATGAAAGGAGGGAGAGGATCAGGAAAAATAACTCATGGTTACTAGGCTTAATACCTGGGTGATGAAATAATCTGTACAACAAACCCCCATGACACATTTTCCTATGTAACAAACCTGCACATGTACCCCAGAACTTAAAAGTTAAAATACATACACAAACACACACATGCATGCGTGCGTGCACACACACACACACACACGTATATATATGTGTGTATTTGTCCAAAATCTCTCATTGTTTTCTGTGGGAGGGCTGGTCTGATATAAACTACTCCTCTCTTAATTGAAATGGAACTCACAAAACTCAGAGACAATAGTTGTGTATAACAAAAATGAAGGCTTCCAAAGGCCTTGTACAGTTTTTTTATACAGAAAAGAGAAAGACCTCAGTTTCCAAGGTATCACACACTCTTTCTGTAATTATCAGGGCTCATCAATTCTGTGTTGCCAATTTAGATTATTCTTGCCTATTCAACAGATGGCAGATATATGCCATTATCTAGTCCCCTAACTTCCAAGCAGGTATTACATATTTTAAAAAATTTAAAAAAAATTTTTTTAAATGTTACTATGAAGCAAGAAATACATTAGTTAATGTGTGTCTGGTATGTTTCCTTTTAATTTAACATTTGTTGTGTTGAAGAATAGAATCTTAACAATGTAAATAATGTCACCAAACACTATAATTATAATTTTCCATAACAGAATAGTGTGTGGTATATGCTATAACCCAGACAATATTCTGAATAGGTTAATTTATCTCTACATATCTTCCTCCCAGATCCACACCTTTACTGCAGTCACATATACTGTTCCCCCATCCCCCTGCCCCTCAGAGACTCTCTACCTCTGCTGTGTCAGATTCTCCTTGGCTCTTCTGTGTCAATCCTTACTGCTCCCCTTCTCCCACTTGCTTGTTCCCTCTGTTAACAACTATAGGTCCTTTTATTTCTTTTCCTTCTTTGCCCCCTACATTTCTTTTCTATTGTAGGGCAAGATCACTCTAGTTATCTAGTTTCCTTACTTCTATATCTATACCAGTACCTCCAGCACCACCACTCCGAGTTGACATAATGAAAAAGTCAAAAAGTGTGGTGGACCAATTAGAAGTCTCTTTCACAGGCAGAAAAGAGGAGAGATGGTGAATATTTGACTTAATATTTTGATCTCTTCTATCCTAGTCTTTATTTCTGGTGATTGTTATCTTGTTTTGTATAACTTGGGTCAGGTTCAAATACCCAGAGTCTGCTGAGATCTGTAGAGGTGACTGGACATTATACACAATTATACTCAAACATGAATATACAACATCTTTATGCCACATTCATAATGTATTATTTGATATGTAGATTTAAAATAGACCCCAAGTTTTAGCGACCTTTTCATAATCACTGGGCATAGTTAAATTGGACACCAAAGAAGGTAGTATGACATGTGTTAATTTCTTTTTTATCATGAGATTTTACATAAATGATTACCATGTCAAGCTTCTGCCTTCCCCAAATAAGGGGCTTTAAATATTTCTAAGCAGTCCTTTGGGGCTACAATAAGGCAAGCTGTAGTAAAACTATGAATATATGCGATACTTGTCAAGTACTTCTGTCAGAAGAGGACTGGTATCCAGGGGAACATGCTTAAAACGTATGTCCACTCAACCACCATCCCAGAAATAATCACAAAATCAGGGGGAAGAGAATAATCTTATTTGTTGTATGAGCGTTTTAGGAGAAATAAAAAATAAGAAACTTTGAATTGGTTTTCGTTCTTGGCCTTTAGTTTTGATGTCAAGTCTTATATTAGTCAAGCTACAGTCAGTCTGGGGATGGGAACCACAACAGTAAGTTGAGCAGGAAAACGTAAGTATTTTAGTTATCCATTAGGTATAGGATGGTTAACTAGTAAAAGTAGTAAGAACTGTAAGGTATTTAGAGGTAGCAACTGAAAAAAAAAAATGCTACTACCCCTAGTACTTAAGGAAAAGTAAAAACGGAAGGGACTTAGGAACAGAAGCAAGGATCTCTCACAAGCCTGTAAGATTCTGATGAGAGGGGCAGCTACTGCAGGAACATGCTGCCTGCCGCTGGATTGGGGAGGAAAGCGGATGGAGGCCATTCACTGTGGTGGAACTGGGAGAATTGCTGCTATTTGGGGAAGCCCTCTGGGACCCCTGGGACACTGATTTGCTCACCATGGCATGAAAAATAGAACACTGGGAAGAGAAGAAAATCCCTTCTTCCTCTTCCAGCCTTGCAGTCTCTCTCTCTAGCGCCCTCTATTGCAAGACCCTAACGCTGCTTAGGTTCTTTCTGCCAGCTGGCAAAGAGGTGTGTGGTCTGCACAGCCCAGCTCCCATATCAAAAAACAGGACCAAAAGGTTGCATGTGGAGATGAGAGGTAAAACATTAATAACTAGTACTACTATTTAAAAAGTTCTGTCACTAAGCAGTTTTATCTCATTTCTAGTACTTTTAATTTGGTACATGATAGCTTGAATGATAATATCAACAAAAGTGCAAGTTTCCTAAATTTACACTAAGTTTTATGTAATATGTATGATTCAAAACAGGAGTTTTTATTAGCTTTTGTTTGTTTATATACATCATAAAACAAAACAATGTGCACATAGAAAAATTATTCAGAGGTCATTACAGGCTTCCAGTGTATTTGGGAATTGTGACTATAGTTCACCCTCTACCTTCTGCTTGAATATTTCCTACAACCAGGGGTTAGTTCACTAGCTGATGAGTCACTTTCTTGTCTAGAAATTTCTAATTTTAAGAATATTTCTTCTTACCTTGTCTCCAAATCTGTTTTTTCTTAACTGCCTGCCATTGGTCCTCATTTTGTCATAAGGAATGTGCTAAAACCTTCTGTGGTAACCTTTATGACAACCCCCCAAATATTTGAAGACTCTGTATTGTCTCTGTTAACTATTCCTCATATGGTAAAGTTTCTGTACCCCCACATTATTGGAGTCATACTCCTATAACCTCACTATTCTTGTTTTTTGTTTTGTTTTGTTTTGTTTTTTGAGACAGAGTATTGCTCTGTCACTCAGGCTGGAGTGCAGTGGCATGATCTCAGCTCACTGCAACGTCTGCCTCCCAGGTTCGAGTGATTCTTCTACCTCAGCCTCCTGAGTAGCTGGGACTACAGGTGTGTGCCACCATGCCTGGCTAATTTTTTTTTTTTTTTTTTGTATTTTTAGTAGAGACGGGGTTTCACCATGTTAGACAGGATGGTCTCAATCTCCTGACCTTTAACATCTCTTTTAAAATGCAGGTCTCAGAAATTAACTTGATGAGTTAGACATAATAGAAATGAGGCAAAGTACAGTGGATATATTACTTTTAGGATCAGATATTATAGTTCCATGAATGATGCCTTAAGAATTGACTGGCTTTTTCAACAATTGCATCACAGTTTTACTTTTCTTATCACTATCCCACTCCCCCACCTTAGAGTCATTTTATAGACCTCGAGTTCTTTTTTTTTAAAGGACCAATGTTCACTGAATTGTTTTTAATCTAGAAAAATATACCAGATCTTGTACCAAAAATATAGTAAGTAATAAATTATTTCTCACTTTCCCTCAGACAACCCTCCTAACTGGAATGGCAGGAATAGTTGGTGGAAGCGCTCCTTGACTCTTCCAAGTCTCCTTGTAACCTTTTAACATTTACCTTAAAACCTGGGAAAGCAGCGATTCCCTCTGACTAGAAAGCCAAAAGTGAGAGTTGGATATTAGGCGAAAATTACTTTTAATTCCCCCACATCCTCAAGGAAGGTTCATGACATATTCATTTCCTTCATATTACCTAATATAATGTGAAACATACTAGGACAAAATTAATTCTTTACAAAGCAGCATTTTGTAATGAGTGCTGCTTCCTTCATTTTGCTTCCTCTGGACTGCACAATGTTGATTGTAGTTGGAATCTCTCTCTTATGACACTTGAAAGAGTTTTTTAAGCTCAGTGGTTTTCAAGGCAAGAAAATGACTTATTTGGAACAAACTCACACTCAAAATGTATTTTATTTTCTGTAAAATTATTATATAGGTAAATGAAATATTCATTTTACTACACAAAAATTTCAACGTACATACATCCAACAATGTATGTGCTGCATATTCTTTACTTGGAATGTTCTTTCCTCAGATAGCTGCTTGACTAATTCTCTTACTTCCTTCCAGTGAAGGAAGAGTTCACTCTTTCAATGAGGCCTGGCTTGAACAACCATTTGATATTGCAAACTGTCTCTTCTACCTTCTCCCAGCCTCATCTTCCCCTTCCTACTCAACTTTTTCTTTTTTTCCAGAGCACTAAGTATTTTCTAACACACTGTGTCATTTACTTATTCATTATGTTTAACACAATGGGAATCTGTTTTCCCCGTACCCTCCCACCCACTCCCACCCCTGAGGGTAGGTATCTTTGTTTCCTTGTTTGCTTTGTGCAGATGTAACACAATAGATATTTGTTGAATTAATGGCATTAGCTTTCAGTTCCTTCTTACAAATGGGTGATAATTATTACTGACAAGAATATATTCTTTGTTCCGGGTATGTCAAACTTTTTTTCTTCTCAATTGTCCAAGTTCTTCAGTTTCTTCTCTGTGCATTTCATAGTATTTTTGCTCTTACAGGCTGCCCTGCTTCATGTTTCATTGTTTCAGCTCATTCTCCAGCTCTGTACACTAAAAGTTTGACCTTTAACAGATTTAACCTGAAACTTTGCTTGCCTTTGAAATGTTCTGTAAAATACAGGTTTCTGGCTCCCATCACTCTGCAGCTCCTTTTAACTGAGTCACTTCCATCCCCAGTCTTCTCTACTCATCTCTAGAGAGGGTTACACTTTATAATCGTCCTTTTTGGCAAGAAAAGTAACTTTCTGGCTGGAAGCTGCAATACAACTCATTTTTAAAAAGTGTTCAGTACTATGTTACTTCCAGTATAACACCATCAGACATCCCTTTTGTAGAAGCAATAACTCAGGAACATTCCTGCTTAACCATTTCCTGTCTCACTTCTGACCAATACTTAACCATGCTACTTATTCCATGAGTCACATGGCTGACACCACCATCGTTCAGTTCTCAACCTAAATGCTAATTCTCTAGGGAATCTTTCTTGGACCATTTATGATGGGTAATTACCCTTTACAGAAATACACTGTACCCTGGTTATTTTCTTCACATTTCATGTATATATATTTGTTTATTATCTGTCTCTACTACACTGTAACCTCCAACATATCTGTTTTACATAGCAGAGAGCAGTCATTCAATAAATAAACAGATCTGAGGGCAAACTGGCATGTTGTCAACTTGTGATATTGGAATTTTACATAAATTTAATAAAATCTTTAAAAAATAAAATACTGCATCACAACTTTTACCAGAAGGCACACATTTTATAATTTATATTTGTACAAAGTAATAATAATGAACTATGATAAGTCTCAATATGTCTTACCTCATTTATTCTCAATTATTTGAATTCAGCATTGCCTTTTTTTTTTCCAATTTACAGAAGAGAGAACTGAAGTTTAGTGGTTAAATAACGTACCCAAAGTTATGCAGCTAGGAAGCAGCAGCCTTCTGAAAGAACAATTGATCTTAACTACTTTGCCCTACTCCTCCAGCAGACTATTCAAATGATTAACTTCCTGGTACTATTGCTTATGAAAGTAAAATATTTTAATGCAGGCAATGAAAAAACAGCATTAAATAAATTAGGAGAAATAGTTGCTGTTTTACTTTTTAAAAAATTGTCTAAGTATAAAGGTTATAGCTCTCCAAATGAGCAGGCAGTAAATTGATTTTTCTTGTAATTTGAAAATAGTAGCCATGTTTCCCTCTCAATGTTTGAGTTGGGGTTGGGATGGGTGGAACAATGCGGAATCATCTCTGTAGGTTTATATTGATTGCCTTCTCCAACACTGTGCATCTACCACTTTGTACTCCTGTCAAGCCAAGGTTACAGAATGTCTATTCTATAGTCCAAATACCATGCAGAAAACACCCATAAATAGTCTGTTTTCATGGGACTAATTCATTTTTATAGCAGTTCCCCTGAGGCGCTAAACAGAGAACCAACGCTGAGGATGGGATTTCCAAGGTAATTACATCTGACAGCCAAAAATGTGAGACAGACATTGAAAAATTATAATAAGTTGAAATCCAGAGCTAATACTCCATCAATTCCTATTGTGATTAGTTTAGTTTGACACTTTTCGAAGCACAAATCTAAGCTATTGAAGTGATTTGTGCTTCATTTCAGTTTGCAAATGCTCCTTTTTCCTTAGAAAGTTTCCAATCT
Organism: Macaca thibetana thibetana; assembly: GCF_024542745.1. Lineage (NCBI taxonomy): Eukaryota > Metazoa > Chordata > Mammalia > Primates > Cercopithecidae > Macaca > Macaca thibetana. Next base: position 62,050,651 of record NC_065589.1, read on the forward strand.
TTGACTTGATTGACAGCCAGTTGATTTTTATGTAAGAGAAAAAAGGAGACAATGAGATAAATTAGTTATATGCTTTTCTCCTTTTTTTTTTTTTTTTTTTTTGAAAGGACAAACACTATAATTTAACTAGGTTCTGATCTAACAATACATTTTGGTCCAGTAATCAAATTTTGATCAAATGGATTTTTTAATATGTGTTAGCAAACATGACTATAGTAGTTAACGAGTTATCAAAAGGCCAAATAAAATTAACCATCACTTTGGCTAATATCATGGTCTAAATAATTTTAGAATTGTTGTGCTTCTGCATAGGGAGCCTTTGGGAAAGCCATCACCGAAAGGCTAAATAGTAAAACCCTGGGCACCTGAGCTCGGATGGGGATGCAAAGGGGAATATGTAAGGGTCTAAACAGGAAGATTTCAAAGTCAAAAGCTTATATATAATAAGGGAGACTTTAAAACATGTTATATCAAACCTGGAAGCTATTCTGTTCTTATCTTGCCAGAAGCTACAGTGAGATATAAAACTCCTCCAGCTGCTATATTCAACCTTACAAAAATATCTATACAAAATTGTAAACATAGCAGGGTCATCCCCAGGAGGTTGGCAACTGCAGTAGCCATTTTACTCAGTTATCATCCATGTAGGTCAAGGCTTAAAAATGGAATGAATGAAGGGAGCGTACCTTTTTTCAAAGAGGATAGAGCTTTGCTTATGCAAACAACTTCCAACAAATTACCACAATTTTGTTGTTCTTAGAAATGTAATTGATAAATAATCTGTACTAAAAGAGTAGACATGAAGCAGATAAAGAAAGACAGTCAGACAATTTCTTCCTTTATTATCAGAAGCCCTGATAACAAAGAGTTGATCATACTGAAGCAGACAGATCATACTGAAGCAATGGGATCCATCGGGCAATGAAAGCAGATGTCAGCATGAGCTCCTCACAGATCTAAGCATTTCCCAGGTGGCTAAGGATTTCACTGTATCATGTTGAGAAGGGATGGATCAATCAATTAATACTAGGACAATACTGTTTAGTTTTTGAAACTTATTGCATTATGTTTACCCCTTAAGTAAGCAGTATATAGTTCTCAATGCATGGTGTTTGGTTTATTCATTCTCAGTAAACCTTTTTAGTGTCTTTATAGAGGTCAAACTCAAAGTTTGAGAGCTCTAAATTATCTGTAACAATATACAAAGGAATTAAAGTGTCGCCATATTAACAATGTTTAGAAAAGCCTAAGTGTTTTTAACAATACTAGGTATTGTTAAAGAAAAATATTTGAACTGGATGAAACTCCAAATGGCACTAAAAGTGAACGAAGCAGATAAGTTGAGCGTGGAAATAAAGTCTTGTCTTAGTGTGTTGCAAGTTATACAAGTGACTACTGTGCTTTGTGATGCAATGCCAGTTCAAGTAGGAGGAAGCAGCTGCTCAGCCAAATGTAAACTAAGCGGCCAGTTGTTCAAGGGGGTGGCTGCTAGACCACCTGCCTCTTACTAGGTAACAAAACACAAGACTCCTCTTGATATAACTGAGAGTATAGTACTCAACTGGTATCAAAATGGATATGCATTTTCCTCCTTGATATGAGGGTAATTTTGTAAACAATTGCATGCAATTACACACATATTTTTAAAGCATCTTTTTAGAGGAAGACACTGCTTTACAGCATGATATTTGTAGAAGTATTTGAACCATACATGATCAGGTACACAAAGTGTATATGATAAAACAAAGAGAAACAGTTGTGTACTGTTTATGTACTGAAATATCAAAGTATGAGACACATGTAACCTGTCTCAGGGTAAGAGCAGTTTCTGACAATTTGAGCTTGTCTAACCTAAAGGCCTTGCATTTGGACAATTAGATCAAAAGAGAATTCTTCCAATGAGAGCTCAGCAATTCTTCTATGGCAGATAGTGTTTTATTTACTAGAGCTGTCAGAATTCAAATACTAAACTTTGGAAATAGTTGATGTGACACTTTATAAATCAGATAAAGCAACTGTAAATGCATTACTGATGATTCGTGACCAAAATGAAATAACCATGATAAACCCATCAAAAACCTGTCTTGAAATGGGAGAAAATGTGACGGGCCAAAATATTGGAATCAGATTAAGCAAAAGGCAAAGCTATGATTTTGGAAGAAGGAAACTTGACTTACATGGACTATTGTTAACTCTAGAGATGCTCTGAAGTCAGGCATGTTGAATGTTTTGGACCATTAAACATAAAATACATCTTACACATGTTTATTTTAAATATCTAATTGTTTGACTTTACATACTCAGGACATGGTGTTACAGTTTATTGAATAAAGATTTTTAAAAGCCCTTTGATTCTAAGATAATTCAAAACATATTTTGCTTTCTATTTATAACATTTTGGAAATAGCATTTTGCTAAAAATTGGATTTATAATGCTTAAAGGAGTTCTAAAGTTTGAAGAATGAATTTCCTAGTTGAATATTTATGAAAAGTCCTTGATATTTTGAACTAGTGTGCATATACATTTTCTTATTGTTCGGTTATACCTATAAAGATACAGCATTGGGGAAAAAAAGAAGACCGAAAGGAACATGACAATTCACTTTTTTTTTTTTTTTTTTTTTTTGAGATGGAGTCTCGCTGTCTCCCAGGCTGGAGTGCAGTGGCGCGATCTCGGCTCACTGCAAGGTCCGCCTCCCGGGTTCAGACCACTCTCCTGCGTCAGCCTCCCAAGTAGCTGGGACTACAGGCGCCCACCACCATGCCAGGCTAATTTTTTGTATTTTTTAGTAGAGACGGGGTTTCACCATGTTAGCCAGGATGGTCTTGATCTCCTGACCTCGTGGTCCGCCCACTTTGGCCTCCCAAAGTGCTGGGATTACAGGTGTAAGCCACTGCGCCCGGCCGCCAATTCACAGATTTTGAATTAGCTGATTTTATTGTTGAACAAAGCAAATACCCCGAACGCATGCAGGTAGCCAGCAAGTGGCTACAAACATATAGTGGGTTTTTATATGGAATTAAAGCTATAGTTGTTGTAATTCTACTTTTAACAGTCAGTAGATACTGAATTTGCATCAGTAGTTACATGGAGCTTACTCTCACATTCTGTTCTTTCATAATTCTCTATCAGGCTTACTCTGAGATTTTGTTCTTTTCAATTTTTTATCAGTACCTCTGAAGGCTGCCCCTGACAGTGTATCCAGTACACATAAGTAGTCACCTCCTTCAACATTCTTTCATTCTTTAGTGAGGTTAGAGTAAGTTCAGTTTTCCTACCACAGGCAATCACCAATATTTTGACTACCTGCTCAAATATCTGAATCCAGTAGATTTATTCTTGCATCCTTCCTTGCATCCTATATAATGCCAGCCACATATTAGACTCTCACTAACTACTTGCTAAAACACAACAAATGTCTCTCATAAACAATGGGCTCAGCTTGGTAGAGTCAAGAACTTCCCTCTCTCTTTTTTTAATTTTTCTTTTAGATTTAGGAGTCCGTGTGAACTTTTGTTACATAAACTCATGTCACAGGGGTTTGTTGTACATATTATTACGTCACCCAGGTATTAAGCTCAGTAATCAGTAGTTATCTTTCCTGCTCCTCTCCCTCCTCCCACCGTCCCACTTCAAGCAGACCCCAGGGTCTGTTGTTTTCTTCTTTGTGTTCATAAGTTCTTATCATTTAGCTCCCACTTATAAGTGAGAACATACAGCATTTGCTTTTCTATTCCTGCGTTAAGAACTTCCCTCTGTTTCAGCTGATTTTAGAGTTTCTCCTCTTTTATTCTTTTCCATTTAAATGTTGCAGACCACACGATGTAAGCTGGCTTGATGACACTGTTTTCTCTTCTCACTTCTTAGCTCACCCAGGTGATGGTAGTTACTAGAAGAACTTACAGTTGCTTCTTGGGTGAAGCAGGAAAGTTAGGAGAAGGAGGGGTGGAAACCTTTGCACTGCTGATGGCTTACAACCCTCTTTTCTCTCCTTTATTTCCCCTATTTTGTCACATTCTTACTTCCAGGGCTTTGGAGGAGGAGCTCCCATAGATATCCATCAGGAAAAGTGGAATTTCCCACTCCTGCGGCAAATGGCTATTGTAAAAAAGACATGCCCACCCATACATTCAAGGGTAGAACTCTGAATGCATTTTCTAATAAAAATTTTATTCCATTTTATGATTAGCTTACAAAGGTACTGTTTCCAGTATGCTTTTAGTAGCACTACGGAGAAAATGAACAATTGTAGTCCATCTTTGGAAGTTATCTACCATCTCAAAAAGTGTTTTTAATTTGTATTTTTTTAAATATCAAAAAGCTTTTAAATTTCCCAAAATTGACAAATAAAACTCTGCAATTTGATCTGTGAATAGGAGAAGGATTTTAGTAAATATTCCTGCCTACCATCCAAATCCCCCCATCAGAACCTAGGGACTCATTTTCAGCAGCTAGCACTGTTGGCTGATAGCTCAGAGTGGAATTCTTCTCCAAGAATTTCTTTCTTTCAGAGGAAGCTGCCATAATGTTATGTCCAATGCTACACTTCCTCTTTGGCATCAGTCTTCATCCAGTCAATGGAGTTAAAGCCCTGGCCCTTTGTTTTATCTGGGGCATGTCTGGAGGGCTAGCTCAGTACCAAGAGTCCTTGCAAGTTATTTGCTACAATTGCTTCTTAGTTTTTTTCCTTTGTCCGGTCTTGATTCCTTCACTCACTTGTGAGTGTTGTTCCCATAAACTCTCCCTCCCAGCTCTTTCACACAATTTTCACCTCAAAGGGAACCAACCTAAAACAGAAAAGTAATGTATTACTTGGATCAACTTAAAGCTAGTTTAAGTAATCGCTCAAGATTTCTAATATTTCTCCTTCATATTTATTATGATAATTATATTAGCATATACAATTTTAATTTTTATTTAAAAATGTGTACATGTGGTTTTAAAAGTCAAATAGTATTGCATTATTTACAAGGAAATAGTAGTGCCTTGTCCCATGACTCTCAAAGCCCTTTATCCTGCAATTTCATGAATTTTTAAATTGTAGTCATTACTTACTGACTTTCAATTATAACAAATTAAGATTTACATCTCTTCTACTCACTCCTCCATATTGCCCACTACCATTTCCCAACTAACCAATTTGAAAAACAAAGTCATTTGTTTATATAAGCTTTAGTATACGCCATTTCATAATAATCTTTGCTGCTGAGCCACACACAGAGCATATTTTGGTTACATTTCTTCTCCCTTTTTACAACTATTTTTCTTGAGATACATTATTTCCTTTTACTTTTAAAATTTAGTTGGTTTATCACTTTTGTACCTATTTCTAATTCATCCCAAAACTTTATGTAAAATGCCTCTTGGTATGGTAAGACATATCCCATTATCTTTCGGCGATAATTTTCTCCCCCATAGGAACATTTGACATCTGTCTTGGTGCCCCCTGTCTTTCTTTGTTCTAAACTGCTTGTTCTCTATACCTGGGGCACAACTGTCATCTTGGGACTTCTCTTCTCCATTGCCCTGAAACTTGCTGGTCTCTAGTGTTAATTCTGCGTATCTTGGATTGCATGCCTTCCTTTTTCTTGGCTTTTACCCTTTGCTTTGCTGGAGTGTGTTCTCCAGTACTTTGTGAGAATAGGTGCATCTCTGAAATCAATCGTTGAGTCAATGAATGTCTGAACTTTTTATCCCACTTTCACCTTTGCTTGACAGTTCTGTTGAGTATACACTATAGGTTGTGGATAACTATCTTTTTAAGAGAGGCTTATTTCTATTTTATATTTAAGCAAATTATGTAGTGTACATTGCTGATCTGAAGAAAATACACAAAAGTCTTTGTACTTCTACTGTTTAAAAAATTATTTTTAATTGTCAGTAATTGTGCATATTCATGGGGTATATAGTGATGTTTTGAAACATGTAATGTCTGGTGGTCAAATCGGGGTAATTAACATATACATCATGTTGGAGGTGATTTTTTTTCTCAGAATTTCAAAGACATTGCTCCAATTATTGTCTTGAGAATTATGTCATTCTAATTTTTTATTATTTATATATGACCTTTTAAAATGTTTGCTTTTTCTCTGTCATATAGTTTCTTCTTATGATCTCTTTTATTCCTGGTGTTTTACAATTTAATATTAAAGATCTTGTTTTGGTCAGTTTTAATTAATTGAATTGAAAACTCTTTGAGCTCTTTCAATCTGGAAACTCATGTACTTCAGTTCTGGGGAAATTTCTGATATTCTTTCATTGTTAAGCTCCTTTTCCTTTATTTCTGTTCTTTTATTAATTGTGTTCTTTTGTTCTGGAATTCCTATTAGACATCTTGTCTCTTCTGAAATGGTTCTTTTGTTTAAACATATTTCTTGTAATATTTTCTTTGTCTTTGTGACCTTTGTTTTTTGATTGTTTTACTTTATGGGTAATTTATTCAACTTTATCTTCCAAGGTTGAGAAATACTATTATCTTATTTTTAATTTTCTGGGGGCCTTTTTTTGTTTTCTGAACACTACTCCACCTGTTTTAAAAATAGCATTCTAGGTCAGGTGCAGTGGCTCATGCCTATAATCTCAACACTTTGGGAGGCTGAGTTGGGCGGGTCACCTGAGGTCAGTAGTTTGAGACCAACCTGGCAAACATGGTGAAACCCCGTCTCTACTAAAAATAAAAAGTTAGCCAGGCTTGGTGGTGGGTGACTGCAATCCCAATTAGTTGGGAGGCTGAGGCAGGATAATCACTTGAACCTGGGAGGTGGGGGTTGCAGTGAGCCGAGATCGTACCACTGACTCCATCTCAAAAAAAAAAAAAAAAAAAAAAAAAAAGCATTCTATTCTTGTTTTATAAATACTGTGTCTCTGAAGAGATTTTTTATAGTTGCTTCAAATTTTCTTCATGTGCCCACATGGTTCGTTTTCATTTGCTTATTTCCTTGTTTTAGTTTTGTCTTTGAAGTGAAATTCTCTCTACTTGTATCTGGTGATTTTTGGCCATCCATTCATATTTAAAAGTGCAACACTAAAAGATTAATTGAAATTTTTGTGTTCACTGGTGGAATTTTCCAACTGTTGGGACTCACTGTGAGGGACTGGATGAGAAAAAACCATTTCTTTGGCAACCTCACCTTTCTCATATACTTTCCAGATTTTTCAGAGAAGAGAAGCTTCCCATCTGATGGAATATAAAACCACAAGCGTTCTGGCGGCTAAAGTGAAAGGAGCTAAGTATTTTACATTGAGCATACAGGATTTCATCCATTACCTTCATTATTTTTGTTGTCTCCCAGCAGAGCCTCTCGTGTTTACCATCTCCAGAAATTAAACCACTTGGCTAGAGTAGAGAGGTCTAATTATTTTTTATATAGATTTTAAATAAATCTAATTGCCTTCAGCTTCACCTTACATGCCTGATATCAGAGATAGCTAGTGCCTTACCCAGGCTCTTTGTGGAATTCCAAGGTACCAATTGGTTTATCTTTTCATCACTCCCTTTCGCTTACCCCCAGCATCTGCCTCTCCTCTCTACCTAAGCACTCAACAGAGGGGAGAAGGTTGAAACCTAAGCTAATGGCCAGTTATCCATCTATTTTCCATTTTTCTCAATTTTGTTGACTTTTTCTATCTGTTGTATATTCTCTCCTATTCTGTTTATCTTGGTGAATTTGTGTATTTTTATTGTCATTTTAGTGGCCTTTCAAGAGGGAGCAGAGATACACTATTGTGTTCAATCTGTCATGGCTAACTGGAAGTTTTTAATTATTTGTTTAGTTCTGTCTTCCCTGCTCCACATTTATCTGGTTGAATTGGATGTCTGGGAATAGAGAAATGACTAACACATAAAAGGAGCTTAATAAATCTTCACTAAATAAATGGGGAGTTGCAAATTTATTTTAGTGTATAAATGCATATAAATTAACTAAAACTTACCTCAAATTATAAACTACTTGTCAAACTCTTTAAAAACTCCCCCGTGGCATTATCAGTAATGCCACGATGCCAAGAGGGAATTTTTAAAGAGTTTGACAAGGGTGGGCTGCTGTAGAAGAGTAGAACTCTGGGCAGGTGATGGTATTAGAGTTCTGGGCATGTGATGGTATGATTAGCTAATACTAACTCTGTGAGGGTCCATTCTAAAAATGAATATTGAATTTTTATCATATTAGAGCGAAGCAAACATTTTATCTCTTTTCCTCAACTTTAACAACAATTTACACCTAAAACAGAATTCACAGATATTGCTAATGCCCTGGTAGATGCTTAAGCAATTATTTGAACTGTATATGATATATTCAAGAAGATTATTGATTAAAGAAAGAAAGCATTTTATTTGAAAGTTTTACTTTCATAATGACATTTCTCTTCAATTTCATCAATTTTCAGTAGAGTATTTTCATTTCATTCTGTTCCCATGGTTGGAAAATTACCATTGTGATTGTTTTCTTCAGTAATTAGCAATTTTAAGACTGTGCAACAGAATCTGAATATGGTCTTGCATGATAAATTGAGAATAACATTTTAAAAGTCATAAGTTGTGCTACTTTTTTGTAATATTATATGCAGTCTGTTTTTAGGGGGTGGGTTTTGAAGTGACATATATAGATAATTCATCAGGGTAAAATTCAGTTACTTGATAGTTTTCATATGTTGTGTATATTGTCAAAAATCTAAAATTGCATTGCTACAAATTAGCCTGCCACATGCCGTACTCTGCCGTGTAACATATGGCCCAGCATACAGCAATAATCACCAAAATCTGTCAGTGCCTTCAGAGAAAATGAAATTGTCACTGTAGAGGTGCAATGCTAGTAAATAAAAATGAAATCTTAAGTTTTACTTACACTTACATCTAATTCTTAAGGTTTAAAATATCACCTGAATAAGCTGTTTGGGTCATATATATAGGTCTAAATCTTTGAAGGTTTTCTCCACTATAGGCAATTAAAATAACTATTGAGTAGTTTGTTTTGACAACTGATTTTGACAAGTTAACTTTCACCTTACTAATTCTTTTGTGTAGGTACAGTTAAACTTTTCTCTTCTTGCTGCCTCGGAAGATTAATTTGTTGAATCACTGAACTTTGTATGAATTCTATCTATTTATTCTCAGAGGTACTTAATAAAAATATTATTTAAAAATGTGTTTTAGTTATTTGACTCGTTTTAAAAATCTTTTAAGTTTTACATATTGAAATAGAGCCTGATACAAATGGTCATGTTTTATAAACTATAAAAGCATGTTGAGAATCAAATAAGTTACTGCATAAAATTAATTTTTATATATGTGATTACTTATGTTTAATGTATATTTGTGTGCATATGGTTCAATAATGATATCTTAACAATATAAATTTTTTTCTATGATTAGTTTTTTTCTAAAGAATGGTATGGGAAACTAAGTGTTGTGGAAAATTACTTGCTATGCAAAGTTCCCAAGTGACTATTGACAATGCAAGGAGGGCTCCAGTATTAGAATCTAACCTGCAACACTGCCTTGAATCCTAGAAAGGGAATGTGAGATATATTAAAAACATTGGTCTTGAATATTAATGACTTCTTCCTAACATGAAGAGTTATTTAGTTCTTTGGCAAGTGGTCCTCAGGTCATCTTATTATTATATAGGCCACTTTACTTTGTCTTGTCTTTAAATACCTTTTACTTAGCTCATTGCATTGTACCTTAATTTTTAAGTTAGCTATTCCAGTTAAGAAATTTCCACATATTCTATCTCAGAAGGTTCATTTATCCAACAAATATTTATCTGGCACACACTATGTATTGGATACTGTTTTAGGTGCTGGAAATATAGCAACAAACAAAACAGACAAAAATCTATGCCCTTATATTCTTGTTATATCCTAGCTTACATTTTAGTGGGGGAAGAGATGTACTAAACAGGATAAATAGAACTATATATGGTATGTTAATCTGAAATTAAGGTACTAAAGGAGAAAAAATGTAGGGAAGGAGACAGATGGTTTATTGGTAGAATAGCTCTTCAATTTTAGATAGGATGACTAGGAATGCCTTTTGAAGAGAATAGATGTGAGAGGGAGCTGAGTGACTGTTTGGAGGAAGAGAATTCCGGATGGGGGAAGAAGAGAAAAAGTCCCAAGGCAGGAGGGTGCCGGGTATTTATAGGAGGAGCCTAATGTGTCTAGAGTAGAGTGGACACTCTGGACAGTAGTTAAGGAGAAGGTCTGGGACGTAATGAGTGTGAATGTGAGGAGCAGATCATGTGGGTCCTGGTAAGTCCATACTGAGAGTGAAATGGGAAGCCACTGCAAGGTTTTGAGCAAGGATGGGTGTGACTGATAGGTTTTAACAGAATTGCCTTGGTTTCTAGGTTAAGGATAGCATTAAAGGAGCAAGAGCAGAAACGGAGATCAGAAAGGAGTCTAATGCACTAATCTAGAGAGAGATTGGTGACTTCAACCTGGGGACTATTAGTAGTGATGTGGACAGAGGCTAGATTTTGAAGATAGAGCAAAGAAGATTTGCTAATAAATGAGATGTGAGGTATGACAGAAATGTAATTTCCCTAATCATCAGGGAAATGTAAATCAAAACCACAGTGAAATATCATCTTATCCCAGCTAGAATGGCTATTACTAAAATGACAAAAAACATCAGAAGCTGGCGAGGATACAGAGAAAAGGAAACTCTTATACACTGTTGGTAGGAATGTAAATTCCTATAGCCATTACGGTAAATAGTATGGAGATTTCTCAAAAAACTAAAAACAGGACTACCATCCAGTCCAGCAATCACACTACTGGTATTTATCCAAAGGAAAGAAAATCATTATACCAAAGGGATACCTGCACCCCCATATTTACGGCAGCACTATTCACGATAGCAAAGATATGGAATCAACCTAAGTATCCATCAACAGGTGAATGGGTAAAGAAAATGCAGTATATATACACAATATAATACTACTCAGCCATAAAAAAAATAATAAAATCCTGTCATTGATAGCAACATGGATGGAACTGGAGGACATTATGTTAAATGAAATAAACCAGATGGAGGAAAACAAATATTGCATGTTCTCACTCATATTTGGGGCTAAAATTGTTGATCTTAGAAAGGAAGAAAGTAGAATGTTAGTAACCAGAGCCTGAGAAGGGTGGGAGAGCCTGAGAGATTGTTTAATGGGTACAAACACAAAGTTAAGCAGAAGGAATAAGTTTCGATGTTCAATAGCATAGTAGTATGACTATAGTTAACAACAATGTATTGTATATTTCAAAATAGCTGTAATAGAGGAATTGAAATATTCTCAACACACAGAAATTATAAATGCTCAAGGTGATGGATACCCCAAGTAACCTGACTTGATCGTTGTAGAGTCTATGCATGTAATAAGATACCACATGTACCCCATAAAAATGTATAAATACTATGTTTAACACTTTTTCTTAAATACAGAAAAAGAATTTAAGTTTGGCTTTTTTAGGTATGAGATGCCCATTAAACATTCAAATGAAAAGACTGACTGGGAAGTTGGATATTCAAGTCTGGAATTTAGAAGACAGACATGAGCATATAATTTGGGAGTTATCAATATACATAGATGGTATTATAAGCTCTGAGACTGATGATCCCATTTATGGAAACTATGACAGTTTCTGCCATTATTAAGAAAGGTCATCATATCAGATTTTTAAAGTAATGATATTTTTAAGGTAATGGTATTTTAGGGATGCTAAATTCTTTGCAGTTTCTAGGACTAAGTATATTTTTCCAGGCTTAGAAGAGGTGCAGGTGATAAAAGTATTTGTCATATAAAACAGAAAAAAAGGTTATATTAAAATGTTAAATAAAAAGGAGTATGCAAAATTATATACATTATTTAATCAGAATAATGTAAAATATGCTTAGACAAATATGCGAAGGAAATCTGACATTTTTAATGATGATTGTCTTGAGTATTAGGATTATTTGTAAAATTTTTCAGTTTTCCAAACTTTTATTTATTCTCCAGTTTTTTTCATACAAATATGGATGATTTTTAAGATGAAAATAAAAAGTTTCTTCCTGTGAGCTGATCAATTAATGCTTGGATTCCTAACAGAACCCAGTGCCTAACTGCACTGAATTTCCTCATTTATGATTATATGTGTTATGATATAAAAACATAGAAATTGACAGTGAAGGGCAATCACCAGTCTCACCTAGATACCATACAATAACTATTTAGCTTATTTACAATTTATCAGTACCTGAGACAAGATTTTCTAAACAAACCAAAAAGAAAACAGGCATCATATTCATATTCAACTTAATCCATGAATCTCACTATATTCAGGCTGCCCATTATTTCCAAATCAAATTGATGCAATTTCCAGCTCCCTTTTTGGTCTCTGATCTCCTTCTCCAGCACACAGGCTCCCTTTGGGATTTCTTTTTTAACACGAACTTTCACCATGGGGTTTTTTTTTTTTCACCTTGTTCTTCCAGACACTCTGAAGAGTTTTGATTCTTCAAGGTTTACTTCAAAGTACTTCAAAGAGGGACCTCCTGAAGTGGGGTAAAATAGATTTAACAATACTAACCTACCTCATAAGGCTGCTGTGAGGAATAATAATACAAAGGACTACAAAGCACTTTGTAAATATAAAGTTCTATACAAACGCTTAATAATAATTACTGGGCACAGCACAATGTAGTCTTTTGTGCATTTTTAGAAGTGCCAATGAGTACGCTAAGTTTCCTACCTCCAGCCATTTTTTGATTCCTATAATAAAAGTGTGTTATTTTAAATTGTGTACAGAACATCCTTGTGCTCCATGTCTTGGATGCATTCCCAAGAAAGAACTGAAACGTCAGGCTTGGGAAAAGAAGCAGGGCATCCCAGGTGCAGCTCTGTTCATGTTGGAAGATGTTTTGGCATAGCAGGAAAACCAGAGATGGATAACCCTATGTTATTTGTTTCTCTGACTGGACAGATATATGTTCTGTCCATTGGCAATATAGTTGTGATATGCAGGGCTGTGCTGTCTGCTTTCAGAGCAACATCAAAATTTACTTAAATTGTGCAATCTCACCTCTATTTTTGATGATGTAAGGGAATCAACCATATGCTTTAAATTTTCATCAATTGTCACTGGCATTAAACAGTTTCAAATTTCTTGTGTTTTTTAAGAGTTTCTTTTACCCACCCCTTTAAATCACTGGACGTTTACAGTTTTGGCCTACCAGTCTCGTTTCTCACATCATTCCTTCAGTGTCTGAAAGGTACCCACAATCACTTTGGAGACCATCTACTTGTGGATATTGGAGTTTTCAAGAAATTATTTTTGTAATCAAAATAGTTTTGATATAGAAATCTTCTTATAATTTTTTTCTGAGATGAAGTCTGTATTAATCCATTTTGCATTGCTATGAAGAAATCCCTGAGGCTGGGTAATTTATAAAGAACATAGGTTTATTTGACTCACAGCTCTGCATTGTGCTGTCATCTGCTGAGCTTCTGGTGAGGCCTTGGGAAGCTTTTACTCAGGGCGTAAGGCAGGGGGAGTAGGTGCATCACATGGCGAGAGAAGGAGCAAGAGAGATTCCAGGTTATTTCAAACAATCAGTTTTCAAGTGAACTAATACAATGAGGACTCACTCATTACTGTGGAGAGGGCACCAAGCCATTCCTGAGGGATCTGCCTTCCTCCCACCAGGCCCCACCCCCCAATATTGGGGACCACATTTTAACATGAGATTTGGAGGAGACAAGCATCTGACCTAAATCTTCTCCATAATAGTCTCCTATTATAGTAGCTTTTATTTATTTATTTATTTTTTATTTTTATTATTATTATTATACTTTAAGTTCTAGGGTACATGTGCATAACGTGCAGGTTTGTTACATATGTATACTTGTGCCATGTTGCTGTGCTGCACTCATCAACTCGTTAGCACCCATCAACTCGTCATTTACATCAGGTATAACTCCCAACGCCATCCCTCCCCCCTCCCCCCTCCCCATGATAGGCCCCCGTGTGTGATGTTCCCCTTCCTGAGTCCAAGTGATCTCATTGTTCAGTTCCCACCTATGAGTGAGAACATGCGGTGTTTGGTTTTCTGTTCTTGTGATAGTTTGCTAAGAATGATGGTTTCCAGCTGCATCCATGTCCCTACAAAGGACACAAACTCATCCTTTTTGATGGCTGCATAGTATTCCATGGTGTATATGTGCCACATTTTCTTAATCCAATCTGTCACTGATGGACATTTGGGTTGATTCCAAGTCTTTGGTATTGTGAATAGTGCCACAATAAACATACTTGTGCATGTGTCTTTATAACAGCATGATTTATAATCCTTTGGGTATATACCCAGTAATGGGATGGCTGGGTCATATGGTACATCTAGTTCTAGATCCTTGAGGAATCACCATACTGTTTTCCATAATGGTTGAACTAGTTTACACTCCCACCAACAGTGTAAAAGTGTTCCTATTTCTCCACATCCTCTGCAGCACCTGTTGTTTCCTGACTTTTTAATGATTGCCATTCTAACTGGTGTGAGATGGTATCTCATTGTGGTTTTGATTTGCATTTCTCTGATGGCCAGTGATGATGAGCATTTTTTCATGTGTCTGTTGGCTGTATGAATGTCTTCTTTTGAGAAATGTCTGTTCATATCCTTTGCCCACTTTTTGATGGGGTTGTTTGTTTTTTTCTTGTAAATTTGTTTGAGTTCTTTGTAGGTTCTGGATATTAGCCCTTTGTCAGATGAGTAGATTGCAAAAATTTTCTCCCATTCTGTAGAAAAAAAAAAAAAAAAAAAAAAAAGAATGAACTTGGTTTTCTAAAGCACAAGGCTGTATCACTGTCACATCTGAGAGAGAATAGGGCCTGCGCTGGGGGGAAACTGTGTATACTCTCTGGTTTAAAAAAAAAAGGGAAATCTTTGGTGTGTAAGAGGGTGAAATTCAGTGTAGGGAATATCTGATCAAGATATTCATTTTTCAATAGACATTGATTCAGTTGCTACTGAGTTTATGTACTGTATATGGTGCTGGGGACAAGTTAATGACAAGACACAGTATCTGGCCTTGAGCTAATCAAAGCTTGATAGTTGAGTTAGACATATTAAAATGCAATCTGAATAAGATGACATACATATTACAAAGAAGGTATTGTACAAAGTGAGATTGCAACTAGAAAGATGGAAATACTCTTCTTGAGGGAGTCAGGAAATTTTCACAAAGGAAGTGACATTTGATCTGGGTCTGGATGATTATTAAGCATTTTCCAACATTTGAGGAGTTTGGGCATAGTAACTGATTTATGACCTTTCATGGCATAATTGGAAATGGTGAGAAAGTCAAAGTGGCTGAAGAATTGATTAAAAACGGAGATGAAAATGGAAAGATTGGCTGGGGCCATAGTGAGAGGAGCCACGTGTGTTATCCCAAAGAGTTTGGGATGCCCTTATATGTGGGGGAGTTAGCTAAAGTTTGCATGATTATATTTGTGTTTTAGAGAGATGACTCTGATACTGTATGGAGAACAGTCTAATTTAGGAAACCACTGAAATTGTTAGACTTTGTCTAAAACAAGCCTGCAAATCCTTCTGAGTAAGCATCCCAGATACTCATATCTGGATGTGGCAGTTGCTTCCGAGGCCAACCTCTCAGCAACGTCCTTAGGAATGCCTGCTAATACTTGAGAGGCATATGGCTTCTTTCCGACTAAAACATCTTTAGCTTTTGTAAGCCACAGTGTCTCTGGCTGAATGGTAGATAAAACCTCTAGTATAATTTTAGTAGTTTGGTGATGATCAGGAATCTGCAAGATAGGTGGGAGTCTTTTTTGTTGTTTCAGTTTAATCTTGCTAACGTCTCCTGCACATGGAGATAAATCCTTAAATAGAGTTTACACAACAGATTTTTTTACACTTTTCAATTAGTCTAATCATACTACAATTTCACTTGACTACAAATATAGCAACAGCAATTATACTTTATGCCTAATTGCTAATTGCCTATAAACTAAAGATTACTTACTTTTGCAAACTGCTAGTTCAGGTTTACAGAGCATCATGTATTCAATTCATAACAGTGCCCACCAGCAATGTGAATTTCAATCTATATTCTTAACATATTAGATGAATTGGCTACATCCATCGGGCATTCCCTTTACTACTTATGTTTTTGCTCTTGAGATATATGAATTTTTACCCAACCCTTTTTTAATTCAGAAATTTCATTTTATTTTTTAAATCAGTATTACTGAAAAGTAATTTATATAAAGTAAAATGCACATATTTTAAGTTTACAGTTCAAAGATTTTTGAAAAGCACATGTACTTTCAAATGAGTACCACCAATCCATTTAAGACACAGAATTTTTTTTTCACCCCAGCACACTCCCTCAGGCCCCTTTGCAGTAAACCCATTTTACAGAGTGGTATAATGGACATCAGAGAATCAGAACAGAGGAAGGCAGGAGGGGAGTGAGGGATAAAATCTACATAACAGGCACAATGTACAACCACTGATCTGATTTCTATCTCTGTAGATTAGTTTTGCCTGTGTTAGGACTTCAGACAAATTCAAGTCATATAGTAAGTACTCTTTTGTATTAGGTTTCTTTTTGAGATTAAATCACATTGTTGCATGTACCAGTAATTGGAGCCTTTCTTTCATGAGTACTAGTCAATTATATGAATATGTCACAATTTGTTTATTCATTCACCTGTTGACAGACATTTGTATTATTTCTAGTTTTGCCTATTATGAATAAAATTGCTGTAAATGTCAGTGTACAAGTCTTCTTTGGGGAAATATTTTTTCTGTTTCTCATAGGAAAACACTAAGGAATAGAATTGATGGTTTTATGGAAAGTGCATGTTAAATTTTATATGAAATTGCCAAATTGTTTTCCACAGTGTGCCATTTTATTCTCATCAGCAATGTGTGAGAGCTCTGGTTGCTTCACATCCTGATTTGTTATTGCCAGTTTTAAAGTTTTAGTTGTTCTAGTAAATCTGCAGTGGAATCCGATTGTGATTTCTTGATGACTAATTATGTTAAACATTTTATAAATCAGTTATCTTCATATTATTTCAAGAGTTTAAAAAATTTATCCTGGCTATATCTGTTACGAAATACATGTATTGTGAATATTTTTCCCAATCTGTGCCTTATATTTTCATTTTCTCAATGGTATCTTTCAAAGAGCAGAAGATTTAAATTTTAATAAAGTTTAATTTGTTAATTTTTTTAATGGCTTGTGTTTTTTTGTGTCCTGCCTAATAAACAATTGCCTATTCAAGTTTGTAAAAATTTTCTACAATATCTTGTTCTAAAAGTTTTATAGTTTTATACATTGAGGTTTATAACTTATTTAAAATTAATGTTTGCATATGGTGTGAGGTTCTTTTTATTTTTCATTTGGATATCCAGTTATTCTAGCATGATTTGTTGGAAAGATTTTTATTTCCTTATTGAATTGACTTGGCATTCTGCTGAAAATTAGTTGGCAATATGTATGGTTCTATTTCAGAATGGTCTACTCCATTCCTGTCATCTATGTTTCTATCTTTTTGCCATTATTACCCTGTCTTAATTACTGAAATTTTATACAAGTCTTAAGATCAGGTAGCATAAGCTCTCCTACTTGATTCTTTTTCAAAATAATTCAGCAATTCTAGCTTCTTTGCATTTTCATATGCATTTCAGAATCTGCTTGCCAATTTCTCCAAAATTGCTATTGGAATTTTTATTGATACTGCATTGAATTACATATCAATTTGGGGAGAACACAGTTTTTCAAACTATTGATTCATAAACATGGTGTAACTCATTTATATAGATTTGTTTAATATATCTCAGCAATGTTTTATAATTTTCTGTGCAGAGGTCTTGCATATCTTTCGTTAAATTGATACCTATGCATTTTATGTCTTTGAAAGACATGAAAATTGTTTTTAGAAATCTCATTTCCAATTATTTTTTGCTAACATGTGGAAATACTAATTCCTGGATATTGACCTTTTATCTTGCAACTTTGATAAGTTCTCTTATTGATTGTAGTAGTTTTCTTGTAAGTTCCTTAGAATCATGTTCTCTGAAAATGAAGATTTCCTTTTTTTTCTTTCCAATATGTGGACTTTTAAAATTTCTTTTTATTGCCTTTTTATTTTGGCTAAGATATCCAGCACAAGATTGAATAGAAATGCTAAGAGCAGATATCCTTGACTTATCTCCAATGCTGTGAAGAAAACATTCAAACTTTTATCATGAAATATGTTTTCTGTAAGATTTTTCTTCATAAGATTGAGGATGTTCCCTTAATTTATTGTTTGCTGAGATGTTTCTTTTTTTTATAATGAATGAAGGTTGAATTTTTAAAAGGTATTTTAGACCTACTGTGATGATTATGATTTTTCTTCTATATTGTTAATTGAACAATTTGTTCAATTTTCAACAAATCTTACATTCCCTGTATAAATATCACTTTTTAATATAAGTTATTTTCCTTTTATATATCACTGGATTCAATTTTCTAATACCTTTGAGTATTTTTGTGCCCATATTCACGATGGATATTGATGTTTAATTTTCTTTGTTTTAATATGTTCATCAGATTTTTATACGACAGTTTTGATGGCCTCACAAAGTGAATTGAGAAGTGCTTTCTCTACCTCTGTTTTTATGGAAGAATGTTTTAAGATTATGTTTATTTTATTTTTTCTAAATGTTTGGTAAATCTGAGTTAAACTACCTGGGCCTGATGTTTTCGTTTTGGGAACATTTTGATTACGAGTTCAGTTTCTTAATTTTTTTATTGAAAGAAAATATTTTACATATTATGGGGGTACATGTGAATATTATTGCATGGATATAATGTGTAATGATCAGGTCAGGGTATTTGAAATAGCCATCATCTTGAGTATCATTTCTATGTGTTGGTACAAGTCCTCTCTTTTAGCTACTTTGAAATATACAATACATTGTTGCTAACTATAGTGACTCTACTCTGCTAGTGAATATCATTATCTGTGACCATCTTCATCATTTTGCTGTTTTTGACTTAATGTCTGTTTTATTTGATATTAGTGTAGCTACTCCTACTCAGTTTTGGTTTTCATTTGCATGGAATATCTTTTTCCATTTGTTTACTTTGAATCTGTATGTGTCTTTACAGGTAAAGTATGTTTCTTATAGAGAGCATATAGTTGGATCATGTTTTTTATCCATTTAGACAATCTGTATTTTTTTATTTTTATTTTTTATTTTTTATTGTATTTATTTATTTATTTATTTTATGAAGTCTCACTCTGTTGCCCAGGCTAGAGTGCAGTGGCACGGTCTCGGCTCACTGCCAACTCAGCCTCCCGGGTTCATGCCATTCTCCTGCCTCAGCCTCTGAGTAGCTGGGACTACAGGCGCCCGCCACCATGCCCAGCTAATTTTTTGTATTTTTAGTAGAGACGAGGTTTCACCATGTTAGCCAGGATGGTCTCGATCTCCTGACCACGTCGTGGTCCACCCACCTCAGCCTTCCAAAGTGCTGGAATTACAGGCATGAGCCACCGCGCCCGGCCGATAATCTGTATTTTTTAAGTGGAGAATTTAATTTATTTACATTTAAGGTTATTATTGATATGTGAGGTTTTATTACTGTCATATTGTTAATTTTTTCTGATTGTTTTTTATATTCATTGTCTCTTTTTCTCTTATTTTTTGTCACTGTGCTTTGGTGGTATACTGTAGTGGTACCACTTGAGTTTTTCCTCTTCCTCATTGGTGTCTTTGGCTTACCAGTGAGTTTTATACTTTCGTATGTTTTCATCATGGTAAATGTTGTCCTTTCATGTTCAAGCTTAAAACTATCTTGAACATTTGTTGTAGGACCAGTATAGTGGTAATAAATTCCCTCAGTATTTGCTTATAGAGGAAAGACTTCATTTCCCTTTCATTTATGAAGGATAATTTTAATGGATATAGTATCCTTGGATGGCAGTTTTATTCTTTCAGCACTTTGAATATGTCATTTTTCATTCTCTCTTGGCCTGTAAGGTTTTTGTTGAGAAATTTACTGATCTAGTCCTTTGTTGATACTTCTGATTATATTTTTTATTTCATTCAGTGAGTTCTTCAGTTCCAGAATTTCTGTCTGGTTCTTTTTAAAAATATCTAGCACTCTGTGGTAAATTTCTCACTCTTATTCTGAATTATTTTTTTGATTTCCCTGTACTGTTTTTCAGAATCTTCTTGTATCTCACTGAACTTCTTAAAATCAGTTTTTTTAATTCTTTATTAGGGATTTTTAAATTTCTTTTTGATTGAAATCTGTTGCTGAAGAGCTATTGTGTTCCTTTGGAGGTGTCTTTTTTTGTTTTTTTGCTTTTTCATTTCTTTCTGTGTCTTGCATTTGTATCTGTACCTCTGGTATAATAGTTACTTTTTCCTTTTTTTTTTTTTTTTGCAATTGCTTTCATATGGGAAGAAGTTTTCCTGAAAATATTTGTATGTTGTTGGTTGGGTAGGGTGCTTTGGCTTTGATTTTGGGTGTACGCAGTAGTGTGATCTCTGGGATTTTTGGTTGTAAACAATGTCAGTGATAGCTGTGATTTCCTTAGTGGCTTAGGGTACAGTTATTAATGCTGGCTGTGATGAAGTTTTGCTGGGGGCCAGAATAACAGATGGCCCAGTTGTGGGGCCTCAGTGGTGGCAGTGACTGAGCATGTCTGTCCTTGGGCCCCAGGTGGCTTGTGCTGGCACTTGTGTTGTTAGGCCCAAGCAGTCTGATTTGGGGGCCTCCACATGGTTTGCTTGGATGTTGGTAGTTTCTATCTCTTGGCCTGATGGTGGTACATGTGGGTGAATGCCAGCTGTGGTGGTATCAGCATGTTATGTCAGCCTGTCCTCAGACCCTGGGAGGAGTGTTCATGTGCCAATAGTGGTAGACTGTACTGAGTGATTTCCAGGCCCCTGGACAGCATACTGAATGATTGAGGGGATGGGACTGGGCTAGCAGACTTAGGCTGTTTTGAAGTGTGTTCAGGTGCTTGTCGTCATAGGCAGGGGCAGGGTGATTCCCAGGCTGTTAGTGGAATGCTGAGGTGTGGAGAGTGGCAGCGGTGCTATGGATCTGCCACTGGGAATATCACTCCTCCAGTGACTGAGGTGAGGTCACTCTCAGTGGGAGTAGCATAGGGAGGTAGCTGGGGAACATGCAGTTTCCTCATGCCTCAATCACACAGCAGCCTACATCGATATTGGTGGGATTTTTACTCAAGACATGTGAAAGCACCTGGCCTGCGCTTTCTATCCTTGCCTTGGTGGTGGCAGCAGCAACAGCAGCCCAGATCCAGGCCCCCAGGGCAGGACATAGACCTGTGGAGGCTAGGCTTTTGGAATGGTGCCAGCTGCAGATGGAGTTATCACCATGGCATGGGGTGGAGCACATTTCAGCAGGAGCAGTGTAGGCGGGTGTCTGTGGGGAGTGTGGTTTGCTTGCACCTCAGTTCTCTAGAAGCCTGCAGCAGCAGTGGTGTGATTTGTCCTTGAAGTTTATAAAAGACCTCAGGTTCCTCTCTGCCCCTTTCATTGGTGGCATGGGTGGCATCAGCCTCAGAGCAGGATGCAGTCCTCTGGGGCCTTGGCTTTCAGAATGGCACCAAGCTGCAGTTTCCCAGGGCTCAAAAACCTATGGGCATCTGCAGGAGTTCCCTTTCTGGAACAACGCCTCTGTGTAATCTCTAGGTTACTCCCTGTGTTAGTTTTGATACATGTTTCAAGGGGTTCTCTCATGGCTAAGACTGTAAAAGACCATAATGCAAGTATGGAATGCTGAGGGTATGTCTCTTACAGTTTCCCCATGTCTGGGAGCTTCCCTCAGTTCCCAGGCAATCCTGTCTGAGAAGGCTTTCTCATCTCCCTCGTCTTACTTGCTTCTGGTGCTTCTCATCACTTCTCTTTCGCGTCCCAGTGTACTCTCTTAGACCACCTACTTGAAGTGTGAATATCTACTTGCTATTTTTGTTCCTATCTGTGGAGGAGGCATATTCTGGTTGCATCCAGTCAGCCATCTTGAGCCCCAGAGACAATTTCTTTAGCAGATTTAGAACTATTCATAGTTGCTACTTGTTCTTGTATCGGTTTTAGTCTTATTTTTTCAAGAAACTTGTCAATTTCATCTAAATTTCCAAATTTATTGGCATAAAATTATTTATAGTAGTCCCCTAGTATTTTTCCAATGTCTTTTTGAACTGCAATGATATCCTTCATTTCATTCTTGATGTTGGTAATTTGTGCATTTCTTTCTCTTTTAATTCTTAATAGTTTTGTATAGGTATATTGATTTTTATTAATCTTTTTAAAGAACGCATTTTGTTAGTTTTTTCCTAATGTTCTCTATATTCTATTTTTACTGGTATCAGCTCTTGTGTGTATTATTTCTTTCCTTTTACTGACTTTGCATTGTTTCTTCTTTGCTTTATGGCTTTTTACATAGGAATTTATGTCACTGTTTTAAAAGCTTTCTTCTCTTCTAGTATAGTCATTTAAAAGTATAAATTTTGTCCAAGCATTGTTTCAGCTAAATGCCACAAATTTTGATATATTGTACTTTTAATAACATTTAGTTAGAAATATTTTTTATATTTCTTTTGTGATTTTTTTTTCTCTGACCTCTTTGCTATTTAGGAGTGTGTTAGTTTACTTCTAAGTATTGGGGAGTTTCTATATTTCTTATTGTTAACTTCTTCCATTTATTATAGCCATAGAATATAATCAATCTTTTCAATTTCATCAAGACTTATTTTATGACTTTTCACATGGACTATCTTGATAAGTACTTTATGTGTATTCTTTCAGTTGCAGCTTTCAGAGTAAGTGTTCTGTAGTTTTGTCGTGTGGAATTATTTAATATCAATTAGATCAAGTTGATAGATAATGCATTTCAAACTTTATATTTTGACTGATTTTAAGTCTATATATTTTACTTTAAATTACTGAACGAGAGGTTTTTTAAATCTCCAAATATAATTGTGGGTTAGTCACAATTTCTCTTTACTTCTGTTAGTTTTTTCCTCATGAACATTGAGGCTCTGTTATTAGGTGCAGGAAAAGTTAGAATTAACATATGTTATTGGTGAATTACCTCTTGTATCATTATGAATTGTTACTCTTTATGTCTTATAGTACTGTTTGTATTGATATTAATATTGACACATTAGCTTTCTTATGCTTACTCTTTGCATGGTGTATTTTTATTTTTTCCTTTACTTTAACTTACTTGTGTCTTTATGTTTAAAGTGTATCTATTGTCGAAAAACATATGGTTAAATCACCCTGTTTATTAAGTCTAATAGTCTCTGATTTTTTTTTAACAAAGCACAGACTGTTTATTTTCAAGGAATAATTGTGATGTGTATAATTGTAATAGGAGTTTCTAGTATGCCACTCAGAAATCAATAGATAACATATACAATAAATAAATACATAGAAGATTTATTTAGAATTTCTTTGTGTTGGGAACATTAAGAATTTGCTTTTCTAGCTATTTGAAAATATTCAATAAATTATTTTTAATTATAGTCACCCTGTAATAGACCATATCAAATATTCAATAAATTTGAAAATATTCAACAAATTATTTTTAATTATAGTCACCTACAGTGCTATAGGACACTAGATATTCCTCCTATCTAGTTTGCTTTTTAATTGGAACGTTAATCCATTTACATATAATATGATTATTGCTGTGTTTGGATTTATTACTTTTGAATTCATTTTCCATTTACCTTCAGTTTCATTCCCCTGTTGCCTCTTTCCTGCTTTATTTTTTCTTAAAATGATATTTTTAGTATTCCATTTGATATGGTCTGAATGTTTTATGCTCCCAAAATACAGATAGTGATATTATAACTGCCAAGGTGATGGTGTTAAAAGCTGGGGTCTTTTGGGAGATAGTTAGGTCATGAGGGTAGAAACCTCATGAATGGGATTACTATCCTTATAAATGAGGCCCCAGGGAGCTGCTTTATTCCTTCTACCATGTGAAGTCACAACTAGAAGGCTACATTCATGAATCAGGAAACAGGTCCTCACTAGACATTGAGTCTGCTAGTGCCTTGATCTTGGACTTTCCAGCCTCTAGAACTTTTAAAAAATAAATTGTTTATAAGCTACCTAGTGTATGATATTTTATTATAGCAGACTGAATGGACTAAAACCCCAGCTTATTTGTCTATTGGTTTCTTAGATGTCTTCTTTTTATTATATTTATCATTTGTCCTAAAGTTGGCAATATGCATCCTTGACTCATCAAGGTCTGTTTAGACTCAATATAGTACCATATCCCATCTCACAACTGTCACTTCACACTTTCCAGGTACAACTTCACAAAAATAATAATCTTACAACAATATAATTCCACTTACCTTTCCTATCATCAGTGCTATTTGTTGTCACATATTTTACTTTTAGTATATTATAAATCCCACTTTTCACTGTTACTAGTTTTGCTTCAAACTGTCATTGTCTTTTAAGAAAATTACATGAAGGAGAAAAAACAGTCTTTTTTATTTATTCATTTGTTTGTCATTTATGGGGCTTATTCTTTCCTCTTGATATAAATTCCCATCTGTTATCATGTCTGTTTAGTCTGAAGAATGCCCTTTAATATTTTTTTTCTTTTAGTGCAGGTTTGCTGACAACAAGTTTCTTTAGCATTTGTTTATCTGAAATTATCTTTGTTTTACTCTCATTTTTGAGGATGAATTTCTCTGGATGTAGATTTCCTAAATGAAAGTATTTCCTTATAGTATGTTAAAAACCTACTTCCTTTGTCTTTGGACATTTATCATTTCTGAGAAGTCAGTTGTCACTCATATTGTTGTTCCTGTTTTAGCATACATTTATCTCTGGCTGCTTTCAAGATTTACTTTTTGTACATATTTCTCAGACTATCGACCATCATATTTCAGATGTGCTTTTTCCTTGAATTTAATTATCTTGTAACTGATTGA
Organism: Macaca thibetana thibetana; assembly: GCF_024542745.1. NCBI lineage: Eukaryota > Metazoa > Chordata > Mammalia > Primates > Cercopithecidae > Macaca > Macaca thibetana. The sequence goes on from NC_065589.1 coordinate 62,075,642, forward strand.
GCTTCTTTGATCTACAAGTACATTTAAAAAATATTTTTGTGTACATAGTAGATATATATATTTATGGGGTACATGTGATATTGTAATATGAGCATACAATGAGTAATAATCACATCAGAGTAAATGGGATACACATACCTCAATAATTTATCTTTTCATTGTGTAATAAACAATCTATACAGTTTTAGTTATTTAAAAATGTACAATAAATTATTGTTGACTCTAGTCACCCACTGTTATCAAATAGTAGATTTTATTCATTCTGTCTGACTATATTTTTGTACCCAAGAACCATCTCCACTCCCACTCCCAACCACAACTATCATTCCCAGCCTCTGGTAACCATCATTCAACTATCTTCATGAATTCTATTGTTTAAAATTTTTTAGCTCCCACAATAAGTGAGAATATGCACAGTTTGTCTTTCTGTGCCTAGCTTATTTCACTTAACATAATGACCTCCAGGTCCACCCATGTTGCTGCAAATGACAGGATCTCATTCATTTTTATAACTAAATAGTACTCCATTGTGTATATATACCACATTTTCTTTATCCATTTGTCCATTAATGGACACTTAGGTTGCTTCCAAATCTTGGCTATTGGGAACAGTGCCGCAGCAAACACAGCAGTGCAGGCATCCTTTTGATATACAGATTTCTTTTCCTTTGGATAAATACCCAATAGTAGGATTACTGACTAGTGGGGTAGTTATATTTTAACTCTTTTTTGGAACTCTCAAAATGTTCTCCATAGTGGTTGCACTAATTTTAATTCCCGCTAACAGCGTATGAGAGTTCCCTTTTCTCCATGTCCTCATCAGCATTAATCATCACCTGTCTTTCGGATAAAAGCCATTTTAACTGGGTTAAGATGGTATCTCACAGTAATTTTGATTTGCATTTCTTTGATGATCAACAATGTTGAGAACCTTTTCATATACCTGTTTTCCGTTTGTCTTCTTTTGAAAAATTTCTATTCGGATATTTTGCTCATTTTAAAATCAGATTATTAGAGTTTTTCCTACATAATTGTTTGAGCTTCTTGTATATTCTGGTTATTAATCCCTTGTCAGATAGGTAGTTTGCAAATATTTTCTCCCACTCTGTGGGTTGTCACTTTGTTGATTGTTTCTTTTACTGAGCAGAAACTTTTTAACTTGATGTGATCCCATTTGTCCATTTTTGCTTTGGTTGGCTGTGCTTGTGAAGTGGTACTCAAGAAATCATCCCCCAATCCGATGTCCTGGAGAATTTCCTTAAAGTTTCCTTGTAGTAGTTTTATAGTTTGAGGTCTTAGGTTTAAGTCTTTAATCCCTTTTGATTTGATTTTTGTATATGGAATGAAACAGGAGTTTAGTTTCATTATTCTGAATACAGATATGTAGTTTTCCCAGCACCATGTATTGAAAAGACTGTACTGTCCCTTTCCCCTAGGTATGTTCTTGGCATACTTTGTCAAAAATGAGTTCACTGGAGATGTATGGATTTATTTCTAGGTCTCTATTCTGTTTCATTCATCTATGTGTCTGTTTTTACAACAGTGCCATGATGTTTTGGTTACCATAGTATAATTTGAAGTCAGGTAATGTAATTCTTTCAGTTTTGTTCCTTTTACTCAGGATAGCTATAGCTATTCTGGGTCTTTTGTGTTTCTGTATAAATTTTATAGTTGTTTTTTCTACTTCTGTGAAGAATGTCATTATTATTTTGACAGGGATTACATTGAATCTATAGATTGATTTTAGTAGTATGGACATTTTAACAATACTGATTCTTCTAATTCTTAAACACAATGTTTTACAGTATTTATTACAGAGATCTTTTACTTATTTGCTTAAATTTATTCCTAAGTATTTTATTTATTCCTAAGTATTTTATTTCATTTATAGCTACTGTAAATGGAATTACTTTTTTATTTATTTTTCAGATTGTTTGCTGTTGGTTTATAGAAATGTTACCAATTTTTTGTGTTGATTTTTTATCCTGAAACTTTACTGAATTTATCAGTTCTAATAGTTATTTGGTGGCATCTTTAGGTTTTTACAAATATAAGATCATATCATCTGCAAATAAGAATAAGTTGACTTTTTCCTTTCCAATTTAGATATGCTTTATTTCCTTTTCTTCTCTGATTGCTCTAGCTAGTACGATGTTGAATAACAGTGGTGAAAGTAGGCATCCTTGTTGTGTTCCAGGTCTTACAGGAAAGGCTCTATTCCCCATTCAATGATACCAGTTGTTGGTCTGTTGCATATGGCTTTTATTGTGTTGAGATATGTTCCTTCTATTCCGAGTTATTTGAGGGTTTTTATCATGAAAGGGTGTTGAATTTTTTTCAAAGGCTTTCAGCATCAATTGAAATGATCATGTAAATTTTGTCCTTTATTCTGTTATGTGATGTATCACATTGATTTATTTGTGTATGTGAAACCATCTTAGCATCCCTGGGAAAAATTCCACTTGGTCATAATGAATGAGCTTTTTAATGTGTTGTTGAAGTTGGCTTTCTAGTATTTTGTTGAGGATTTTTACATCAATGTTCATCAGGAATTTTGGCCTGTAGTTTTCTTTTCCTGATGTGGCTTTGCTGGTTTTGGATTCAGTAATTCTGGCCTTGTGGACTGAGTTTGGAGGTATTCCCTCCTCCTCTACTTTTTGGAATAATTTGAGTAGAATTGGCGTTAGTTCTTTTTAAACTGTTTGGTAGAATTCAGCAGTAAAGTCATTGAGTCCTGGGCTTTTCTTTGCTAGGATAATTCTTATTATGGGTTTGATCTCACTACTTGTTATTAGTCTGTTCAGGTTTTGGATTTTTTGTGTGGTTCAATCTTGTTACATTTTATATATCGAGGAATTTATCCATTTATTTTAGGTTTTTCAATTTATTTTCATATCATTGGTCACAGTATTATCTAATGGTCCTTTAAGTTTTTGCTGTATTAATTGTAATGTCTTCTTTTTCATTTCTGATTTCATTAATTTGTGTCTTCTCTCTTTTTTAATTAGTTGGCTAAAGGTTTGTCAATATTATTTGTCTTTTCCAAAAACCAACTTTTTAATTTGATATGATTTGGTTGTGTTCCCACCCAAATCTTGCCGTGAATTGTAATAATCCCCATGTGTCAAGGGTGGGCCCAGGTGGAGATAACTGAATCATGGGGGAAATTTCCCCCATACTGTTCCTGTGGTAGTGAATAAGTCTCATGAGATCTGATGGATTTATAAATGGGAGTTCCCCTCCACAAGCACTCTTGCCTGCTGCCATGTAAGACATGACTTTGCTCCTCATTCACTTTCTGCCGTCATTGTGAGGCCTCCCCAGGCATGTGTAACTGTGAGTCAATTAAGCCTCTTTCCTTTATATATTACCCAGTCTCGGGTATTTCTTTATTAGCAACATGAGAACAGACTAAAACATAATTCATTGATGTTTTGTATTGTTTTTATTTCAATTTCATTTATTTCTGATTTGATTTTTATTATTTCTTTTCTTCTACTAAATTTGAATTTGGTTTGCTGTTGCTTTTTTAGTTCTTTAAGATGCATAGTTGTTTATTTGATGTTTTTCTACTTTTTTGATGTGGCTGCTTATTGCTATAAGATCTCCATTTAGTGTTCCTTTCACTGTATTTCACAGATTTTGTTTTGTTGTGTTTCAATTTTCATTTGTTTCTAGAAATTTCTTTATTGACCTAAAGAAATGCAGGGCCTGAGACAGGTAGCTAGCACTGGGGTATGTCAGAAGCCTGAGGCTCCTGAGGGCTGCCTGCCACTGAGGACTGTCCAGAGCCCAGGATCTCTGAAGTCAGGCTGGCAGTGGTGAAAGATAGAGATTGAGTCTACCACGCAAACCTAAAATCTTGAGCTGTGTGGTCCCATCTGGTACTGAGGTGGGTCTAGAGGCTTAGTATGTGAGTAGCAGCCTGGATTCTGAAGTTGTGGGGTCTGCTTGGTGCTGAGTTTTACTGTGGTGGACTCAGTGTTTGGGATCCTGAGGAAAATCCTGTGCTTATCTTCCTCTCTTCCCGCCAAGTGAAGAGTATGTCTTTTCATGATCTGCTGCCTGGAATTGGAAAAGAGGTGACTTGGGTAATGTAAAACTGTCCTTCCTATCCTCTTCAGTGTATCTCTTTATTATTATTGTGCTACAACCAGACACTGTGATCTTTCATCTGGTTTTCTTAGATTTTGTAAAGATATTTTGTGCATGGAGCAGGCACAGTGGCTCACACCTGTAATCCCAACATTTTGGGAGGCCAAGGCAGGAGGATTGTTTGAGCTCGAGAGTTTGAGAACAGCCTGGGCAATATTCTGAGACCTCACCTCTACAAAAAAACTTTTTTTTTAATTAGCTGAGTTTGGTGGCACACACCTGTAGTCCCAGCTATTCCAGAAGCCGAGGTAGGAGGATCGCTTGAGCCTGGGAGGCAGAAGTTGCAATGAGCCATGATCGTGCCACCGAAGTCCAGCCTGGGTGACAGAGCAAGATTCTGTCTCAAAAACAAAACAAAACAAAACAAAACAAAAAAACAAAAAAAACCCCCCAGCAACTATGGTTGCTAACAGAATAATTTAGTTTACTATCCAAGAAAATAAATATACCACACTTGGATACCAGGTAATGTAAAATGGTTCAAAATTCCCTAACACAAAATATGCTGAATATTTCATCTCTACTTTTTAATTAAAGCAACATTAAAATATTAGTTTTCTGACTTGAGATAGCTGTAGTTACAGAAATAAAATACAGTTGTGATATACTTTTCACTTATTTAAGCTAACCTAACTTCTGATCAAGTATATATTACAGAGAGCATATGGAAGATTCCATTGGAAAACAGTCCAATTTCTGTATAAATCCTCAGAATAAATTTTCTAGAATTTATTTTATATCATTGAAAATTTTTATTTATATGAAAATATTTTCATTCAATCTAAACCCTGAAAGCAAATGTTTTTATACATTTACAAAACATTTGGTTTTTAGAATATCTTTCAAGTGAAAGATATTCATCTGAAAGAATTGCCACTGTAGACACCCTATCTACTCTTCTCTGCCCTGTTCTTTGCTCTGGAAGGACATTTGTGAGCAATACTGAGCTCCCTTGCACTGTGGCTTCCAGTCAGTTTTGATTAATAAAGATCACTAACATGAGATCAAAAGAAACAAAGTGAGATTATGGTATTTATACCACAGATGTTCTGATCTCTCAACCAGAAGTCACATCTCATGTCAGGCAGCCCTCTCCCCAAGCCTTCTATGTCTCTGGATGCCAGGTATATAGATATATTTTTTCTCATGTCAACTTCTCACCTGGGTGATAATCTCGGCTCCAGATACTGTTACCTCCCTTTCCCCTTCTTGTGTGGTGTGGTAACAGCTGTTAATTAGTTCTGGAGCATTACAGTATCACTTGTAGTTTCTCCACACCTTACCCACAATAAACACCCTCTTTATTAAAATAGTATCTAATTACTCAATTAGTATGCATTCTCATTACACTCAAAACATTCAGCTAAAGTTTCCTTCCAGGACTTTGACTGATAACTTTACCTAAAAATCTTATAATTATGTCACAAATATATGCTTTAATTTATTTGAGAAAATAGGGTTTACACTTAACACAGTATTTGGGTTTTGTTCATTATTAGTGCTTCAGTGTTTTGTGTTGCCACCTTTCTTCCCTTCAGTTCTATCAAAACGTGTAATGCCTGGTTCCTCTATTGCTTTACATGCTTACAAGTAAAAGCTATTGAATTGTGTTAATGTGATAGTTGGTTGGCTCACATATTTTCAGGTTGACAGGTATTTTCTGGAAGTAATGCTTTAATTCAAAGAATTGTGGTAGATTTCTGAGGAAATTTTCCCAAATTTTTTGAAAAGATACTTACTTGGGCAAGATGGTCAAATAGAAGCATCTAGCAATTCTCCCCACTGCAGGAACACTAAATTGAAAAACTATCTAAACAAAAAAGAACCTTCATAACAACCAAAAATCAGGTTAGCAAACTCTGTAGTTGATTTTAACACCGTATTAAGGAAAGAGGCATTGAAGAGGGTAGAAAAGACAGTCTTGAATAATGTTCACCACTCCTTCCTCATCCCCTGGTAGCAGCCACCTGGCACAAAGAGAGAATCTGTGTACTAGAGGGAGGGAGAGTGCAGTGACTGTGGGACTTTGCATCAGAACTCAGCTTGCACCCACAGAAGGAGCATTTAGACCAGCCCTAGCCAGAGGCAAATCATCCAGCCCAGTAGTCAGAACCTGAGTTCCAGCAAGTCCTGCCACCATAGGCTAAAGTGCTCTGAGGCCCTAAATAAACCTGAGAAGCAGTCTAGACCACAAGGACAGCAATTCTTAGGCAAGCTTTGATACTGTACTAGGATCGGAGCCAGTGGACTTGGGGTGCATGCAACCTAGGGAGATACCAGCCAAGATGGCCAAGGAAGTACTGGTGCCACCTCTTCCCGAGCCCCAGGCAGCATAGCTCATAGCTTCAGGTGAGGTCCCGTCCTTCCACCTGAGGAGAGGAGAGAAGAGAATAAAGAGAACTTTGTCTTGAAACTTGGATACCAGCTCAGCCACAGTATAATAAGACACTAGGTAGAGTCTGAAGGTGCTGTTCCAGGCTCTAGCTTCTGAATCTGAATAGCATTTCTAAACACATCCTGGGCCAGAACAGAACCCACTGCCTTGAAGGGAAAGACCCAGTACTAGCAGAATTTATTGCCTCCTGACCAAGGAGCCCCTGGGTTCTGAATAATCAGCAATGGTAGCCAGGCAGTACTCACTATGGGATTTGGGTGAAACTCAGAGCCCTGCTGAGTTCAGGTATGACCCAGCACATTCCCAACTATGTTGGTTGCCTGGAGAGATCTCTTCTGCATGAAGAAAGGAGAGCAAGGAGTAAAAGAGACTTTGTCTTGCAGCTTGGATGCCAGTATGACCACAGTGGAGTAGAGCACCACGCAAGCTACTGAGATCCCCAGTTCTAGGCCTTTGTTCTTGGATGGCATTTCTGGAACTTCCCTGGCCCAGAGGGGAGCTCACTGCCATGAAAGGAGAGACTCAGGAATGACAATATTCATCACAAGCTGACTGAAGAGTCCTTGGCCTTGAGTGAACATCAGTGGTAGCCAGGCAGTACTTGCCATCTGGGAGCCAGTGCCTGGAACTGAAAACCACAGGAGTCTACATGGTGCTCTGTTTTACTGAGCCTGAGCTGGCACCCAAACCTCAAGACAAAGTCCTCCTCATTCTTTCTTTCCCTTTGGTCAAGGGAGGAGTCTCCCTCCTTCGTCACCACCACCTGGCATTTCTGGACCCATACACTGGGGAGGGCCCTTTATTGACCTACTGGTCATTCAGGAACATATTGTTCAATTTCCATGCTTGTATAGTTTCCAAAGTTCCTCTTGGTGTTGATTTCTAGTTTTATTCCATTGTGTTCAGAGAGAGTACTTGATATGATTTCAATTTTTAAAAATTTTTAATACTTGTTTTGTTGTTTATTAAAATTCAAAACGATAATTAAAAATAGCTATGGTCTTTACTTTAGAATTATCCATATATCCATGCCAAGGAGAGGAATGTATATTCTGCATGAGTTGTATGAAATATACTATACATATCTATTATATCCATTTGGTCTATAGTGCAGATTAAGTCTGATGTTTCTTTGTTGATTTTTTGTCTATATGATCTCCAATACTGAAAGAGGAATGTTGAAGTCTCCATCTATTATTGTATTGAGATTTACCTCTCTCTTTAGTTTTAATAATATTTGCTTTATATGCCTGTGTGCTCCAGTGTTGGGTGCATACATATTTACAATTGTTATATTCTCTTGCTGAATTGACCCCTTTATAATTAGGTAATGTCTTTCTTTGTCTCTTTTTATAAATTTTGTCCTGAAGTCTATTTTTTCTGATATAAATATAGCTACTCCTGCTCTTTTTTAGTTTGCATTTTCATGGAATATTTTTTTCCATCCCTTTATTTTCAGGCTATGTTTGTCTTTATAAGTGAAGTATGTTTCTTGTATGCAACAGATCATTTGGTCTTATTTTTTTTTATTCGCTCATCCACTCTATGTCTTTTGATGGGAGAGTTTAGTCCATTTACATTAAATCTTATTTTTAATAAGTGAAAACATAGTCCTTGTCTGTAATAATATAGACAATCTTTGCTCTTTCATTAAAGCAAAATCAGTTAACTAGCTCTTTTGCCTATATAAAATAACAAAGATAATTTCAACTAGTTCATTTATTGAAATGACTCAGTTTTAGGGAATTACTTGTTTAGTTAACCTATTACTTTTGCATTAGGCAGACGTAAGTCATGTGAGTGATGTTAACTCAAAACACGCTAGCCTTATCATTGTTTCCAAAGCAATTAGTACGCTGTTTGGAAAAACAATGCCTGGACATTTCCCTTTCATAGTTAGTATTGTTGGTATAAAGCCATTTTAAAAAACCTGTTTAAAACTAAAACTAAAAAAGAAAGAAAAAGAAGACAAAAAAAGCCTTGGGGAGGGCATTTCCTTTCAAAGAAAGATGGCTAAATTAATCTAAAAAATGTTGAATACATTCAGCCAACTGTTTAATGAAATTGGGAAATCTAGGCTCCTTAGGAAAGGATTTCTTGTGGTGACATTACAGGACTGGCATGGGAAAGGCAGGAAGACAATCCTTCTATCCAATTTCTATTGAGCTTTGTAAAAGCCATCCAATTATAAAAGCATTCTTTCTCTGATCTGGGGCTCTCCTGTGCATTTTAAACTCCTCTGAGTATTTTTATCTTTGCTCATATTAAGAGGTTCTATACGAAGTTATCTTTAGTGAGAGCTTTTTCAAGCATATTTTATTGGCACCTTGAGATGCAGTAATGTAACCCATTCCTACCACTCCAGTGCGATACACTGAATATGACATTATTTGGAGTCTCTGAAATAATAATTTACACATAGGGCTATGAAATACAAATGATTCACAAAACAGTCATGAAATAGTTATGGAAGATTTAGAAATAAAGCTTTTAAAAGCATATTTGTAAGGACAATGAGGTGAAAAATCAATGTAGAGAGAACTAGGATTTATATTTTTCACCAGACTGCTAAGGGCACATTGCCATAGAAATGGATCTATACAATTATTCACCACCTGTAATATACAGAGTTATAAGCACAGCTTTTTAGCAATTAAAAAATTTCAGTTCCCATGATAAAATTTTAGCCAATGCAGAAGGTGGTGTCTCTTGTCACCAATATATGGACATGATGGCTGAAAGCTAACAAATGCCTATGAATCCAAGAGAGAAATGCCCATGATCCAAAATGAAGAGGAAACATAAAGTCAAAGTGAGCAGGAGCTGAAGCTAAATGGCTGGTGTTAGCAAAACAACATATAGATGGGGAGTGGGGCACGAGACAGCAGTTGGAGGAACCTTATTGATCTCTTTGAGTGGAAAAGGAGTCCACTTTGAAGGATCCTTACAGTCAAAAGCAAGAGTTGAAACACTAGTGCAGAGCCAGGATTCAGGAAGGGACTGGCTTGACTGAATATGGTGCTGAGATGTGCGTTAAACCTTGATATGGGATATGACTAAGCAGTTTGCCTCTGGCCACAAGAGTAGACACAAACTCCTTTTCAGGAGCTTGAACCCTGATAAGCACTGCGAGGTCTAGAAAAGGACTATGTATACTGTAGGTGGGAAATATTTACCAAATAGGTGAGTGAACAATAGGCAGACAGTTACCTAACATAATGCTGTCTCCAATTTTCTTGAGTACCTACCATGGTTCAGGAATGTTCTATGCATGGGGATACAAACATTGAAAAAAAAAAAAAACATAAAATACTTGCCCTCCTGAAAATCACATTTTAGCTGCCCGAGCATCAATCATAAATAAATGTGTAACTGTAACTAAAAAATAGGTCATGTAATGACAAGTGCTCTGAAGGAAAATAAAGCGAGTTGAATAGGAGAGGAATAGAGGAGGGGGGGTGCTATTTTATAGAAATTGGCCAGGAATGATTTCATTCATGAGGTAATATTTGAGCAGATCCTTAAAGACATTAGAGCATGAGACATGCAGATATCTGGGGGAAAGCACACCAGGCAGATAGAACAGCAAGGGCGAATGTGCTGAGGCAAAGGTGTTCTTGATCAGTTCAAGAAATAGCAAGGAAAGGAGTAAGAAGAACAAATGCATTCATCTCCTGAGGTTGTAGAGGGTGGCTTATGTAGGGTATTATGATCTCTGCTGGGAACTTCAGTTTTTAGTGTGTCACATGATTTGATATAGAAGGATCCATCTGGCAACTGTGTGTTGAATACACTTCAGGGAAGACAAGAGTGCGAAAACCAATAAGAAGCCTACAACAATATGACTATTCTTGTGAAAAATCTTAAATAAATTGCTACCATATAAAATCCATCAGGACTAAACAGTAATGCATTTCCAAGAGACTTTATTTTAGGAGTATAGAGATGAGTTAATATCAGAAAAACTATTAGAGCAGTATACTATATTAACAAATTAAGAGGTTTAAGGGAGCATTTGGTTAAAGAAAGCAATAGCTTCCAAAGAAGCAACTAACATAATTTGATGCTTATTATATATAAACTCTCTGCAAGTGAGGAAGATAAGTGAACTATCTTTATATAAAAGAAAACTACAAAAATCTCTTGCAAATATTTAGTAGGAAAACATTTAGAAGCATTTTGACTGAAGTCAAGACAAGAACATATACTGTCAGAATTATTATTTAATATTTTACTGAAGAATCTGGCAGATACATTAAAACCAGGAAAAATTTTAAAATAGCATAATGAATAGGAAAGAGGAGGCAAAGTGATTTTGATTTGTAAGTGATAGGACATACATTAAGACTAAATATCTGCAGTCACAAGAGAGAGTATAAAAGAATTTCTAAATACAAAAAAAAAAAAACAATTTTATGCATCAGTAATAACCAAATATAAAATCTTATAGAAAACAAATAATCCTCAAAAATATAAACCTACAGAAACAAATGTCAAAAAAGATGTAAAACATCACTATGAAAGAAATTATAAAATATTATTAAAGCACATAATAAATGTGATGAACTGCCATGGTTATGGGTGAAAAAACTAAAACTAGAGATATGCCAAATTTCTACTTTATTAACCCATACACGTAATGCAATTTAAAGAAAATTCCCAGTGGCATTTTACATGGAACCAAAACAAACTGATTCTGAAATCTATATCAGAGAGTCACGGTTCAAAAATGTTATCTAAAACAATTCCGAAAAAGTAGAACCAGAGGGGCCTTCTCCTAGTGTATTGTTTATGATCATATAAAGTTCTAATAATTGAAACAATATGGTATAAAACTAATGTCAAGCACCTATGAGAATTTAGAACATAATAGCAGAATCGTTAGAATTCTGTTGAAGAAAGAAAGTATTAATAAGTAAATGGTATTAGGAAAGTTGGTCTTTTATAATGGAAAAAGAATTGACTTTTATGTATATTCACTTATATTCTTTATTCTTTATACTTATATTCATTATACTTAGTATACATCACTTCCAAATACTTTTCTTTTTCTCCCCATGCATTGTTTTTCCTAAAGCAGAAATTTACCTTTATTTTTCAAAAGCAGAAACTGAAGTCTTCCAATTCTATTTAATCAAAGTTTTTATTAGAATTTGATCAGAATTGAGTAATAGCTGACTAGTACTGTGGTGACTGTCTGAATTAATAAAAGAAAGTAACTGAGGTTCCGGAAGAATAAGACTGAACAAATAATATTCAAATTTTACATATCATTGAATTACAAAATTCCAATTTCAATGCTGACTTTTCTTTTGATGCTTTATGTATTTTCTTCAGGTCATAACATACCTTAATAGTTGAAAACAGGAGGAAGACATTTAAAAACAACATGGTGATTTATTTTAAAGGCCAAATCACAAGCAGATCCATTTCTGTACAATTTCTGTAGGGGATGGAAACATGCAAAAGGTAATATTCTATATGACCATAATAACTTGAACACAGACCTATTCATTAGGATTTTATAAACAAATTGCATGATATTGCCAATGTTGTTAATCAAACAACTTTAACACTAGGATTTTAACCTAATAGTTAAGGAAGTCCATGCAGAGAGTATACAGTGGTTCTTATGTGTTAGTGTGCAGATTAATTGTTGGACAAGTCTGCTACAAATGAAGATCCCCATACTTCACATTATAGAGATTCAAGTTGCAGGTTCTGGAGGGGAGCCCAGGGCACTTCTATGGTAACAAGCCCCAATGTGATGGATGCAGGCAGCTCTTTGACCGCACTCTGGAAAAGGTACGGTAGAAGAATCAGAGGGAAACTAATTTTTGGCTTCTATTTTGACAAGTGGCATTTCCACCTTTCTCATTCTCCTTTTTCCTTTCTGCTCCAAAAATTCAAAGAGGCAGGTAATTGAAATGGACATTGGCTAGTGTGGGCAGGGAGAGAAATATGAATTCTGTTTACACCCTTAATCCTAATGTCCTTTAAGGTATATTTGGCTATTTATTGAGGTTCTTTGTATATTTATGGACAGTGACTTGGTCCAAAAGACCTGGGCACTTGGTCTAACTTTTCAAACATTATCTAACCTCTGAATCTGGAATAACCAAATTGTAAGTTGACTTAATTCACAGGAGTGCAGTGATGGTAAAATGAAATAGCATAAGTAGAGTGATAAGTGTGATGCAAATGAAAATCGTATCTTCATTACTAGGTTGTATTTATTAAATATGGCTAAAGTACTCTAAAGATACATGTCTACACTTTTTTGAACATGGAGAGTTTTTATATAATTGTGCTGAAAGAAAGGGCACTAATTACTATGAGCTCTAAATAAGAATTCAACTTTGAACTTTCAACATAAACAAGTATATTTGCAAATCTTTGCTTGATGAATTGGATATAGCCAGAAAGACTTAACTGCTCCAGACGGAACTATAAAAATGATGATATCGGGCCGGGCGCGGTGGCTCAAGCCTGTAATCCCAGCACTTTGGGAGGCCGAGACGGGCGGATCACGAGGTCAGGAGATCGAGACCATCTTGGCTAACACGGCGAAACCCCGTCTCTACTACAAAATACAAAAAAACTAGCCGGGCGAGGTAGCGGGCGCCTGTAGTCCCAGCTACTCGGGAGGCTGAGGCAGGAGAATGGCATAAACCTGGGAGACAGAGCTTGCAGTGAGCTGAGATCCGGCCACTGTACTCCAGCCTGGGTGACAGAGCGAGACTCCGTCTCAAAAAAAAAAAAAAAAAAAAAAAAAAAAAATGATGATATCTTTTCTATTTCTTTAGTTAGTTACTTGACATCTCCACTAACCCCATTAGCCATACAAGACCGAAGTTCAGAATCCCTCTCTGAGCTTCAGTTATCCAAGATTCCCTAGATGTACTCAGGTCCAGGGTTGTTGAAGCTTCTCTCAAAGATCAGGTGATGAATAGTGGGACATTCTGACCGGTTTGCTATAGTTTCTTGGTTTAGGGTTGCCCTTGCCTCTGCTTCCACCAGAGTGTTGTATTACAATTTGGCCCTTTACCAAGGACTACTGTTTTCTATTCAGTCTTAAAATCTTTGCTAGATCACATTCCTGTACTAGAGTGGTTGTCATACTTGACATCCAGGTTACAGTTTTTGAAAGTCACATTTATGTGTAGAACACTTGTTTTATACCTAAATGATGAGGCAAAGAGGTTTGAAGGGGCTTCCAGTCTCAGGCATTGTTTATGAACCTCTCAGCCCTGGCTTTAAGATGCTCCTCTGTATCATGGCAAGATCCTCTTTGCAGTGCTTTATGTCCTTTTCTATCAATGATCCCCAGTCAGACCATCTCAAATCCTGAGTGCGGGGATTGAGTTAGATTGATGTCCTTTTCTTTCCAGTAGCTATATTTGTTGATAGACAAATTTTCTCCTTTCTCTCCTGAGATGAGTACTATATTTCAAGGGGGTATTAGGATTAGCAGCCTTCATCAAACCAAAAAAATAGATCTTTACACTCTTTTCCCAGAGTAACTGGTGCCCAAATGGCATTTGGAGAATAGGAGAGGCCAGTTCAGTGACTCTCAAAACAAAACATAAATAATACAAGCTATCTTGTGTTTTCTGAATTTCACCTAAACAAGCATTGCAAACCTGCACCTACCTGTTGAACACAGTCTCTGGATTGTTTAGTTTGAGCAGCCCTTTACCAGCATGGGATTTTGAAATTTTGTGCTTTAATGCCTTTAAGTGGGATGTACATTCACTTTTCTTTATATGGTCCATTACTCCTGTTATATTCAAACAGTCTGTACACAGATGCATACATCCTTACCCTTGTGTTATGGTTTGGCTGTGCTCCCGCTCAGATCTCATTTTGAATTGTAATCCCATAATCCTCATATGTGATAGGAGGGACCGAGTGGGAGGTAATAAATCATGGGGGCAGTTTCCCCCATACTATTCTTGTGATAATGAGTAAGTCATCATGAGATCTGATGGTTTTATAAGGGACTTCCCCCTTTGCCTGGTTCTCATTCTTCATTCTCCTGACACCACGTGAAGAAAGACATGTTTGCTTCCCTTCCCACCATGATTGTAAGTTTCTTGAGGCCTCTTCAGATATGCAGAACTGTGAGCCAATTAAACCTCTTTCCTTTATAAATTACCTAGTCTTAGATATGACCTTATAGCAGTGTGAGAATGGACTAATACAGTAAATTTGTACTGATAGGATGGGGTGCTGCTATAAGGATACCCAAAAATGTGGAAGTGACTTTGAAACTGGGTAACAGGGAGAGGCTGGAACAGTTTGGAAGGCTCTGAAGAAGACAGGAAAATGCGGGAAAATTTGGAACTTCCTAGACACTTGGAGAGCTCAGAAGACAGGAAGACGAGGGAAAGTTTGGAACTTCCTAGAGACTTGTTGAATGGCTGTGACCACAATACTCATAATGATATGGACAATGAAGTCTAGGCTGACGTGGTCTCACATGGACATGAGGAACTTGTTGGAAACTGGAGCAAAGGTGACTCTTGTTATGCTTCAGCAAAGAGACTGGCGGCATTTTTCCCCTGCCTTAGAGATCTGTGGAAATTTGAACTTGAGAGAGATGATTTAGGGTATCTACTGTAAGAAATTTCTAAGCAGCAAAGCAGTCAAGAGAAAGCAGAGCATAAAAGTTTGGAAAATTTGCAGCCTGATGATGCAAATAGGAAAGAAAAACCAATTTCCTGGGGATGAATTTAAGCCAGCTGCAGAAATTTGCATAAGTAACGAGGAGCCGAATGTTAATCATCAAGACAATGAGGAGAATGTCTCCAGGGCATTCCAGAGAGCTTGTGGGAGACCCTTCAATCATAGGCTCAGGCTTAGGAGGAAAAAATGGTTTTGTGGGCTAGGCTCAGGACCTCACTGTTGTGTGCAGCCTAGGGATATGGTGCTCTGCATCCCAGCTGCTCCAGCTGTGGCTTAAAGGGGCCAAGATATAACTCGGGCTGTGGTGTCAGAGAGTTCAAGCCCTAAGCCTTGGCAACTTCAACGTGGTGTTGAGCATGCAGGTACACAGAAGTCAATAATTGAGGCTTCGGGGCCTCCCTCTGGATTTCAGAGGATGTGTGGAAACACCTGGATATTCAGGCAGGAGCTTGCTGTAGGGGTGGAGCCTTCATGAAAAAACCTCTGCTAGGGCAGGACAGAAGGGAAATGTGGGGTCAGAGCCCCCACACACAGTACCCACTGGGGCACTGTTTAGTGGAGCTGTGAGAAGAGGACCACAGTCCTCTAGACTCCAGAATGGTAGATTCACCTACAGCTTGCACCCATGTGCCTGGAAAAGCCACAGACACGCAACACCAGCCCGTGAAAGCAGCCTGGAGGGGGGAGGTACCCTGCAAGGTCACAGGGGCAGAGCTTCCCAAGGCCATGAGGCCCATCTGTTGCATCAGTATGACCTGGATGTAAAGCATGGAGTCAGAGGAGATTATTTTGGAACTTTAAGGTTTAAGGACTGCCCTACTGGATTTCACTTGCATGGGGCCTCTAACCTCTTTGTTTTGGCCAATTTATCCCAATGGAAATGGGTTTATTTATCCAATGCCTGTAACTTCGTTGTATCCAGGAAGTAACTAACTTGTTTTGATTTTACAGGCTCATAGATGGAAAGGACTTGCCTTGACTGAGATGAAACTTTGGACCTGGACTTTTGGGTTAATAATGGAATGAACTAAGACTTTTGGAGACTGTTAGAAAGGCATGATTGTGTTTTGAAATGTGAAGACATGAGATTTGGGAGGGGTTGGGGCAGAATGATATGGTTTGGCTGTGTCCCCACCCAAATCTCATCTTGAATTGTAGTTCCCATAAGGCCCATGTGTGGTTTGAGGGACCTAGTGAGAGGTAATTGAATCATGGGGGCAGTTTCTCCCATACTATTCTTGTGATAGTGAGTATGTTCTCATGAGAGCTGATGGTTTTATAAGGTGCTTCTCCCTTTACTTTGCTCTCATACTTCTTTCTCCTGCCACCATGTGAAGAAGGATGTGTTTGCTTCCCCTTCTACCATGATCATAAGTTTCCTCAAGCCTCCCTAGCCATGCTGAACTGTGGGTCAATTAAACCTCTTTCCTTTATAAATTACCTAGTCTCAGGTATGTCCTCAATGCAGTGTGAGAGTGGACTAATACACCTTACAAACATTTTTCTTCATATGCCTCCTCAAAATTGACTTTAATTTGACTTTTTTTTTTTTTGCCTGCTGCACAAATACAAACTTTTCTACTTGATTCATATATCAAGACTTTTTTTTTTTTTTACAGTGTTTAATGTTATCTAAGGTTTTGTTCTAAATTTTAAGCTTGCTACTAAAAATCACCTAGAGACAGACAAAAACTTTAAATAAAGCACTTTATTTTTAGGTTTAAAATATTTTTCTTTCTGCAAAAATATTTGCCAGTTTGTAAAATAGTCACGTGCCCTTATAAAAATGATAAAGCATTTATTTGATGATGGAGATCATAAGTAAAATAACAATATTAAAGGTCATTTTCATTTAAACCTTTTTCCATATACTTTCATTATTTCAGGTATGAAACTGTGAATATGAGATAATTTGAAGTGAAAATATCAATAAACTAGGAAACACAGACATTGAATCTGTTTTGTATCTAAATGATGAAGCAAAGGCATGACCTCACTGGCTTTCCATTTTCTATTATGCAGAGAGGGAGCATAATTTCTCATACTGATTTTGTGAACATGACATGAAAAAAATACATCTTTATGATACATTATTCAATAGCTGAACTTCTAAAAATTGTCTGCAAATTGATATTTTATCCCTGTTGAATTAGAAATGCAGTAGGAAAAATGTGTTTAGAAAATTTATAATAAATTCTTTTACTAAAAATATGAAAGAAAGCTATAAAAATATTTAGAACATTATCTATTTTTATTATAGGAAGATCAACATTCTAAACAAATTTTTAATAAATATTTTGCAATCATGTTGCAAATCTGGTTAATTGGCTAACAGAATAATCTGCTTTTAGTCTGTCTTAATTTTTTCATGTACTTAGGTAAACAAATTTCATGATAAAAAGATTAAATTTTGAATATCTCAAGGAATTTGGAATGCTGATATATATAGAGAGAGTAAAAATAATTTTGTGACAATTTAAAATAAATTCTAAAGTGTACATTAGAATTCTAACATGAAGGCGATGGTAAAAGGTTTTTAGTATTTGGTAAAATATTAATAATTAATAAAGATAACACTATTTTAGGTTGTTTAACAAAGGCAACATTATCAAATTTTGTGTTAAATAAAAGTTTGAGGCAGTACATATTAGCAGCAGTGCACTGGACTAATTTATTGCTTATCGATATATTTCATTGCCATATATTGAGTTAGATTAGTATTGTTTGTACTCATTTAGTACTCACAAAATCTACCTACAAACCCTAGGGCTAGAAAAAGAAAGAAATACAGAACAGTGGATATATATTTTTACTTAAATTATACTTAACTTGTTCTTAGTCCCTGATTTTTTCCAGCCATAATGTTTATATAGTTCACACTTGTTTCACTCAAGTTATATGATTTAGAATTTTTATCTATAGCTGGGGAAGTTTATCATCTTGGCTCATGAGAATTATGGGTTAGTTGTAACAATGGTGATTTATTATTATAGCTAACAGAAAAAGTTACTTAGTTATAATTTAATGCATAATCTGTCTCTTCCAGTATGTACTGGTTATACGAGGCACATACTGTTTTCTTTATAAGGTCTCTTCTCAAAAAGGAAAGAGATAAGAAAGATACATTGAGAACATTTTTATGTCTAGAGTCTTTTTCTCTTTCTTTCTTTCTTTCTTTCTTTCTTTCTTTCTTTCTTTCTTTCTTTCTTTCTTTCTTTCTTTCTTTCTCTCTCTCTCTCTCTCTCTCTCTCTTTCTTTTTTGAGACAGAGTCTCACTGTGTCACCCAGGTTGGAGTGCAGTAAGCTCACTGCAGCCTCTGTTTCCCAGGTTCAAGCGATTCTCATGTCTCAGCCTCCCAAGTAGCAGGAACTACAGGCACACGCCACAATGCCTAGCTAATTTTTTTTTTGTATTTTTAGTAGAGATGGGGTTTCACCATGTTGGCCAGGCTGGTCTCAAACTCCTGATCTCAGGTGATCCACCCGCCTCGGCCTCCCAAAGTGCTGGAATTACAGGCATGAGCCACTGCGCCGGGCTGTCTGTAGTCTCTGGCAAAAAAAGGTTCCTCTAACAGTTTCAGTTAGTTTGCAAAAAATTTTCTATATTTTGAATACTTTAAAAAATTTGATGTCCATTATTTTAACTGCATCCTTCAATATTTTACATGCCTCTATTTTTAATGACTTGTGATATCATCCCAGTGATAAAGATACCATCAGTTCAATTGTCTTTTTCCTCTACTTGGTTTATAGTGCAAAGACTGCTTTGTCTTTTGTAAACATACAAAATGACATTGTTTTATTTTCTAAGTCTCTTAAGTGGTAATTTTGGGAGAAAATAGTTCTCCCACTATAGCTGTTGTACAAAATGACAAAGGTAGAAACAACTGCTTCTGTCCCAAAGGCACAACTGTCTATACTCAAAGTGAATGTCATTCCAAGAATCAATTAGGTATTGAGAAAGAAACCACTCAAGGCATTAGATTGTATTTTCAACAAAGAAAAAAAATTCTCTATTTTACAGGTCTTTTATTGGAAGAGAAAATCTTAGATTCATTCTTTTCTCCCTATCCTACATGGCTTAATCTCACAAATATATAGCAGGTTGCTTTACAGTTACTTTCCGGTTTTTTTTTCAATGGAAAACTGTTTCAACTTATTCAAGTCAACAGCCTTCATTTGGCCAAATGTTACATTCAAACTCAAATGTCCAAAGTACAAAAGTTAAGAATTCTATTAACCTTAGCAAACAATATGAATTAATCAATTTTTAAAAATTATCATCAAAATAAATGTTGTATATGTTCATATTGGTGAGATTATGTACTATGATAAACAAACTTCAGCATTTCAATTCTTCCTTTATGTTCAATTTAGGCAATAGTATTTATTTCCCCTTTAATTTATTGGTGGGGAATTATTCACATCAGTGAAGGCTGTTTCTTTTCAAAGAGGTGGGCCGTCTTTCTAAGTCACACTGACCATGGAAGTTCAGCAAACATGGTGATAGAAGCTAGCAGTATCTGGATTCCAGGTCGTTAGTTCACGTTAAAGCCCAGTCCTGTGGGTAGAGATGCAGAGCTAAGCCCGCTAAGAAATTGGGAAGGGCTGTACACTTGCCAGGGCCCAGGCCAGAGATGTAGGGTGCCATTTCCATTGCAGGAAAGCAAATCAAAATTTGAGGTAGACATCAAGTCATGTAAATGGGGCATATGAAGCTGGAGATTACTAGGCAGTTTTGTGTATTTTAATTTGCATTCCGAGCCAAGACGTTAGGTGTCCCAAATCTTAATCCTATGCTTTGAATAGCCCTATGCACTGCGAAGTTTACCAGTGTTTGAACCACTGTAGGACTTTAAAAGTGTTTAAGGGATGGGGCAATGCTAACCTAGTATATTGAGGGATTTCAGCTCTCAATTCATAATACACTATTCAAAATAATAAAAATATTCTGCAGGATTATTTCTAGTAACAGTAAAAAAGAAAAATGAAACCCATTGAAGAAATTTTTCTATGATCTGTGCCAACTTGAATAGGATGCTATATTCCTTAGGTAGTTTCATTTTTTTCTTTTTCAAACAGAAAGATATTCTGAGACCAAAAATCTCTCCCAAAGAATTTTTTTTTTTTTTTTTTTTTTTTTTTTTGAATAAGGGTTCTATCAACTTTACTCAGTGGTCCAGGAACTTTTCCAAGAGACAAAATCATTGTACCTAGTATTCAGAATGGACATACACAGAGATTAGTGACAATCAACTTCACAAGTTTTAGATTGACATATTTCTCATTGTCTACCACTACTTGTTACTAACAGAATCAGTGCTGTTAGTACACCAGCAGTCTAGCTTAAAACCTAGGAGTAGATTCAAAGGATCTCTCTACAGCTGAATCTGGTCCTCTATGCTGTTATTAAATATTTTGTATTTTGCAACATTTTATATATTTGCCCCTGGAAGACTGGCTCAAGCTCTAAAGGTGTTATACTAAAATGTCTTAACAGCCTTCTGCCTTCATCCTCTCATCCTTCCTGATCTACCATACAATATACTAAACAACTATCTGCTTTGTGCACATTTAAATTTTGTCTTAAGTTAACCCATTTTATTCTAGTTGCTTAACTAGTATAGCAAGCACTTTAGCACTCATGCATTTTTTTTCACAAAGTTTCTTACATTTTCTTATCTCTCAGGGAGATAAGATGGTGTTAAAAGGATTCGGTTTGAATCCCACTTCAGTCGATTACTTGATACCTGATTAAAGATAAGTTTCCTCTTCAGCAAAATGATAATAATACATTCTTTGCATGTCTGATGAAGGTTCCTTTAGATGAAATAGGGTATCTTATGTCAAGCCCCTAGCATGGTGTCTGGTACACTGCAGGCCTCAAACATTTGGCAATTCCTTCTGCCTCCCTTAATTTATACCTTCCTTACTTTTGAGCCATTTCTTCTGAAGACTCTGAAGTTCCTAATGGTAAGAATTAAGAATATTGGTAGGCATTCCAATAACATTTTATTCTTTCTATTCAGGTACATATTTTAAATATTATCTGATTTATCAATTGTTTCTTTTATGATATATGCATTTTATATCTTTTAAAGGTCTTCTGTACTCCAAGATTACAAATATATTTATTTTGAGTGCTTCTATGGTTTTATTTTGGGTATTTAGACTTTTAATCAACACAGGATATATGTTATGTTGGAGGCCAAGTTAGGAATCTTAACAATATTTTTTTTCAATCCCATTTGTTCAGTCTTATTCTCAGTGGTTTAGAATGTCCCTTCATTATGCATGCTCTTCTCCTTCATTTATATATATCAATGTCTCAATGCCATATTATTTTAATTGCCATATTTTTATAGTTTATTTTGAAATTTGAAAGTACGAATCCTCATCTTTTCCCTTCTTTTGATAAATATGAATTTGGAAATTTTTGCATCTTTTCTGAGAACTGGACTTAGTTTTATTTTTAAAAATCTCGTTAGACTTTGAATGGGATTACATTTATTTTGTAATTTATTTTGTGAAGAATGGCTACTATATTTTCTTTCCACTTTAGTGTAGGGTATGTTTCTCTACTTAATTATGTAATTTTCATGTTTAACAGTAAGGTTTTTATGGTAGCTATTATATATTTTTATTAGTTTATTCTTACATATTTTCTTTAATTTTTTGTCATTTCTGTTATGAATTATGAATAGGATATTTTTTTCCATTACATGTTCTAATTGTCCATTGCCAGTGTTTGAATATACTTCAATCATATTAGGAAAAATTCTCCTCGTATTTCACATATATCAAACAAAAAAATCACAAATAGTGTCACTTTCCAATAACTGAATTTGTCTCTTAAATCTTTTTAAAAATTAATTTTATTAAAAATGTTTTCATACTGGTGAACTTTCCTTGCATTACTAGTATCAGACCAATCTTTAATGCATTGCTACATTTGATCTATTGCATTTTTATTTAGAAGTTTTACAGTTATACTTAAAAGAATGCATGGCCTATGGTTTTATTTTTTGTGTCATCATTGTCTAGTTTAGGTATCAATATTATAAAATTATCTTAAAATGATTTATTATCTCTAAAAAATTCTAGAATTTATAAAATCTCTAATAATTATTTATCATTATCTTAAATTTTAATTTAATGGGTTCTCCTATGTTTATTAAATTTTGAGCACCCCCTTCACTCTTCCCTTTATTTTTGACTTCTTTCATATATGTCCTTTTAGAAACTCACACTGAATGAATGCTGGACATTCTGGCTCTTTCTTTTATCTTTTTCCTCATTCTTTTTTTTCTTTGTGCTCTGTTATAATAGAAGAACCTATCGCCTTAATATTCCAGTACTCTAATGTATATTTCAGGTGTAATAATTTTTGCTATGTAGCCCATCTATTTTTTTTTAGTATTAATGACCACATATTTTTTATTTTCAAGTTTTATAATTTATCCTGCTATTTTTTTCATGGATAAGACAGCCTTTTGTATCTTCCTGAAAATATTTACATTTCTTTGAAATTATTTGTTTTTTCCTTTCATAATAGTTTTCCTTCAAATGTTTTATGATTTTTGATAGTATTCTTATCTGCATATTTGAGATGACCTCTTGAAGAAAGCTAATCTTGGTTATCATTGCCTACTTTAGAAATTGTGTGTGTGTGTGTGTGTGTGTGTGTGTGTGTATACACATGTTCACCCACATTTATTGCTTTAGCTGTGGATAAATATTTTTCTTCTCACTGCTTAGCACAAGATGGAAAGATGGGAAGTAGCCAACCTGAAAGGCATGTTTGCACCTTAATCATTGCCTTGGGTGCTCTCTTAGGCCTTTTATCCATGCCTCTGAGTGTGGAGCAGCACCCTCCTCTGTAGCAATCTCTTCTGCACTTGTAGGTTGTGATTTTTTTTTTTTTTTTTGCCAACCTGATTATGTCTGTTTTTTCTTAGGAACTCCTCAAAATTTCCAGTCTGCTGATAAAACTCCATTATTTTCTAGCACAGCAGCACTGTTAGGAAATTTTTCTTAAATATGCATGTAGTAAAAGTATATATATAATGTGTATATACACTTAAGTATATACATTACCTATAGGCACACATGTGTATATGTGTGTATATATACGTATATATAATTCCTAGTGACTTTGAGGTGGAGATGAGCTAGATATACATGTTCAGCATTTTAATGCAATACTTAATTATAATTCATAAGTGACCACCATTGTATGCAAGCCATTATTATGATGCTTGCAGTAGCAGGGATACACTGATGAATAAGATACTATGCCTGTCCTCAAGTGTGTATAACCTAGAGGGCATATATTTGTGTTATATTATTTTTATTCATTACATTGTAATAATTTATGCTCATAAAGACAATACCAAATCATTAAGTAACAGTTAAATGAAAATCAATGGATTCCATTTAATTCAGCAGAGAAGTACTGGTTTTATAAAAATATTCAAAATTATTACATTTAAAAAATAGATATTTCAGTGTGTATCAGTTAACAGTGCATTAACAGGTTAGCTGAAATTAATGAAAACCCAACTAACAGGTTTAAACCACAAGAGAACTTAATGTTTACTTGCACAGTTTATGGATGGAGCCAGTTATAGAGTTGATCTAGCTGAGCTACAGTATCAGGGTTCTGGGTCAAGTGTTTTCCTAATGCCCTTAGCCTCAATCTTGTGAACACTGGATTACTGCTCAGCTTCTTACAATCTTACCTGAAGTCCAAAGGAGGAAGAGGGGTAGCTAGGTACGGCACAGAGGAAGCTTTCCTCAGAATCCTCTAAATGCTGTCTTTTTAATTGTCAGTGAGAAAACTCATTTCTAGAAGCCTCAGCATACTTTACTTCTCATTGGCCCATCTCATGCCCATCACTGGCTTGGTATAGGCTAATTTTGATTCATCTCATGGGTCTTGGATATGGTATCACCAAGAGAAAATCAGAGATTTTTAACAAAAAGGATCCAGGAGAATAGCTATTGGCTAAACAATCAACAAGTTGTCCACATACAGAGCTAACTTAGCTTATCTAAGAAGTTTTTACTAATGTGAGAGACATATTTTCCTAAATGCATGTTATAATTTTTTCAACTGGTAAAATGCATATTTTAAAATTCAAATGTTGCAAAAGTGTGTGCAATGTAAATTAAACCTTTGTCCTAACATGTCTTATAGCCACTCAGTTCTCCTCCCCAGATCAGCCAGCTTTATGAATCCCTCTGCCTCTCATTTTTTGATCAGGCTAGATAAGCTAGGTACTACTATATTTGTCATTCAATTACACAACAATAGCTTTTCACATCACTAGATCTGCTGGGTTTTGTTCTCTGCCTTAGGCATATTAATTCTGAAATCACGTGAGATGGTTAGCATCTGGTGACCAATATCTACAGAACCCTGGAATACTAATTCCATAGTTTATTATAATATTTAATAAGGTATACCTTCCTTGTTACTTATAAAACCAGTCAAGTATTGCCTTGCTGTAATTTCCTATTTTACTCTAAAGTCCTCATCTTTCTCCAAAAGCCAGTTTGGTATCTCGCAGTTGTAAGGTCAGGAGAAGAGTGACTGTTGCAACTTCTACCTCACCATCTGTCACCTCCCTTAGATTGTTTCTTGGTTGACTTAGTTTCTCTGTACTGCGGTCCTCAGAGGACTTTGTAATACCAACGATTTTATCTGGCCCAGGATCTTCTCTGATTTAGATCTGCTCTTTTACAATGAATTGTGACTAGGTCAATCTCCGAAGAGGAAAGAGTATGACCTTTTCCATGGTGGTGGTCCCTTTGACAGGGGTTTTCAAACCTTTTCAACTGTGATCTACAATAACAAACACATTTTATATCTTTCTCATACATATACATTGAAGCAAAATTTTAGCAAAACAATTCTTACCACTACTATCTGTGATATCATTTCCTATTTTGTATTTTGTTATTTTTCATTTCAAAAATATCATGATCTACTCAAATGAATTTCGTGAACCAGTAATAGATGGCTCTCTAAAATTTGAGAAATACTGCCTAATGACAATCAGCACATTGTCAAAGATATTCCTTCTGGCCATAAAAAAATGTTTACCACTTTATGTAGTTTAACTGTGAGACACTGTGAAATAAAAAAATTTACTGTTTTCTTTAAAAATAAAAAATTGTATTTTCAGGTAGTTTAAATAATGGCTATAATTTTCTGGAACAATGTTGCTCCAATTGATTAATCTGATTACTGCGGCTGCACAGTTATAGTGCCTGCAAATCTCAAGCCAGGTGGAGTGTTGATGTGTGCTGGCCAGAATCTTTACTGAATCATTGCCTTTTTATTCGCAGTTATTTTTCTTACTTTTGGATTTTAGTTCCCTTGATAATTTTTCATAATTTTTCTTGCTTTTGGATTTTACTTTTACTTATATTCATCTCCTCACAAGACTACACAGCTTTTGCCCCAAATAAATTTCTTTTTACATAGTTACAGATAGGTCTCTTAGTTCTTCTTCTCCCCTCCCCATCTATGTTTAACAGAGTGGAGCTGCAATAATATATTTTGCCAGTAGACACACTTAACACATAATTAAATAGATTCAAAAAAAATTCCTTAAGTTTCAGACTTTGGTTTACTTTGTGATATATTTTCTTCATTATTTTGCAATTTAAAATTTTTAAGTTTATGTGGAAGAGAACTTCAACATGTATATGTTTAAAAATATTTAACTCCCAAGCAGAAACTTTTAAAGTCAGGTCTTTCCAAAGTTATTAGTACTTGTAATATATCTCTGTCCAGTGGAACAGATGTTGCCTGTATCTACAAATATTTCAAAAACAGATTGAAGGCATGCAGCATGCAATTCCTTTTTGGCACGATTCACATACATTTTGCCAGAAAACATTTGAACAGATTTTAAATCTTTCTCCTCATTATCTTTGAAAAATACACAAACTCACACACATTTTTGCAAGGTGCCTGTTATGAGTTACATGCTGTGAAGAGTACTTCTTAACCAATGTGCCTCTCAACATCAAAAATTTGACTATAGAAAACTTGAGGAAATATGAGGAAAAGGTTATGTGTACAGTAATTATTAAAAGCAACATCAGACAAGTGTATCCTGATAAAAAATAAAATTAAAACTCCTCGAGAAAAATTAACAGCACCTACATTCTAACACATTTGAAAGAAGCAGTACTTCATTTAAGAGTCCTAGCTTCGAGAAATCCCTTTTTTTCATGAATTATCTTCTAATTATGCTTCGTAGTCCAGTTAAATTACATCTCTTGACATTTTGGAATGTTCCCATCTTTACACCTGTCTTCAAATTGTTTATTCCACATGTAATATTATTTTCCCCTTGTCTGCATTTAGAGTATATGGAGTTTGGGAAAGAATCATGTAGTTCACTGTGGCAGGAGGGACAGAGTGAGAAGGTGGACAGGAGCCAGATAATTGGAGAGAGTTTTTACATAATGCTAATTTTAGGAGTTTGCAATTAGCACTGTGGATTTGATGAAAACAGTGGAGGTTTTAATCAGGGAAATGAATGATAGGATTAGAATTCTATTTTATATAATATAATCCAGATACATCATTATAAATAAATTTAAAAGATCAAAGCTGGAAGCAGAGAGGTCAGTCAGGAGTTTATTATAATGATTTAGACATAAATGTTTATAATTAGAATCAGTGGATCCCCCCCATACCTCACATTCCTGTCCTTCATGGTCACTTTTTCCAGTTTCAACACTCCCCACTGTGTATTGAGTCCATATTCTCATCCTTGCATTGAAAGGCTTTTTCTCCTCTGCCTCACCATATGCCTTCCCCATTACATCCAAAATCTTTTTAAGCCACCTTCTGCGATGCCTATTTTGTTTGATGTCCCTCTTCTATATCCTTACTCTCTACATAAACTATTGATGTCACACCCTAGTCTGTGCTGACAATGGGCTTCTCTAGCAGCTGTCTTAAGTAGGTGCCACCTATTTTTCCACCAAGCTGGGAGGGTCAGCATTCTCTTGCCTCAGTTCCGCATCTGTACACACAACTCCACATCTTCTTTTCTCCTTTGAGATTCATAACACGTTTACGGTTTCATCCTTTACAGCTTTCTTGCTGTCATAAACTTTCCAGTCACTACATCTCATTTATTATACATTTTGGCACCGAATGGGTCTTTGTTTTTATCCCTATTCCTGTCATTAACTAGGATAAGTGATCATTGCACTTTCTAGTGAACAGCTTAGTTTCTTGTTGGCTTGGCTTTTTCTAGGCCGATGATCTTCAAATTTATTCCATTTTAGATAGCCACTTCCATACCTCCAACCCAGACCATGTTTTCACCAGAAAGTGCTCCTTTTCTGAAATATTTACAACCTGCTCTTGGATCACAAACTCTTATCCTTCTAGTTTTTACAACCACTATTCCTCAACCTCATCAGGATCTACAATTTTTTACTCCCTTTGTTTTTATCCATGCCCCTGCTTCTGTCTTTTTTCTCTGTTCATGCTCCAGCGTTTGAACCTCCTTCTTGCCCATTCTATCAACTCTTGCAATTTTTCTCTTTCCTTGAATCCATCAGAAAAACCAAAGTTTAAGCCTATTTCAATGCCTACTTTCTCCATTCTCCTTCTGGGAGCTACTAAATAATGCTGGAGAAAATTAGTGCAAACCCATAGACTGATAGTCTGACCAGTTTCAACAATAACCAGGTCCTGAAAGCTGCCTGGAAAATTTTCTAAATATCTTCTGTTGTTTTCCTCTTTCAATGTCCACAGTACTTTTTTTTTTCAATTTTTCTTTTTCCTCAAGTCTTTGATCTATTTGTCTCATACTTCATTCAGAATGATTTACAGAGAAAATAGAGGATATCAGATGGATCTTTACTCAAACTCCTGCCACATTTGCACACCTTCCCTTCTCTCAGTTCCTTCCCTTCTGCAGATGTCTCAGCAATACCCAAGGCTCTTCCCCCTCCTATGTCCTGGATCCTATCTGCTTCCAGTTCCTCTTTAACTTTCTACTATATCCTCTCTTTCCTCTCCAACACTACCATCTTCCTTGCCACAAGGTTTCTTCCCATCAGCATTTATAATACATGCTCATCCTCTACTGTTTTATTAACAACTAGCCAACCTTCCTCCCCATCTGTCTTTCCCCAACTACCATCTTTCTCCTTTCACTCTTACTGACTATAAAGATTATTCCTTTTTCTCACCTTCTATTTATTCCTCAGCCTAATGATGATAGTTTATGCAATTGTGTCTTCAAACTTATAACAACCCAGACAATAGTAATAACAGTCAACATTTATTGAATTGTTACTTGTGTTAAGTGCTTTTATATATGATATTTTAATCTTTGTAAAATCCTATAAAGTAGGTGCTGTCATTATTCCCACCTTACAGAGAAGTTAGAGTCTGAGCCTAGTCTTAGAACTAGAAAGTAGCAAAAACAAGATCCATACCCAAATACTGAACACAGTCTGTCCCTTATCCCCTTGGTCTGTGTTCTCACCCTCTTGCTCTTATCCACTCACATGTTTTCACTTGAACATGCTCATGATTCTCCAGTCTAGCTCTTCTTCCCAGACATGTCTCCTGGAGACAAGTCCCATGCATACTATGGCCTCCCACTGTGTCGCACAAGCATCTCAAACTCCACATGTCTTAAACTATACTCACCATCACATCACTCTCTATCCTTTCAAAAATGCTCTCTCTCTTGTTTGCCTCATTCAATGAACAGAGCTACAATTTACTCTGTTTTCCAGCTCAGAAACCTTGCTGTCCTCCTTGACTCCCCTCAACTCTTCCCTGTCCTAGCAGTTAATTGCCAAATCTTTCTTTCACTTCTTCATGACTGCTGGAATCCCAGTATGTTTCTTCAGTTTCATGGTCCAGATTACTTAAATGAGTAAGGTTTCTGCTTCTAGTCCTCTCCCCCTTCCATTTCAATCTGTTCTTCAGAATGAAGCTTAAATCAGTTTTCTAAAATGCAAATGTATCCTATAAACCCCTACCTTTAATACCTTTAGTTGTTACTCACTGAAATCTCAACTCTACCTCCATTAAAAGATGCTACTAAGGGCCGGGCGCAGTGGCTCACGCCTGTAATCCCGGCACTTTGAGAGACCAAGGAGGTCAGATCACCTAAGGTCAGCAGTTCGAGGTCAGCCTGGCCAACATGGTGAAACCCTGTCTCTACTAAAAATATAAAACTTAGCTGGGCATGGTGGCATGCACCTGTAACCCCAACTACTCAGGAGGCTGAGACGGAGTGAGACTCCATCTCAAAAAAAAAAAAAAAAAAAAAAAAAAAAAAAAAAAAAGGCCAATAAGACCCTGTGGTCTGCTCTCTACTTAATATTTTCACCTAATTTTCTACCATTACCTTTCTCAAATTCTATAATTTATCTATTTTGAATTACTGACATTTCTTTAAATATACTAAAAAATGCTGTTACTTCTCTTGATTCTTCTGCCCTTCATCAGATTTCGAGACAATTTTATCCATGTCTAGAAGGTTCTTTATTCTTATCTTTACCTCATAAGCCAGGTTTCAGTTACACAGCATCTGTGCTCAGAAGTGTTTCCTAATAACTCAAGCCTGGAGTGGATGCCTCTCTGATGTATATTCACAGAATCTGGTGTTTTTCTGTTTCGGCACATAGTATAATGTGTTGTAAGCTCCCATTTATTGTTTGCTCCATTAAGGTATAAGCAGTTTGAGTGTAGAGCTTGTTTTCACCTTTACACCTACAGTGTATGGCACTGTGACTAGCATATATCAAGTGATCAACAAATATTTGTTGAATTAATGAATTAATAACTGTCTAAAGCTGTCATGCTGAAAAAAGGAAGCCATCTGTTATACTTGGCAACTGAAAATCTCTGCCAGAACAGTTTCATCAGGGTTGAGCAGGTTAGAAATGAATGGAAAATAGAGAAGTAGAGAAAACGTTAAATTTATCTTTTGAGGAAATTAGATACTAAACAACATAATTCACGAGAAGAATAATAAAGAAATAATACGCAGGAATAATCTCTCAAGAGCCATGTAGGGCTTATTGGAAGAAAGTTAAAAATCTTAACTGAATGATATAAAAGAAGAATTGAACAAGTGGTGAGACATAGCAGATTTCAGGCCAGAAAAACAGTATGATAAGGTAGAAATATTTTCTTAAATCAGTTCATTGTTTTAATGCAAATTAACACAAATATTCCACTGAGGTTTTCCTAATGTTTTCTTTCTCAAAAGTATAAAAATAGCTCATGTTTGTGGAGAAAAAACCAAATGAAGTCTCTCTTTCTCTTACTCTCCCTTTCTTGTATATGTGTATGTATATATGTGTATATATTCACACATGAATATATATTTATACCCCCACACACATATATGCTTCTTTTTTTTTACACATATGGACTCTCTCTTTACATACTCTTCAGCAACTATTTTATTTAACTTAGCAGCATAACTTGGATATCTTTCTGTATCAATACATATGGATCTACCTTATACATTTCTAAACTTCTACAAGGAAAACCTATCATACATACAAAGAAGTTAAGAAATCATTCTTTCCTCATGCTCCTGTCTAATCATTATCTCCAAAAGGTTACCATCATTGTGACTTTTTTTTTCAGCATTGGTTAGTATTGCCCATTTTTGAACTTTATACAGATGGGATAACACTGCAGTGTTATTTTTGTGTCTGGTTTCTTATAGTCAACATTACATTTATGAGAGTCATTTTGTAGTTTGTTTTTTCTTTCATTGTGATGTTATATTACATGAATATAATATAACTTATAGATTTCTCTTTTAGTGGATCTTTGGGTTGTATCCAGACTGAAAATATAAATAGAGCTGCTGGGAACATTCTTGTACATGTCTTTTTGTGAACATATGCACATATTTCTGTCGGGCATATACCTAGAAGTAAAATTGCTGGGTGATAGGGCATCTATATATTTAGTTTTAGTAGATACTGCCAAAGAGTTTTCCAAGTAATTGTAGTGTAGCAATTCATACTCTCATAGCAGTGTGTGTTCTATATTTTTAAAGACTTAGGGTATCCCATTATATAAATATATCATCATTTATTTAATATTGTTTTTCATTTTTTACTAGTATAATTAACTCTTCAATAAATATATATACTTATGTTTACTCAATGTTTATCTACAAGCATATTAATGGCATATTAATGACAAAATAATTTTAAAGTTCACTTGGAAAAATTAGTTTTACTAAAGCAAAATTAGACAATGACATTTTTTAAAAGATAAATAAAATTATTTCATATAGGTTACAATCATTAAAATTGTAGCCCTGATACAGAAAAGAACCGATACACCAATGAATAAGAAAGATTATGTTTCAAACAGGAAATCTGAAATTCAATTGAATTTTTCTTCTTCTTCTTCTTCTTCTTCTTTTTTTTTTTTTTTTTTTTGTTTTTGAGACAGAGTCTTGCTCTGTCATCCAGACTGGAGTGCAGTGCCTCGATCTTAGTTCACTACAACCTCCACCTCCCAGATTTAAGTGATTCTCCTAACTCAACCTCTTGAGTAGCTGGGATTATGGACGCCCACCACCACGCCTGGCCAATTTTTTTTGTATTTTTAGTAGAGACAGGGTTTCACCAGGTTGGCCAGGCTGGTCTCGATCTCTTGACCTCAAGTGATCCGCCCACCTCCATCTCCCAAAGTGTTGGATTATAGGCGTGAGCCATCACGCTCAGCTAAACAGAATATTAAAAGCAGAGATAACGTAATGCAGGTAATGAGTTCCACAGGTAAGAAGAGACTGAGAAGTCACCCAAACATGAACAACAGTAAGCTGTTGCTTTACCTCTAGGCTAGAAGAACAAAGGGAGAAGGTAGAACTCCTAGAGCCCAGGGGCTGGGTTATCTCGTGGAAGGTAGAATCATGGTGGGCCTGTCCAAGCAGGGACAAGAACCAGAGAAAAAGTGCAATCTCTACCTAAGATACCACCTGAGGCAGAAAGATGGGAGAAATACCTTCACTACTCTCTTCTCCCGACTAGCCCTTCCCGTTATAAGCACTAGAAGCCTATAAAAAAGGGAGTGTGGAAATCAGTGTGTATAGGTCTGTTTGAGGTAGTGAGGAAAGCAGCAGAGGAGCAAGAAAGGGATACGGTATAGCCCAACAGAATATGTAGTGAAGGTGACATCACAGATCAGAGGAGACAGGAATGACAATAAATGCTGCTGACATCATTGTTATCATCTATGAAAACTATCAAGTTAAATGGATCTACACCTCATACTGTAATTCAGAATAAATTATAGGGGTGTGAAAGAGTTAGGTGTAAACAATTGAAGACTACATAATAAAGAAAATCATGTAGATTTTCTGGAAGAAGAATGATTTACAGCACATAAAAGCAATAGAATAAATCTAAAAAAATGATAATTTAAATAGAAAAGCATTGTATGCAAAATAATCCTATAAATAAAATTAAAAGACATATAATAAGTGGGAATATTATTAGTACACACATAAAAAGGTTAATACTTTTAATATGGAAATACTTACAAATAAATAGAAAAGCAGGCAAAAATTATCAACAGATACTTCATAAAAGAAGATACAGAAAATAACCAGTAAAAAAGATAGAATAATATCAAAATCTCCAATAACCAAAGTAATACAAATGTAAATAAATATATATTTATATGACTATTAATCTGACAAATATAAAATATTGTTAATAGTACAGTGTGGAAAAATAATGTAAGCTATAACAATAAGGGACTAACAGCCATGAAAAGTAATTTTAAAGAAATATTTGGTGACAAACAATACTCCTGATATAATAAAGTGAAAAGATTAGGATTTAAGTTGTATTATACCTCAGCTAAAATCTGATATAAAGTAGACTAGCTCACACATATAAGTGAGTAGAATGAAATACTAGAAAGCATATATAAATTTGTTAAAAAGTTAACCAGAATAATTATCTCTGGACCATAATATTGCAGCAACTTTTATTTAATTATATATTTCTGCATTTTTCAAATATTCTACAATGGACCTTTAAAATCAGTAAAATGCAGTGATGCCAGACATCAGTGAAGTGATGTAAAGAGATAGAGGGGCATACAGTTATGGAAAGATGATTTGCAAAGAAGGGAGAGAGTTGCACATGTTTGCAGGCTGAATGGAAAAAAGCCAATGAAAATAACCAATTGAAGATTAAAAGGACTAAAAATTGCTGAAGGCAGGTCTTGCAGGAGTTTGGTTGAGCTCTAGAGCACTGAGGGAAAATTAGACTTGGGTAGGAGGCACGAGAAAAATAGCCTGTGGAAGCATGTATGAAAACCGAACCCCGAGGGAGTTTACACTTTGTGACCTTAACTTTCATTCTGTTTTTTTTTTTTCAGGCTGTATCTGTTGAGCGTGAGAAATGGTGAATTTGCAGAGAATATTGGACGTTTTGGGTATTTGATAAAGAGAATGAGAAAGAGAATTGCTGAGGAAAGTCAAAGGATTAACAGGTTGCCTGAAGGCTTCTTTGATGTTAGACGTCTTAAATTTGTAAATGTGGCATCATTCTCTAAAATTGCATGGGGTTTTTCATCAAGAATATGTATTTTTAGGAATAGAGGCACTGAAAGTGTGGAATGCTCTCTTTGAGAATTTGCAGAGTGGATACAATTAAAAGACTTTGGTTAAGAATTTGAAAATGGAGAGAAACTGAAGTCCGCTGGAATTTAGGCTGGGCAGAAAAGAAGAGAATCATTGGATGTTGAGGGACAGTGGGACAGGTCTTTGGAAGTCGATTGTAGTAGTGGAGGGAAAGAGAAGCAGGACTATGTTTTTTGCCTTCACCTCGCACTCATAGCCTATGCATCCAACTTTTGGCATTCACTGCACTCTGCCTTGTTTCAGTTGACTGTATTTCCCCCTGCCCCCAACTCCTGTAAGTGGCTGCACGTTCCTGAGGCACCTACCCCAGTGTTCTGTATTTGGCAGTGATTCAATTACAGTTGTTGGAAGAGTGAAGGAAACCAAATGTGTTGAGTTTTAAAATCATGGCAAGTGCTTTTGGTTAAATTTAGAATGACTCTTTTGAAGATTGTGCGCTCAAAAGTATTAATTAAATTGGCAACTGTGCCTGCCAGCAACCTTAATGTGATACTCTTTGGGGAGGAGCCATTTGAAGGTGTTACTGGAACTATAGCAAGCTCAGAGTATGAATTTAACTGCTCTTAAAGAAGCTCCATTTTTTGAAGCTTCCACGTAATGGTGAAAAAGCCTTGCTTCATAAGCAGTCACAGTTTTTTTCTGGATCTACTGTCTGGTGCTTTCAGGGCTGATAACTTTTCATTGTTTTTGCTCAGATAGTAGCCACTCAAGAGGGTGGCAGGAACCTTCTGCTTCTCCTAAAAGCTTGGTTTCAGAAAGTGAATTTGCTTGGTATTGTATCTACAGGGTGTACTCTTCTCAATCCAAAGCCTTTCTTGTAAGTTTTCCATAATTTAGCTATAAATTCACAAGATTCCAAGTTCTTATTTTATCAGAGGAGAAAGGACAAGGAATATACTACTCTCGGATCATGATGATGGGTGAAGCTAAAGAGGGAGGAAGAATGACAATGCTTCCTTTTGGTAACCTTAATTGTGGTTCTATGTATGTGGAGGCATACACACGCCCATAGACACTCATGCACTCTTGGTCACTTACTCATGCACTTACACAACCGTTTTTCCAATCTTATTCTTTTCAGTTGAATGTTTACATCCTAACCCTGGTATTTAATGTTTAGTGTTTTCAAGGCTCCTTTTTATATATTTATGAATCTAGTAGACCTCATCCCAGTGAACATTCTTAATTATAGTCAGTTGCCCCAAATTGGCTTTCTTGAATTTAAATGCATTTGCCATTTCATTTTTCAAGATGAATTTGATTGAATGTCTTGTAGTGATTGATACAAACTCATTCAGAATATCTGAGTAATAAATTTATTACTTTCTAGAAATAAGTAATAGATCACAAAATCTCTTTGGTTTAATATTTTACTGTTAAAGATTAAACAGTTCTTCTAAATAACTTAGCAACTCTCTCAAACTTAAATTGTTTAGCTCTATGTTTAAGGAAACTACGGAAATTGTTTCAGTTCCCTTGGGTGCAGTCGTGCAATTTAGATTTAGCTGGCCCGCAGATTGTACTCATCTATGTTAATGTTTCTGTAATGAGAATGATCCAACTGTGTCATAACCTTTTAGGTCTTAACCTCCTTCATTTACATAACTTTTTACTTTACATTTACACACGCTTTGCCATTTTAGGATTAATATGTCAGGCTTTTTATTTTATTTTATTTTTCCCATGACCTGACTTTGTTGCTAAAAGAAAAAATCAATTGGTTTGACTTATATATGGGATAAACATGTTGTTCACAATAGATTGGTCAATATTTGAAAGAAATGCTGGATTTGATAACCAGAGAAGGGAATCCATGGATTTTTGCATGACTACCATAATTTTAAGTGGAAAAACTCAATAAACTATTTTTATTCTTAAAAATGTTGATTAAATTTCATAATATTTGAAACGTACATTATTAAATAAATGATTTATATGTGTATTCAATTCCTTGCTTCAAATAGAACAAGTTATAATTTAAAATAATGCTAGTACCTATTACCCTAAAAATATGTGTTAAAAACATATACATATTGGTCTTTTACATTTAAAATTATGTCATTTATGTGCATTTTTATATATCCACATCTATTTACAAGTATTGATTACAACAAAATAAAATATTAAAAGACTTGGACTTGCTTAACTAAACATAGAGTTAAGAGGTTAATATGTTTCAAAAATTTCATGGTAAAATTTATTTAAATAGAAAATATAATACATGTGAAATGATTTCATTTTAAAGTAGCCTATTTATGTACAGGATGTTTTTTCTATTATTAATTATTTTATTCTATTTGTGATACTCTGAAGGAGAATCACAGGGTGCATAATCTGGGTATCAGGGAGCACCCCCGAGGAAATGTCATTTGAGCTGCGTCCCAAAGGGTGAGTAGAAACTGAAAGGTAAAGGACTTGAGTGCCTCGGGAGGCCTAATATTTTTAGAACAATATTTGTATTGTAAACCTGACCCATAAATCCCCCATACTCTCCCAAAACCTTACAATATTTTCCCAAATCTGTACCATGCCCTGCAAAAGCTGCATCATCTGACTTCTCCCTATCTCAGCAACTTTATTTCCCACCACCCTCCTTCACTCTCACCCCCCAGCCATGGCCGACTTGTTGAGTTTCACCACCTCACCATTGTCTCACTTCTTGCCTTTGAACATGCTGCTCATGTACCTTGGATGACTCTCCCTACCTCCTTTCTCCATCCCGCTCCTCGTCATTGGTAAACTCCACTTATCTGTAGATCTTCAGCTTCTTCGGGCAAGTGGTATCTGAAGCCTGGGAAGCTGTGTCTTCATTTACAAGTGAAGCATCTTGCACTTCTTCCCCAGTCACTCTCATCACCTTTGTGATTTCTGGTGTCATGGCTATATTCCTAGAAGGTGGACCTTGTGTCCCCAGAATCTAGATTGCTGTTACATTGTAAGGATCAAGCAAATAGCTATTGAATAAATGAATGTATATAAAACTTTAAATCATTCAATTCTAAATATAATGTTTTTTCCTAGTCACTATAAGAATTGCAGCTACCACTTACTGAGAACAAGTGTTAATCAAGCACAGTCCAAGATGCCAAATGTGGTGGATAAGAACCTCATATTATTAATGACAAAACTGAGAAATTTGGAAGTCCAGTGAATTGCTGCAAGTCAGATTGTGGTTTGCTCTATTATGTTTGATAAAAGCAGCGACTAAATTGTCTCATTATAATCAGGAGAGAGAAAACACTGTTTTTTAATGAAAAAGCGCTGATGTAGTTCATCTTAAATTGTAATACTTTTATGTAAATTTTATTTAAAATTTAAATTTTTATATATTATTACACTTATTGTCATTTAAAGTATTCGATTTGTCAGTACTGTCAGTCATGTGCCATATATTAAAGAGCAAAGGAAGTGATAGACATACACGGTTTTACCCGCTAGTGAGGTTACAATTTGAGTAGGGAGAGAGGCTTGGGAAAAGCATCTATGTTTTAGCTGAAGTAACCACAAAATCCTAAGGGTTATAGAGTTATGAATACTTAACAACTATTTAAAAACTGCTTAACGGCGGGTGCAGTGGCTCACGCCTGTAATCCCAGCACTTTGGGAGGCCGAGACGGGCGGATCACGAGGTCAGGAGATCGAGACCATCCTGGCTAACGCGGTGAAACCCCGTCTCTACTAAAAATACAAAAAATTAGCCGGGGGTGGTGGCGGGCGCCTGTAGTCGCAGCTACTCGGGAGGCTGAGGCAGGAGAATGGTGTGAGCTTTCAGTGAGCCGAGACTGCACCACTGCCCTCCAGGCTGGGCGACATAGCGAGACTCTGTCTCAAAAAAACAGAACAAAACAAACAAACAAACAAAAAAACTGCTTAATATGGCCCACACATTGTTCTAGGCACTAGGCACACACTAGTGAATAAAATAAACAGGATCCCTTGTCTCATGAAAAATATAGAATAAAGACATTCAGTCCTATTGAGGAGGCCTCATTAGGCAGGACTTACTAGAGAGGGCGATGCTTTCATTGGCTTATAAAGGATGAGTAAAGAGTGTCATGTCCTGATAGGGAGTGTCTTAGTATATCTGATCTTAACCAAAAGGCTAAGAAACTATAACAGCATATTAATTAGGATTAGGATCATCATGGAGTAGTAGAAAACCACAAGTTGCATTGTTCTGACAAGCGAGGAAGCTGTCTCTTGCTCCCATAAAAGAAGTCCAGGTATAGTTAGTCTAGCATAGGTACTGTACTCAGAGGTAGAAGCCCAGGGTGTTCCCTCCATGTTGTTTCTCCACCACCTTCCATACGTGGCTTCCAGCTCAGGCTCTAAGACGGCCACATGATTTCCATTCATCATATCTGCATTCCAGCCCGCAGAAAGGAAAGGGATAGTAGGGAAGAAGAGCATGCCCTCTTTATTTCCAAACACTTACCGAAAGTTGTGTACACTGATTCTGTTTATTTCTGGAAGCAACCTCAAGAGAAGTGGAGAAGTGGGGAAATGATGTGTTTTGCTAAAAACAGGATTTTATTGCTGAAGATGTGGAAAATGAATATTGGGGATAAATGACAGTGTCTACTCCATTAACAAAAGCAAGGCCTGGAGGAATGACAGCAAAGGATTCAGAAAAATAACTCCAAAAGTTTCACTGTGTGATGTGGCTGGAATTTTATGTATATGGAACATTATAGAAGGGAATAACTAAACGTAGGTTCATAAAAGCATTTAATTGCCATGCTCAGAAACATTGTCAAACAGGGATATATAATAATTTAAATATCTTTCTTATGTTTTACTTACATATTTTATAATTTACAAGGCTCTTAAAATATATTATCTCATTTAATATTCATAATAATCCTGTGGAATAGTAAATATTATCCTTGTTGGGCACGTTAAATAATCAAGGTCCAGATATCTAACTGAAGGCCAGTGTCCTTTCCATTGTATCTTAAATATTTAATATATTCATAGAAATTTAAAGAGGATATTAGTCTTTTTTTATTAATCTTAACCCATGAACAGAAAAGTAATGCAAACTATTAGACAATAAAAGAGAGCTCCTACAGATTAAAATATAACCATTGAGATAAAAAATAATAATCTCCCAGAAAGTAGACCAAAATGAGAAAGTAATGGAAATGTTAGAAAGAAGATGAGGCATAGGGTTCAAATATGGAATGTCCAAATTTTGATTAGTAAGAGTCTTAGAAAGACAGAACAAAAAATAGTGTGTGCTTGGGGTTAGGATGGGGTGGTGGAGATGGAAGAGGATGTATTATTAAAGATATGGATAGAAGGAAATTATTTAAAACTGAAAAGGACATGAGTCTTCAGATTAAACGGATCTGGATCTACCTGGAGTCTGGGGCTACAAAAAGATCCCCACAAAGGAATATTCTTGTAACGTTTTACAGATCACCAAGGAGAAGACACTAAAAACTTCTATAAAAATATTTTTCAAATTTATGAGACAAAATGTTTTATGCTCAGATCATCAACCATATGTGATGATTGTTTGAAGACATTTTTAATCATGCAGAATTCAAAATATTTATTCTTCATCAACTTTCCTTTGTGACTAACAGGATATATTCAAGCAAAACAGGAGAGTGCACAAAGGTTATATGGAATTTCGGAAACAGTGTGTCTAACTGGTAAATAAGTCAAATAAATCCCAGAATTATTTGCATAGTCCTAGATTGAAGGAAATAAATAAATTGATCTCTGGGATTGGGAGAAAGGCATGGGGGAAGGAACTCTATGGACAGTATGATTAAGAAGGAGGAAGAATATGAGTATGATAAAGTCACAAATTCAAGGAACCAAGAAATATAATTAGAAATGTCAGTAAAAGATATGAAGCAAACTAAGATGTGACACAATTTTAAGCAATTGTAGAATGTTAAAAAATCAACTTGAAATTGATGTTAGAACCAATATTTGTATCAGTTATGTAAATACACACACAATTGTAGAAGTTATTTAGTTTCCATGAGACATCTGGCATCTGATGCTGGAGAAGTCTGCAGATAGACAATGGAGAGGGGAAGACATGTAAAATAGCGGTATAAGCATGCTGGAACTCATCAGTGTGAGCTGAAATCTGCTAGGACAGACTGGAAGTGTGCCAGTCTCACCACCTCCCACTTTGATGATGTGTGTGTTCTGCAGAATAAGCTGTCACCTTTTGTCACGGAGCTAAGCGCACACCTGGCATAGAAGAAGCTGAAACAAGAAGAAACAGAAAGACCCAGGGGAAGATGGAGCAGCTGCAGGCTGGACTTCTGCTCCTACCGAACAATGTGAGCCACTAAATAAGAAAATATGTGAGAGCTAAAACCTCCTGTTGCCTCTACCTTGATCTTCTGCGCATACAAACAATATAACCACTTTTTCATTTCTGCCTTCAAAATCTGACCCAAAATGTCTCTTGTGACCTAATCTAATATGAATCATACAGGGAGAGGAATTGCAGAACACATAGGTCAGCCTAGCTGGTAACATAACGCACTAACACATTACAAAGCCATCACAATCTCTTTTGAGTGACCCTAGAGGTTGTGTTTGGTCCACAGAAAAAAGTAATGCAATCTTAATATAGTACTTGGTCCAACTTTAAAGAATATTTACACAATAAGGATAATGTAAATGCTGTTTCTGGGTCATTATATTTAGAGTCAATCTGTGAAAAAGCACAGAAACCTGGGTCATGATTGCACGGAGGTAAATGTTAACAACTTTGGAAATATAAAAGGAAAAAGTAGGTGGTAGATGGTGGGATGTGGAAAGGACACTGGTATGGAAGAAAAGTTGAAGGAAGAGTAAGGAGGCAAATAGCCTAAGTTTTTCTTCTTTTTTATTTTTTCTTGCCAAAAACATTCTACCATATCTTAATTTTTAAAGTGTAGAGTTAAGGGATCCTACCTAAAATTCACAGAACAGGAAACAGAGGTTAAAGAGATTATTTAAAGTGACAAATGTAAGCAATAGGAGAATTTAAGATAATGATCTAATTATAAACATTAAGAAAAGAAAGTAAAGGTGGAAAAAAAGAATAAATATGGCAAATCTCTGTTAAATCAATAATCTAAGGTATATAGAAGTATATTATTCAGAGTTATTGAAACAGAATGTTTAAAAGGTTGTTTGGGGGAATAGATGTGAGATAGGGAACAAAGTAGAGGGATAGTGTTGCTTTTCATCGTAAGTTTTTTGTAATATTTGATTAATGTATTATGAGAGTTCTCCTGCGAGACATAAAGAGGGGATATAGATAGATTTTATGTATATAGATGTAAGAGGGAACTTGTTGCGAGAACTGGCTCACATGATTATGGAGGCTGGGAGGTCCTACGAGGTACTTTTTGCAAGTTTGAGAGCTAGAAAACCGGGTGCACTGGGCCCTCCTCCGATGTCCAAGGGCAGAAAAAGATGGATGTGACAGCTCAAAAAGAGAGAGATAATTTGCCCTTCCTTTGGCTTTTTGTTCCATTTGAACTCTCAACTGATTGGATGATTCCAGCCCACACTGGTGAGTCCACTGATTCAAAGGCTAATCTTTTTTTCTGAAAAGCATATAGATACACCCAGAAATAATGTTTTATGAACTATCTGGGCATCCCATAACTCAATCAAGTTGACACATCAAGTTATCCATCACAACTAGTTAGAATAAGCATACATTACTTTGTATGCAATAATTTTTTTAGAGGAGAGAAAATAGAAGAGGTCAGAGGATAGGGTCTTCCTTGGTCAAATTCTTCATTAAAGGGACAAATGTGAGAGAACCAAGAAAAAAGGTGAAGTGTATTTCAACCTTTAAGATGAATATTATGTAATAGTTATTAATTTTTTAACAAGTTTAAATAATAGAAACATTATCTGCAGTGTAACTTCAGAAATAATGCTGGTCACTGCTCTACAATGGTAGTAGAAATAGCTGTCAAACCACTCCTTTCTTCATGTGGAAAGAATAAATGAATTTGATAAAAACCTGTGGTAAAATCCATTGACTATGATTTTATAAATGTGAAACCCTAATACATTATATTACATTACTGTGTGTATATAATACATTAATTTTTAAAATGATATTATCATTGTAATAAAATAATGAAATATAATAAATAATATAATAAAAATATATAATATTATGTGAAACTAGAAAAATTTAGCCATAAAACCAGAAACTAGAATGAGAAAAAATTAATGTCTAAATATTTGCATGCTTGGCATTTTGCAAAATAAACCAAATTTTAAAAAGAAAATTTTTTGTTAATATAATGTAATAATGTTCTATCATATTCACAATAGATATATTCTTCTGAATAGACTATTAATACTTAAAACAAATTATATGGATATTATGTGGTTATAATATTTAGAATTATAGTTTTACCTTCCCATTTGTAATTCCTTATAATTGTGTTCAAGAGCATTGGTCATCATTTTGCAGATTCTAAATGTTCTAATTATTTTTCCCAATTATTAGTTACTATATATATTCTGAACTAATTACATTACTAAAATACAGAAGATTTGGGTAAATTTTATTCACATTGATACTAGTGTATTTTAAACCTTGCCTATTTCCTATCTTTACATATTTTCCTTTGATTAAACATCTCTGAATTATTCTCAAGTGCACCACTTTAATTTCAACAAGTTAGTTTAAATCATTTATTCTGCTGAAATGCTATATTACATAACTAATTTTGCAAATCTGGTAGTGATTTAAACTAATTTGTCTTCCAGAAACTATGGTAGAGTAATTATGCTTTGATCTTGTAAATTAGCCAAATGGAGTATTGTTTATAATATAATTTAAACGAAAACTGCCATTACATTAAATAGTGTTTCTTGTCTCATTGCTTAATTGACCTTAATTGTGTGTTGTTCATGGGTAAACAGTGCAACCGGATCCACTGGGGTTAACAGACAAACACCCTTTTCCTCACAATGTTTTCATTGCATAGGAAATAATAAAATCAAATCAACCTATTTTTAACACAAATTTCAAGGTTTAATTTAAGAGTTTATAAGAGTTTTAAGATGTATCTTTATGATGATGATTATATCAGTGAAAAGTAAACATGTTAACACTGTCTCTTCTTTTGGGATCTGTCCGAGCAGCCTCATGGCTCCAGGATTTTATCAACGACAGTGACCATCAGACTCATATACGTTAACTAGCCATGAACCTTGGTTCCAATCCTGGGCGCTTTTATACCCTGGAACTCTTTCATCCTTAAAACTATCAACTCTAATATCCATCCTCTGACTAACTTCATATTCATTTAAATCTTTCCACTTCTTT
Organism: Macaca thibetana thibetana; assembly: GCF_024542745.1. Taxonomy (NCBI): domain Eukaryota; kingdom Metazoa; phylum Chordata; class Mammalia; order Primates; family Cercopithecidae; genus Macaca; species Macaca thibetana. The sequence continues at coordinate 62,118,894 of NC_065589.1, forward strand.
ATTTCTGCTTAAACAAGGCCTTCACTTCATCAAGACCTTGGCGTTCTTAACCTTTTTATTTTCCTTAAACCAATTTATTCAATAAGATTACAATTTATTGTGCACTTAGCTTGCCCAAGTGCTCTACATGAATTGATTTAAGCCATTTGATGTGAAGTAGGAATTATTATCCCATTTCACATACGTGGAAATTGAAGCATAGAGAGGTTAAATAAATTGTTCAAGAGAAGTGGAGGACATAATTTAAATTCAGGTCTTGTTTCTTCATAGCCTATGCTATATAGCTCTTATGCTTTTACTACTTTCCATGTTCAATCTTGCCCATATCTCATTTCAACCCTTTTCTCTTTCTCTCTCTTTTCTTTTGCCACTGCTCTCAATTCCTTTATTCTACAGTTTTGACAGCCACTGACATTTAGAAAGCATCCAATTCCATTAGCTAAGACATCCACCTTCTCTGTTCCTCAACCTGAGTTGCCAAGCACTGCTGGAGGAATGGCATGCTCATGAGTATTGATGCCATACCCATTCATTTTCTCTAGTTCCTTCTGATCTCCAACACTGCCTAGCTATGTGTCCTTTATCAGCTGCCTTCTCAATTCTAAATTGAATTTCCTCAAACTTCCTGCTGCATCATTACCTACTTAATCAGCTAACCCAAAGGATTGGATTGTCAATTCAACTCACATAAATGAGAGACCTTCTTGTACTAATTTCAAGAATAAAAGCAATCAAGAAGCACAGATGAAGCATGGAGAGGTCTGAGACTTCTGCATGGCTCTCAAAGTTCATTGTTCCTGTGTTAGACATGCACAGTGTGTGGTTCAGCGTAATGGATGAGGTCTACGAAGAAGTGCTCATGGGTTACTACTTTACATAGCAGGGAACATTTAGGTTATACAATATCTCCATTTTATACCTCAAATTAGTCACCTAGCTTGTATGACATTTTCCAGAGTGCCATGCCCCATAAATTCATAGCTCCTATATTTGTTTGTCATAAGCAAACCTAAATGAGGAACGTCCTCCTAAGAGAATTCCATAAATAAGAACTTTCCTTCTAGTAAATATCATCAGTCTATTTACAAGGAGTTCAACTATCAACATGTCTAAAAGAATCATCAGAACTCTTCTTCTCCAAAAGGTTCTTCTGACCTATCTACAAACACACACAGACCACCTGCTTTAACTCCTTCCTTCAACTCATTTTTAGCCAAGATCCCTACTTTCACTTTATAAAAAAAATTAAAGCATCTCAGATAAGAAAGTCCAACTTCCTTTTTCCACTAATAGACATTATTAGACATTCACTCTACCTTCTTTCCTTTAGTCTTAAGTGGAAAACTGTATTTTGTCCAAAGTTGATCTTTGATTCAATGATCTATTTCTCCTTGCTTTTTTCTCTCTTCAGAGACTCTGGATATTTTATTAACCAACAGCAACTTTACCTAATTTCATTCTTAATCAGTGAAAACTTCTTAATAATAGTTTATCTATTACTTCTTCAATGCTGATTGTGTGACAGGCATTTTTCTAATATTAACTCATTTAATATAATATCAACTGTATGAAGAAAATGCTGTTAGTATTGTCAACTTACATATGAGGACTATGAACATCAGAGAGGTTAAGTAACTTTTTTTTCCTTTCCTTTTCTTTTTTTTTTTTGAGAAAGTTTTGCTCTCGTTGCCCAGGCTGGAGTGCAACAGCCGATCTCGGCTCATGGCAACCTCTGCCTCCTGGGTTCAAGCGATTCTCCCGCCTCAGCCTCCCGAGTAGCTGGGATTACAGGCATGTGCCACCATGCCTGGCTAATCTTTTTCGTAGAGATGGGGTTTCTCCATGTTGGTCAGGCTGGTCTCGAACTCCCAACCTCAGGTGATCCGCCCGCCTCAGCATCCCAAAGTGCTGGGATTAACAGGCGTGAGCTGCTGCACCCAGCCTGAGGTTAAGTAACTTTTTCAGAATCATACAGCTAGTAAGTGATGACTCTAGGATTTGAACAAAGCTGTCTATGCTGTGTTGGAAGTACCTTTCCTAATGTCTATTTTAAAATTATTATTATGAATACATTTTAGATTTACAGAAAAGGTGCAAAAACAGATCAAAGAAGGTGTTTGTAATTCTAATCCATCCTTCCTCTAATGTTAACATCTTACCTTATCACAGTACAATTATAAAGGACAGGAACGTAACTTTGGCACTATATTAACTAAATTACAGTACTTCATCATGTGACCTTATTTAGAAATAGGGTCATTATAGATATGATTGGTTAAGATGAGGTCATACTGAAGCAGGATGGACCTCTAATCCATTTTGGCTGGTAATCCTACAAGAAGGGGACATTTGGAGACAGACACAAGGAGAATTCCACTTGAAGCTGAAGGCAGAGATTGGGGTGATTCTTCAACATGTCAAGGAATGCCGAGGATTGCTAACTAACTATCAGAAGCTAGGGGAAAGGCATGGAACAGATTCATCCTCACAGCCTTTTAAGGAACCCACCATACTGACAACTTGATCTTGGACTTAGAATGTCCAGAACTGTGAGACAATATATTTCTGTTGTTAAAGTCACCCAGTTTGTGGTGCTTAGTTATGGTAGACCTAGCAAGCTAATACAGGGCTATTGTCCCTTAAGAGGCAACATGATTTACCCATAAAATTGTATATAAAATTGTGTTTGTTTGTGTGTCTGTCGGTACACATTTTTTTTCTCCTTTGCACAATTTCACAATTTCCCTCTCTAAGAACCTATATTTCATGACTAGTAGGAGGAGTATAATAAAGAGAGATGGAAGAAGTGAACCTTCAATGTGACATTTACTCCTGTTTTAACTTTGATTTCTCATGGTATCTTTAGTTCATGAGTGTTTAGCATTTTATGGCAGAAAGAGCTTGTACCTATGATTTTCCAGATCTATCTGACCCTTAGTCAGCATCTGGAGTCCAGGGTAATCTCTTGAATCTTCCCTCATAGTAAGAATTAAAAATGAGATTGAAGACTGGGCCCAGTGGCTCACACCTGTAATCTCAGCACTTTGGGAGGCCAAGGTGGGAGGACTGCTTGAGGCCAGGAGTTTGAGACCAGCCTGGGCAACATAGTAAAACCCTGTCTCTACAAATTTTTTTTTAAAAAATTAGCCAGGCATAGTGGCATGCACCAGTAGTGCCAGCTACTTAGGAGGCTGAGTTAGAAGGATCACTTGAGCTCAGGAATTCAAGACTGCAGTGAGCTATGATTGTGTCACTGCACTTTTGCCTGGATCACAGAGTAAGAACCTGTCCAAAGAAAGAACCTGTCATGAATATGTCAGTTATCAATGCAAACCAGGGAAAGATGAAGGTAAATGCATTCTGAGACAAAGGAAGAGCAGGTTACTACCTGGAAGCTGCTCTGCTTACTAGAGTTGGGAATTCAGTATGTTAGAGAGCTCTGTATCAGTTTCCTAGGACTGCCATATTAAATCATCGCTCTCACAGTTCTGGAGCCTCGAAGTCCAAAATAAAACTGCGCTCCCTCTGAAAGTTCTAGGAAAATATCATTTTTTGCCTCTTCTAGCCTTTGGTAGCTCCATGTTTTCCTTGGTTTGTGGCATCATAACTCCAATTTCTGCTTCTTCATATGACCTTTTCTGTGTCTTCTCTTTTCTTCATGTGTCTCTTGTAAGGATACTTACTATTGGATTGAGGGCCTACCTTAAATCTGGCTGATTTCAACTCGATACTCTCAATTACATCAACAAAGACTATTTTTTTTTTTCCAAAGAATGTCACAGTCACAGATTCCGGGGGTTAGGATGTAGACATGTTGCTTTGGAGGCCACCGTTCAACCCAATATAGGCTCCAGCATTGCTAAATCCTGAAAATCAAAGAGAGAGAAAGCCCCAGTGGATTTGATTTTCATACCTCTATTTCTTAAATGAGAGGCTAAGGATAACTCCTTAATTTTGAATGAATCACCCACCAATGAGAGGAGCTGAAAATGCTTAGACTATAGAATTGGAAACTTAGAGGTGCAGACTGAGTCCCATTTCTTTCCTTTTCCTTTTTTTTTTTTTTTTTTTTTTGTGATGGAGTCTTGCTCTGTCTCCCAGGCTGGAGTGCAGTGACGTGATCTCGGCTCACTGCAACCTCCACCTCCCAGGTTCAAGTGATCCTCCTACCTCAACCTCCTGAGTAGCTGGGATTACAGGTGCTTGCCACCATGCCTGGCTAATTTTTGTATTTTTAGCAGAGATGGGGTTCTGCCATGTTGGCAAGGCTAGTCTCAAACTCCTGACATCAAGTGATCCACCCTTCTCGGCCTCCCAAAGTGCTGGGATTACAGGCATGAGCCACCACACCCGGCCCCTATTTCTTTTTAAAGATAATAAATTCAATACAGGAATACATCAGAGATATTGTGGGTTTGGTTCTAGACTACCATAATAAAGTGAATATCACAATAAGGTAGGTCACATACATTGTTTGCCTTCCCAGTGCACTCCACTATACTGTAGAGTATTAAGTGTGCAATAACATTATGTCTAAAAAAAGTACATACCTTAATCTTAAAATATCTTATTGTTAAAAAATGGTAACAATCATCTAAGCTTTCAGTGAGTTGTAATCATTTTGCTGGTGGAGGATCTTGCTGAGATGTTGATGGCTGCTGACTGATCAAGGTGGTGGTTACTGAAGGTTGGGGTGGCTGTGACAATTTCTTAAAATAAGACATCAATGAAGTTTGCTGCATCAATGGACTCTTCCTTTTATAAAATATTTCTCTGTAGTATGCAATGTCGTTTGGTAGCATTTAACCCACAGTAGAACTTTAAGTATTGGAGTCAATCCTCTCAAACCCTGCTTCTATTTTATCAACTACATTTACGGATTATTTTCAACTTTTTGTTGTCATTTCAACAATGTTCAGAGCACCTTCACCAGAAGTAGATTCCATCTCAGGAAATCACTTTGTTTGCTCATCCATAAGAAGCGACTCCTCATTAGTTCAGCTCTTGTCATAAAATTGCAGCAATTCACGTCTTCAGGTTCTACTTCTAATTCACTTACTATTTCTACCAAATCTACAGTTCCTTTCTTCACTGAAGTCTTGAACCCTTGAATGTCAACAACTTCTTCCAAACATCTGTTACTATTGACATTTTGACCTCTGCCCATGAATCACAAATATTCTTAATGGCATCCACAATGGTGAAGGTTTTTTCCAGAAGGTTTTCAGATTGCTCAGATCTGTCAGAGCAATCACTATGTATGAGAGCTATGAGAGCTATAGCCTTACAGAATGCACTTCTTAAATAGGAAGACTTAAAAGTCAAAATTACTCCTTGATCCATGAGCTACAGAATGGATGTTGCTTTACCAGTCATAAAAACAATGTTAATCTCCTTATACATCTTCATCAGAGTTCCTGTGTGACTAGCTACATTGTCAATGAGCAGGAATATTTTTAAAGGATCTTTTTTTTCTGAGCAGTAGATCTCAACAGTGGGTATAAAATATTTAGTAAAGCATGCTGTAAAGAAATGTGCTATCATCCAGAGTTTGTTTTTCCACTTACAGAGCACAGGCAGAGTAGATTTAGCATAATTCTTTCTTACTTTCTTTTTCTTTTTTTTTTTTTTAATTTGAGACGGAGTCTTGCTCTGTCGCCAGGCTGGAGTTCAGTGGAGCAATCTCCGCTCACTGCAACCTCTGCCTCCCAAGTTTAAGTGTTTCTCCTGCCTCAGCCTCCTGAGTAGCTGGAACTACAGGTGCGTGCCACCATGCCCAGGATTTAGCATAATTCTTAATGGCCCTGGGAATTTTAGAATGACCAATGAATATTGGCTTCAACTTAAAGTTACCAGCCACATTAGCCTCTAACAAGAGAGTCAGCTTGTCCTTTGAAGCCAGGCATTAACTTCCCTCTAGCTATGCAAATCTTAGCTGGCATCTTCTTCCAATATAAAACTGTTTTGTCTGCATTGAAAACCTGTTAAGGAACTCAAAAAGCTCAACATTAAAAAGCAAAACAAATAACCCCTTTAAAAATTTGGCAAAGGAGATGAATAGATATTTCCCAAAAGAAGACATACAAATGACCAAAAGATGTGTGAAAACATGCTCAGCATCAGTAATCACCAGGACAATGCAAGATCAAAACCACAATGAGATATCATTTTACCTCCATTAGAATGGCTATGATTAAGAAGACAAAATATTACATGCTATTGAGGATGCAGAGAAACGGGAACTCATACACTGTTTGTGGGAATATAAACTAGTACAGTCACTATGGAAAACAGTGTGGAAATTTCTCAAAAACCAAAAAATAGAACTACCATATGATTCAGCAATCCCACTACTGGGTATTTATCCAAAGGAAAAGAAATCAGTGTATCACAGGGATACATGCAGTCCCATGTTTATTACAACACCATTCACAATAGCAAAGATATGGAATCAACTTTAGTGTTAGTAAATAAAGAAAGAAAGAAAATGTGGTATATATACACAATAGAATACTACTCAGCAATAAGAAATAAACAAAATCGTGTAATTTGCAGCAACATGGATGGAACTGGAGGTCATTGTGCTAACGGAAATAAGCCAGACACTGAAAGACAAATATTGCCTGTTCTTGCTCACATGTGAGAGCTGAGAAAGTTTATCTAATAGAGGTAGAGAATAGAATGATGGATACCAGAGGCTGGGAAGGGTGTGTGTGTGGAAGGAGGCATGAAGAAAGATTGGTCAATGGGTGCAAACATACAGATAGACAGAATGAATAAGTTCTAATGTTTAATAGTAGAGTAGGGTGATTATAGTTAACAACAATGTATCATACATTTCAAAATGGCTTGTAGACAGGACTTGAAATGTTCCCAGCACTTAGAAATGATAAATATTTGAGATGATGGATATTCTAAATACCCTGACTTGATCATTACACATTCTATTTGTGTAACAAAATATTGCATGTGTTCCGTAAATATGTACTAGTATTATGAATCAATAAAATAGGTTAGGTTTACCTATGGCTATTGTTTAGTGTAGCTACCTTTATCAATTATCTTAGCTAGATCTCTAGAGAAGGACATTGATTTCATTCTTTTTTATGCCTGCAGAGTATTCCATGGTGTACGTCTACCACATTTTCTTTATCCAGTCCTCCATTGGTGAGCATCTAGTTAGATTTCATGTCTTTGCTATTGTGAATAGTACTGCGATGAACATGTGAGTTCACATGTCTTTCTGGCAGAACAATTTGATTTTTTTGGATACATACCCAGTAATGGGATTACTGGGTCAAATGGTAGTTCTATTTTAAGTTCTTTGAAACATCTCCAAACTGCTTTCACAGTGACTGAACTAATTGTATATAGCTTCTTTTTTTAAAAAAACAACAAAAACTTACGAACCAACCTCTACTAGCTTCAAACTTTTTTCCTGCAGCTTCCTCCCTCTCTCAGCCTTAGAAGAATTAAAGGGAGCTAGGGTCTTGCTCTGGATTATGGATTTGCTTATGGGCATGTTGTGGCTGGTTTGATCTTCTATCCAGACCACTAAACTTTCTTCATATCAGCAATATGGCTGTTTCACTTTCTTATCATTCATGTGTTCACTGAAGTAGCACATTTAATTTCCTTCAAGAACTTTTCCTTTGCATTCACAATTTGGCCAACTACTTGGCACAAGAGGCCTAGCTTTTAGTCTATCTTGGCTTTGACACGCCTTCCTCACTAAGCGTGATCATTTCTAGCTTTTGACTTAAAGTGAGAAACATGAGACTTTTCTTTTCTTTGGAACACTTAGAGGCCATTGTGGGGTTACTGATTGGCCTAACTTCAATATTGCTGTGACTCAAGGACTAGGAGGCCTGAGGAGAGGGAGAGAAATGAAGAAGTGACAGGTTGGTGGAGCAATCAGGACACACACAAAATTATTAATATGAGCATCTTATATGGGCATAGTTCGTGGCACCCCAAAACAATAAAAATAGTAACATCCTAAATCACTGATCACATATCACCATAACAGTTATAATAATAATGAAAAAGACTGAAATATTGCTAAGATTATCATAAGGTGACACAGACACAAGAAGTGAGCACGTGCTTCTGGAAAAATGACACTGGTAAACTTGCTCAATCAGGGTTGCCATAAACCTTCAATTTGTAAAAAACACACATCTGCAGAGCATTATAAGGCAAAATACAATAAACTGAAACACGATAAAATGAGGTTTGTCTGTATTTCAAACATATTTTGGAGGGAGGGGAATGGTATTATTACTGTCCTCATATGTTTTTAGAGTGCCATGTAGGAAAGGATTAGATGTATTCTGTGAAGCAGATATAGGGCAGATCCAGAAGTTTCAAGAACCTAAGGTCCAGATTGAACCTAATTAAACCCAAACAATTTCAATAGCAAAGATATTTAGAAATGGAGTGAATTATACTGCAAATTGTGAGTGCTTTGTACAGAAGTTTCCAGCTTTAGGTAGGAGGTTGAGCTAGAATATTTTCAAGTTCTTGACTCTACATTCTATGATTCTTCAATTTTATTTTATTACACACAAATAAAATTGCTTATAGATGTTTTTCAAGTCTGGGGCAATGATTAATATTTTTTGATTTAATCATATTTATCATAAGATTCTTGTAGAGATAGCTGAAATACAGGTTGAACATGCAGAATAAGGCTAATAATAAGCTGGAGGTGGGCTTCAGAGTGTTGGAGAGGAAAGTACAATAATTTTAGAACTTCTACTGGCAAGGTCACAAGAGGCTACTAATGTTCACAGATCGTTTTCTATTTGACTAATAACCAGGATCATCTGGTATGGGTTCAGGTAATGAGGCATTTTATTTTTCATGAAAGATGCATCCTTAAATCTGTTTACTTACATTTTGTCATGTTATTATAAAAGTATTTTTCTTTCTTTCCTGAAAACTATTTGATAACATTGAGTAGCAATCATCAGATTGATGTTGTGTCCCACACGACTTGGACATTATGCTTTGGGGATGGGGAGAAGAGCTCAGGAAAAGAGAAAGCATATTATTATAACTAGCATTCGTTTCATGTATTTTTCCCTGCTTGCTAGTACTTTTTACAGATGAGGTCTTGAAACTGGATGAAAGTCAAATAATTTGGAATAATAAATAATGCCAGGTGCAGATCAGGTCCAATTTCTTTTAAAAAATGTTGAATTCAACATTTCAAACAACCAAAATATGTTAAACTTGGAGTCTGATCAGAATAGCTGGCTAAGGCAGATACTTTGAAGTAACTGAAGAAGCTCCGTATAACCAGAGCTTTTTGGCATGGCTTAGAAAGATAGTATAACATAAACTCTAAAATGATTTTCTTCACTAGGGCATCTTGACAAGCAATTAGGAAGAGTCAAGGTCTAGCAATTGTGAAAAATGTTGCAATTTTTAAAGTACTGCAGTCCACTGAATGTGAATTTCTTACTTAGGTAATAATAATTACTCACATTTACTGGGTGATAAACAATATGCCAGGCGTTATTTCAAATGCTTTGTTTATGGTGTTTTATTTAATCGTCATCTCAACCCATTGAGGGTATTATTTTTCCATTTATCAGATGAGAAAACTGAGGGTCTGGGCTGATTTTCAAACTTAGGCATCTGGAGCAGCCTCATAGATCTGTTGGAGGAAAAGAAAAAAGAGAAGTTTGAAAGTTATTTCTAATGGTTTATTTCCTTTACAGTTAATTCCAATGGACTTCAGCTGTACTAGATTTTTGTCTTTTTTAGAGGTTATAAGGCAAATTTGACTGGTATGTGATGTGTCATAATGTATATGTTACATACTTTTTATCTTTTTCATGTTTCTATACTTTTTTGTCTGTGAATCAGATATTTATTTCAATGACACGTTTTCTCTAAAATAAGATATCATACTCAAATAATTCTCTTTCCAAAGATATGAACACCATTCTAATAGAATATCTGATTCATTCATTGTTTCTTTCAAATTTTATCCAGCAGTTTAGTATCATGTTGTCATTTATAAAATATGTGTAAATATATTATGTTTAAGATTTTATTGAAATTCTAGTTGACTGAAATGATGTTTTGAAAATCGCCTTTTATCTAAAAAATTCAAATGCATTGCAGTCATTCAAATTAGGGCTCTGGAAGATAATAAAATGGGCCTCAAAAAGAAGGCTTTTATGTATTTTGCTCTTGTCTTCATATTTGATATCTTATAGAGGACAAAAGAGAATAACAAAGCCATGGAATGTTTTTGAACTTTTTTTCTTTTTGTTTCTGTTCAACATTTCTTATCTGCTTTCCACCGTAGGAAGAACACATTGAGTGTAGTATTGGTAGGATCCTTCAGCACCCTGCTTCTGTTATGGAAGCTGAATGGGAAAATTCCTGTCTCCCCGGCCCTTGGCAGACAGAGCTCATGATGGTAGAGTGTTGAATGAAGGTGTGATGTGCCGTGGTAATGAGCATCCAACTGTTGCGTGGAATGTTAGTGCCTTGGCGAGAATGTTCATAATACCTAACTTGTAGAATCCCTTTGGGTCTCACACGTTTTCCGGAACTACATCCCACCAATGTGCAGACTTTTTATTCTACCGGTAATTTCCTTGCTTGCTTGTGACAGCCAGTCGTTTCTGCCGCTTGCCCCAAGGGCCCTGCAATCATCAACCTGCACCTGTGGGAAGCCTGCTAATGCAGCATTTTGGAAATTTTACTGCCCTGCTTTGGGTAGGCCATATATCTAGCTCATTCTTGGTGGAATGAAGAATAAAATCCTACCTCATCCTTTACTAAGCCTTAAGCCCCATGAGTGAACAAAATAAATATATAAATATCTATGACAAATATACTTAAAAAATATCAAAACATTGAGACAGTTTTGAAATCACCGAGGAAATAAAACTCTATTACTAAAGTTGAGAAGGAAACGTGATCCTTGTCACCAAACATGTATATTTTTATGCTAGGCTTTTGTCTTCTAAAGGAACTATTTTATGCAAGGATGAGGATACAGATCTTCTCCTGACAGGCAACTTTCAGTCCTCAGTGTCCTCCCTGCAGGAGTCACTTGTGTTAGCTTTAAAGGAGCTTTCTATTTTAAACAACAGCAAAACAAATCTATTCAAACTGTCGCGATTTCTGAAAAATTGCTTTTTCCCCCCTCTTTTTTACGATGTCTTCTGGGAAACTGAAATGCAATTTGGAAACAAATGACAGCTCAGGACTCAATTTTCTAGCTCTAAAAGGAATTCTGAGCACAAATTTTTAAGTTCAGGTTGAAGCATTTAGGTTTTAACTCGAAGGGAGTTATACATTTGTCATAATGTCTTATTTTTTGTGAAAACAGACATTAAATTATACAAAGGGAGATGCTAACATCTTACACCACCCGCACGTATTAGAATTTCTGTTCTGTGTCAGCTTTGTGTTCACAAGAACTCCTGCATGTTTTCCCCCCCAGTCATGGAGAAAATTCAGCGTATTACCTACTGCTGTTATTTACATATAACTTGGTTGATGAAAATTTCATAGTTTTTAAATCAGTAAAATACAGATGAGGACTAGAGAACCAATGACTGCTGCTATTCAGAAAGGGGTTGAGCTTTCCTCCTGCTGCACTAATATCTATCCAAATACAACTACATTAATCCTTATTATTGTCAGTGATTATTTTCTATGTGGAAATTTACTTATTTTATTTAGTGATTAAAACTGAATCTTTGTATACATGGAAAATTATTTTGAATACAGGATCTGATAGATATTTGAGTAACTCAGACAAATGATCATTTCAGTAAGTAGTTTATTTCTTTCTCTTGCCTGATTGTCCTGGCCAGAACTTCCAATATTATGTTGAATAGGAGTGGTGAGAGAGGGCATCCTTGTTTTGTGCCAGTTTTCAAAAGAAATGCCTCCAGCTTTTGCCCATTCAGTATGATATTGGCTATGGGTTTGTCATAAATAGCTCTTATTATTTTGAGATATGTTCCATCAATACCTAGTTTATTGAGAGTTTTAACATGAAGGGATGTTGAATTTTATCGAAGGACTTTTCTGCATCTATTCAGAGAAGAAGTGGATAAATACCTGGACACATACACCCTCCCAAGACTAAACCAGGAAGAAGTCGAATCCCTGAATAGACTAATAACAAGTTCTGAAATTGAGGCAGTAATTAATAGTCTACCAAACAAAAATAGCCCAAGACCAGACGGATTCACAGCTGAATTCTACCAGAGGTACAAAGAGGAGCTGGTACCATTCCTTGTAAACCTATTTCAAACAATTGAAAATGAGGGACTCCCCGCGAATTCATTCTATGAAGCCAGCATCATCCTGATACCAAAACCTGGCAGAGACACACTAAAAAAAGAGAACTTTAGGCCGATATTTCTGATGAACATCAATGCAAAAATCCTCAATAAAATACTGGCACACCGAATCCAGCAGCACATCAAAAAGCTTATCCACCATGATCAAGTCAGCTTCATCCCTGGGATGCAACGCTAGTTCCACATATGCAAATCAATAAATGTAATCCATTACATAAACATAATCTAATTCTTAAAATAAGTGATTTTTAGGCCAATTTAGGGGAAATGTTTGGTCAAACATCTCAGAATATACCGAAAAAGTCATCTTTCAGAATTGTATTTTCATCAAAAGAATCAGAGAAAATGAAGTTATCACACAATAATTTTTTTTATGTTTTTTTTTTAATTTATTTATTATTATTATACTTTAAGTTGTAGGGTACATGTGCATAACGTGCAGGTTTGTTACATGTGTATACTTGTGCCATGTTGGTGTGCTGCACCCATCAACTCGTCATTTACATCAGGTATAACTCCCAATGCAATCCCTCCCCCCTCCCCATGATAGGCCCCTGTGTGTGATGTTCCCCTTCCTGAGTCCAAGTGATCTCATTGTTCAGTTCCCACCTATGAGTGAGAACATGCGGTGTTTGGTTTTCTGTTCTTGTGATAGTTTGCTAAGAATGATGGTTTCCAGCTGCATCCATGTCCCTACAAAGGACACAAACTCATCCTTTTTGATGGCTGCATAGTATTCCATGGTGTATATGTGCCACATTTTCTTAATCCAATCTGTCACTGATGGACATTTGGGTTGATTCCAAGTCTTTGCTATTGTGAATAGTGCCACAATAAACATACGTGTGCATGTGTCTTTATAGCAGCATAATTTATAATCCTTTGGGTATATATGCAGTAATGGGATGGCTGGGTCGTATGGTACATCTAGTTCTAGATCCTTGAGGAATCGCCATACTGTTTTCCATAATGGTTGAACTAGTTTACAATCCCACCAACAGTGTAAAAGTGTTCCTATTTCTCCACATCCTCTCCAGCACCTGTTGTTTCCTGACTTTTTAATGATTGCCATTCTAACTGGTGTGAGATGGTATCTCATTGTGGTTTTGATTTGCATTTCTCTGATGGCCAGTGATGATGAGCATTTTTTCATGTGTCTGTTGGCTGTCTGAATGTCTTCTTTTGAGAAATGTCTGTTCATATCCTTTGCCCACTTTTTGATGGGGTTGTTTGTTTTTTTCTTGTAAATTTCTTTGAGTTCTTTGTAGGTTCTGGATATTAGCCCTTTGTCAGATGAGTAGATTGCAAAAATTTTCTCCCATTCTGTAGGTTGCCTGTTCACTCTGATGGTTGTTTCTTTTGCTGTGCAGAAGCTCTTTAGTTTAATGAGATCCCATTTGTCAATTTTGGCTTTTGTTGCCGTTGCTTCTGGTGTTTTAGACATGAAGTCTTTGCCCATGCCTATGTCCTGAATGGTACTACCTAGTTTTTCCTCTAGGATTTTTATGGTATTAGGTCTAACATTTAAGTCTCTAATCCATCTTGAATTAATTTTCGTATAAGGAGTAAGGAAAGGATCCAGTTTCAGCTTTCTACTTATGGCTAGCCAATTTTCCCAGCACCATTTATTAAATAGGGAATCCTTTCCCCATTTCTTGTTTCTCTCAGGTTTGTCAAAGATCAGATGGCTGTAGATGTGTGGTATTATTTCTGACGACTCTTCTGTTCCATTGGTCTATATCTCTGTTTTGGTACCAGTACCATGCTGTTTTGGTTACTGTAGCCTTGTAGTATAGTTTGAAGTCAGGTAGCATGATGCCTCCAGCTTTGTTCTTTTGACTTAGGATTGTCTTGGAGATGCGGGCTCTTTTTTGGTTCCATATGAACTTTAAAGCAGTTTTTTCCAATTCTGTGAAGAAACTCATTGGTAGCTTGATGGGGATGGCATTGAATCTATAAATTACCTTGGGCAGTATGGCCATTTTCACGATATTGATTCTTCCTATCCATGAGCATGGTATGTTCTTCCATTTGTTTGTGTCCTCTTTTATTTCACTGAGCAGTGGTTTGTAGTTCTCCTTGAAGAGGTCCTTTACATCCCTTGTAAGTTGGATTCCTAGGTATTTTATTCTCTTTGAAGCAATTGTGAATGGAAGTTCATTCCTGATTTGGTTCTCTGTTTGTCTGTTACTGTTGTATAAGAATGCTTGTGATTTTTGCACATTAATTTTGTATCCTGAGACTTTGCTGAAGTTGCTTATCAGCTTAAGGAGATTTTGGGCTGAGACAATGGGGTTTTCTAAATATACAATCATGTCATCTGCAAACAGGGACAGTTTGACTTCTTCTTTTCCTAACTGAATACCCTTGATTTCTTTCTCTTGCCTAATTGCCCTAGCCAGAACTTCCAACACTATGTTGAATAGGAGTGGTGAGAGAGGGCATCCCTGTCTTGTGCCAGTTTTCAAAGGCAATTTTTCCAGTTTTTGCCCATTCAGTATGATATTGGCTGTGGGTTTGTCATAAATAGCTCTTATTATTTTGAGGTACGTTCCATCAATACCGAATTTATTGAGCGTTTTTAGCATGAAGGGCTGTTGAATTTTGTCAAAAGCCTTTTCTGCATCTATTGAGATAATCATGTGGTTCTTGTCTTTGGTTCTGTTTATATGCTGGATTATGTTTATTGATTTGCGAATGTTGAACCAGCCTTGCATCCCAGGGATGAAGCCCACTTGATCATGGTGGATAAGCTTTTTGATGTGTTGCTGAATCCAGTTTGCCAGTACTTTATTGAGGATTTTTGCATCGATGTTCATCAGGGATATTGGTCTAAAATTCTCTTTTTTTGTTGTGTCTCTGTCAGGCTTTGGTATCAGGATGATGTTGGCCTCATAAAATGAGTTAGGGAGGATTCCCTCTTTTTCTATTGATTGGAATAGTTTCAGAAGGAATGGTACCAACTCCTCCTTGTACCTCTGGTAGAATTCAGCTGTGAATCCATCTGGTCCTGGACTTTTTTTGGTTGGTAGGCTATTAATTATTGCCTCAATTTCAGAGCCTGCTATTGGTCTATTCAGGGATTCAACTTCTTCCTGGTTTAGTCTTGGAAGAGTGTAAGTGTCCAGGAAATTATCCATTTCTTCTAGATTTTCCAGTTTATTTGCGTAGAGGTGTTTATAGTATTCTCTGATGGTAGTTTGTATTTCTGTGGGGTCGGTGGTGATATCCCCTTTATCATTTTTAATTGCATCGTTTTGATTCTTCTCTCTTTTCTTCTTTATTAGTCTTGCTAGTTGTCTGTCAATTTTGTTGATCTTTTCAAAAAACCAACTCCTGGATTCACTGATTTTTTGGAGAGTTTTTTGTGTCTCTATCTCCTTCAGTTCTGCTCTGATCTTAGTTATTTCTAGCCTTCTGCTAGCTTTCGAATGTGTTTGCTCTTGCTTCTCTAGTTCTTTTAATTGTGATGTTAGAGTGTCAATTTTAGATCTTTCCTGCTTTCTCTTGTGGGCATTTAGTGCTATAAATTTCCCTCTACACACTGCTTTAAATGTGTCCCAGAGATTCTGGTATGTTGTATCTTTGTTCTCATTGGTTTCAAAGAACATCTTTTTTTCTGCCTTCATTTCGTTATGTACCCAGTAGTCATTCAGG
Organism: Macaca thibetana thibetana; assembly: GCF_024542745.1. NCBI lineage: Eukaryota > Metazoa > Chordata > Mammalia > Primates > Cercopithecidae > Macaca > Macaca thibetana. Next base: position 62,134,895 of record NC_065589.1, read on the forward strand.
AGCAGGTTGTTCAGTTTCCATGAAGTTGAGCGGTTTTGATTGAGTTTCTTAGTCCTGAGTTCTAGTTTGATTGCACTGTGGTCTGAGAGACAGTTTGTTATAATTTCTGTTCTTGTACATTTGCTGAGGAGTGCTTTACTTCCAATTATGTGGTCGATTTTGGAGTAAGTACGATGTGGTGCTGAGAAGAATGTATATTCTGTTGATTTGGGGTGGAGAGTTCTATAGATGTCTATTAGGTCTGCTTGCTGCAGAGATGAGTTCAATTCCTGGATATCCTTGTTAACTTTCTGTCTCGTTGATCTTTCTAATGTTGACAGTGGAGTGTTGAAGTCTCCCATTATTATTGTATGGGAGTCTAAGTCTCTTTGTAAGTCTCTAAGGACTTGCTTTATGAATCTGGGTGCTCCTGTATTGGTTGCATATATATTTAGGATAGTTAGCTCTTCCTGTTGAATTGATCCCTTTACCATTATGTAATGGCCTTCTTTGTCTCTTTGGATCTTTGATGGTTTAAAGTCTGTTTTATCAGAGACTAGTATTGCAACCCCCGCTTCTTTTTGTTCTCCATTTGCTTAGTAAATCTTCCTCCATCCCTTTATTTTGAGCCTATGTATGTCTCTGCGTGTGAGATGGGTCTCCTGAATACAGCAGACTGATGGGTCTTGACTCTTTATCCAGTTTGCCAGTCTGTGTCTTTTAATTGGAGCATTTAGTCCATTTACATTTAAGGTTAAGATTGTTATGTGTGAACTTGATCCTGCCATTATGATATTAACTGGTTATTTTGCTCGTTAGTTGATGCAGTTTCTTCCTAGCCTCGATGGTCTTTACATTTTGGCATGTTTTTGTAATGGCTGGTACCGGTTGTTCCTTTCCATGTTTAGTGCTTCCTTCAGGGTCTCTTGTAAGGCAGGCCTAGTGGTGACAAAATCTCTAAGCATTTGCTTATCTGTAAAGGATTTTATTTCTCCTTCACTTATGAAACTTAGTTTGGCTGGATATGAAATTCTGGGTTTAAAATTCTTTTCTTTAAGAATGTTGAATATTGGCCCCCACTCTCTTCTGGCTTGGAGAGTTTCTGCCGAGAGATCTGCTGTTAGTCTGATGGGCTTCCCTTTGTGGGTAACCCGACCTTTCTCTCTGGCTGCCCTTAAGATTTTTTCCTTCATTTCAACTTTGGTGAATCTGGCAATTGTGTGTCTTGGAGTTGCTCTTCTCGAGGAGTATCTTTGTGGCGTTCTCTGTATTTCCTGGATTTGAATGTTGGCCTGCCCTACTAGGTTGGGGAAGTTCTCCTGGATGATATCCTGAAGAGTGTTTTCCAACTTGGTTCCATTTTCCCCCTCACTTTCAGGCACCCCAATCAGACGTAGATTTGGTCTTTTTACATAATCCCATACTTCTTGCAGGCTTTGTTCATTTCTTTTTCTTCTTTTTTCTTTTGGTTTCTCTTCTTGCTTCATTTCATTCATTTGATCCTCAATCGCAGATACTCTTTCTTCCAGTTGATCAAGTCGGTTACTGAAGCTTGTGCATTTGTCACGTATTTCTCGTGTCATGGTTTTCATCTCTTTCATTTTGTTTATGATATTCTCTGCATTAATTACTCTAGCCATCAATTCTTCCACTTTTTTTTCAAGATTTTTAGTTTCTTTGCGCTGGGTACGTAATTCTTCCTTTAGCTCTGAGAAATTTGATGGACTGAAGCCTTCTTCTCTCATCTCGTCAAAGTCATTCTCCGTCCAGCTTTGATCTGTTGCTGGCGATGAGCTGCGCTCCTTTGCCGGGGGAGATGCGCTCTTATTTTTTGAATTTCCAGCTTTTCTGCCCTGCTTTTTCCCCATCTTTGTGGTTTTATCTGCCTCTGGTCTTTGATGATGGTGATGTACTGATGGGGTTTTGGTGTAGGTGTCCTTCCTGTTTGATAGTTTTCCTTCTAACAGTCAGGACCCTCAGCTGTAGGTCTGTTGGAGATTGCTTGAGGTCCACTCCAGACCCTGTTTGCCTGGGTATCAGCAGCAGAGGCTGCAGAAGATAGAATATTTCTGAACAGCGAGTGTACCTGTCTGATTCTTGCTTTGGAAGCTTCCTCTCAGGGGTGTACTCCACCCTGTGAGGTGTGGGGTGTCAGACTGCCCCTAGTGGGGGATGTCTCCCAGTTAGGCTACTCAGGGGTCAGGGACCCACTTGAGCAGGGAGTCTGTCCCTTCTCAGATCTCAACCTCCATGTTGGGAGATCCACTGCTCTCTTCAAAGCTGTCAGACAGAGTCGTTTGCGTCTGCAGAGGTTTCGGCTGCGTTTGTTATTGCCCTGTCCCCAGAGGTGGAGTCTACAGAGACAGGCAGGTTTCCTTGAGCTGCTGTGAGCTCCACCCAGTTCGAGCTTCCCAGCAGCTTTGTTTACCTACTTAAGCCCCAGCAATGGCGGGCGCCCCTCCCCCAGCCTCGCTGCTGCCTTGCCAGTAGATCACAGACTGCTGTGCTAGCAACGAGGGAGGCTCCGTGGGTGTGGGACCCTCCCGGCCAGGTGTGGGATATGATCTCCTGGTGTGCCTGTTTGCTTAAAGCGCAGTATTGGGGTGGGAGTTACCCGATTTTCCAGGTGTTGTGTGTCTCAGTTCCCCTGGCTAGGAAAAGGGATTCCCTTCCCCCTTGCGCTTCCCAGGTGAGGCGATGCCTCGCCCTGCTTCAGCTCTCGCTGGTCGGGCTGCAGCAGCTGACCAGCACCTATTGTCCGGCACTCCCCAGTGAGATGAACCCAGTACCTCAGTTGAAAATGCAGAAATCACTGGTCTTCTGTGTCGCTCGCGCTGGGAGTTGGAGACTGGAGGTGTTCCTATTCGGCCATCTTGCTCCGCACCCTCACACAATAATTTTTAAAGATTATTTTCTTATCTATATTAGCTAGAGGTCATTCTAAAATGAGCAGTCTTTAGTAACTGTAAAATAGTAATAAATTATAAGAATATTTTATTTACTCAATGATTATCCTACAATAATCTTTGCATTTCATTTTTGGAATGAGGATCAAATGCTACTCTCTGAATCCTTTCATAATCCCTGTGGTGAGAATTACTCCCTCCATTGTCTTTCAACAGCATTTTTATACCCTTATTACCACAATTAACACCTTGAATCTTCATTATTTTTTATCCTGTCTTTCACACAGTACTGTTCAGAGGTAATGTTTTATTCACAACTGTGTTACCATAGAGCCAGTCACAGAGTAGGCAATCAATAAATGTTGGATGAAATGAGTACATTCACTTGAGCAAATATTTTATTAATTTCCCATTTCCCCATTCTATTCTTTTGTTGTTATTTCTTAAGGCTTATATTTCCCTATCTTTTCATGGCATTTCCCACCTTTGTAAATGTTTACCTTACTGCCTTTGCCTGCTTATTGTCACCTTAAGAAATTTCCACTCCTTTCTGAAGTTCCTCCATCTCTATTACTTGTTTTAAATGCCCCACGCCAACTCTTGTCTGAGACTGGAAATCCCCTCATGAGGGCATCCCTATTTTTTGGAATCTAAAATCTTCATTGCCAAAGCATAACTCTGCAATAATGATTACTGACTGCAATTTATTACATGAAGAGTGTTGGCAATATTCTACACTAATCCAAAATGGTGGTCTCATGAAGCAATTAAGAATTAAGGTTTTGGAAAAAAAGCATGTTTTAGAAAACTACTGTCTTGCTTAGTAATAAGATGAGGCCACGGTAATACACCCAAAGATTCTACTACTTAATATAGAGATTTAGGAGATTCTACCACTTAAATGAGTCCAGAGGCAAATTGTTCTAGGGCCTTGCTCATACACTTGCTTCAAAGTCCCAGACTTCTTAAACATGGCAACTGAATCCTAGGGCCTGTTGAGGGGAATGCCCTTAGTCTATTGTTAGGTTCTTACCCACCTTTTGGATCAACAGTATGGCAGAAATTTGGGTGTTCTGGGAATCCCATAGTTTTAGGAGAGTAAGAAAATTAATTCACACACAAATTATATCATAACTTAAAAATAACCAGGCTAACTTAATGAGTAAGTGGTAGGTATTTACGGGTCTGTATTTTTAAGTTTGTATTTTATCTTCTTCCTCCCTGTTTTCTTTCTCCATCCTTTCCGCCCTCCCTGCTTTGTTCCTTCTTCCCCTTTCTTCCTCCTTAGCTAGAGTGTGGAGTTCTCTTGGCTTGTGGTGCAGCATTACTATTAGTCCCATCAAGACCCCTCTCTTATTATGTTAGCATATTCCTTTTTAAACTATTGCCCTTCAATTGTTCTCCCCTATATGGACAATGTCATAAAAGTTATTTCATCATAAATCCCATTGTGTTTTTTACCCTTTCCATATTATGGTTTTAAGAATGACATTGAATGATGAATAATGTTCTGTAGTAGGTATCCTCCACCTGTTCACATCCTGTTGAGTCCCTCCACTGAGGGACATCTAGGTGGTTCCAACTCCCCTGCAATATGCATATTCTTGCATGTCCCTAATTGAACATTTCTTTGGTGAGGGAATGCCAGTAGTGGGCTTCTTGGACACAGATTATACTTTTCCCTAATATCACTAAGAACTGCCATATTGTTCTCCAAAATAGCTACACCATTCTCCAAAACATAGCTGAACCATGGTGGGTTCTGCTTCCCACATCCTCACCAACACTCCAAGTTTTTTCAACACATATGTTTTAGGGTTTAAATAGGATTGCATTGTTTTGATTTACTTTATTCTCATTATGAATGCTACTGAATATTTTCATATAATTATTTAACCTTTGGGCTTCCGCTTTTCTCAAAAGGCTGTTTTTCAACTTTGGGTTTCTTCTCCTTTTCTTATTTTCTTGAAGTAGGTCCTCCTACCCCCCACCATATAGCATTATCTTGTCAAGTTTTAGATATTGCAAATATCTTCTTCTATATTGTCATCATTTGTTTACTTTGTCTAGGATCTTCTTTTTTCAAAAAATGAATACATTTTGATGCGAATCTCTCTCTCTCTCTCTATATATATATATTTATATATACACACACTTTTATTTAAAGATTATAATCTTGTCTCATTTAATAATTTTAATGTGTCTAAATGCTGGTAGGCTTGGTGCTAACCTCCCTTGCCAATTTTGCTCAGTTTTTAAAAAGTCAACATAACTATTCATGGATCTGTAATCAGTGATTTTGGTTTTATAATAATATATCATATTCTTTTAAAAAAATCTGGTCAGATTTTATTTGTGATTGCATTGCTTTTATACATGATTTTTGGAGAACAGAACTCAAGTTCTTGATATATGTACAGAATATCTTTTCATATATTCAGATTATTTATGTCTGTCAATATTTTTACAATATTTTGCAATTTTTTCAAGAGGTTCTGTAAATTCTTTGTTAATTCTTATGTATTATACAGTGTTTGCCATTATTGAAAAATGCTGTATTTTCTATCTGCTGCTTAGAAAAATGTGTTATAGAATTGTAGGTTTGTTTTGCATTGCTCTGACAATGTATTGCTGGATACGGCATTTTAAATAGAATCTGATTATCTCTTTTTTATTGAAAATTTGAATTGATTTATAGTTATATATATTGATATATTGGGACTTAAAAATTCAACCTTACTTAAAATTTTCTCTGTAAAAATTTTTGCTTTCTGTTTTTTTCTGCTTTGTGTTAGATAAACTAAGTTTTCTTTTGCTGATTAAGATGTTGTATGTTAATTTTTTCTCTTTTTATGTTATTGTCACTAGCATTTTAATGCACAGGTAAGGTTAATTTTTTCTTGCCAATTTTATGAACTTACCAATATCTATATATATACCGAAATGAGACAAATATTTTCTACCTTTTCACCTCTCTACCTTTGGTTCTGTTACTGTGTTGGTGGAATGTAAGTTCTAAAATTCAGTTTTGTGTTGAAATAGATTTCCATTTTCTATCACTTGCTCTTCAGCTTTCTTCAATTTCTTATCTTTTTTGCTTGCTTTTATTTTATTTCACTTTTTCATTTTTATTTTTTGAGACGGAGTTTCACTCTTGTCACCCAGGCTGGAGTGCAATGGTGTGATATTGGCTCACTGCAACCTCTGCCTCCTGGGTTCAAGCGATTCTCCTGCCTCAGCCTCCTGAGTAGCTGGGATTACAGGCGCATGCCACCATGACCGGCTAATTTTTGTATTTTTAGTAGAGACAGGGTTTCTCCATGTTGGTCAGGCTGGTCTCGAACTGCTGACCTCAGGTGATCCTCCCGCCTCAGCCTCCCAAAGTGCTGGGATTACAGGCGTGAGCCACTGTGCCTGGCCTTTGCTTGCTTTAAAAAAAAATTTAATTGTGGTTCTTGCTCTTCTGTACAACTATAACTATCTAAGTTACTTTCTAACCCACTTTTAAAATGTTTCTAGTAGTACTCTAGTTTTTATTGTAATATTTCCTTAAATAATATTTTCACAGGATCTTAATTACACAGAACCTCTCAGGCTTTGAATGCATAAGAATGTCTTAATTTCACTCTTACATTTAAATGACAGTCTGCAAAGATATAACATTCTAAAATCAGAGTTCTCTTTCTTCCATATTTTGAAAATATTTCTTCATTGTCTTTTATTTCTAGAGTTTTTGTTGAGGAGTCAGATGTCAACCTAATTATCATTTCTTTTTTGGGTAGTCTGTTCTTTCTCTTCAGAAGCTTTTAGAAATTTTCCTTTGTCTTTGATAACTTTAAATTTCACTATAATAAGCCAGAGTATAAGATACTTATCTATCATTTTTTGTCATGCTAAGAATCCATTCAATCTTTTTTATCTTTTTTTTTTCTTTTGAAACGTTTGTCTTATGGATATTAGGACTTTCTCTGGTGGAATTTTTCAATCCTTTCTTTCATGAGCTCACTATTTCAATGTTTGCTAATACAAATGCTGCTATTTATGACTTTCATTTTGTTTTATCCTATAAGTTTTCATATCATGTAGCTTTCAAATAAAAATTATGTGTGCACATAGTTAAGTAGAGTTCAATAGTACCAGAAATTGTGTTAGGAAAAACAAGAGTCCCTGATCCTTCCTTTTTCCTTATTGGAAACCAGCACTCCCTATTCTTCACTGATAATTTGGTATTTATTTCTATATCTCTAAATAAAATGTGGCAGTTCTTATGTTTATTAGTTTTAGTAATTTTCTATTGGTTTGATATTGTGGAAGATAAAAATTTAGATCTCTTTACCCTTGCTCCCAATATTACTCCCCACCAAATTTTCTACCCCCATCCCATCAATATGGATAAATAATAATTTTGGTTATAAAAATATGTTTACATTATTATGTCTGTAAAAACTGGGCCAGATAATACACTACAATTACCTTTGCTGCATGACAATTCTATGTAGTACTAGATTAATAATAGTATTTCTTTTATTTCCTTAATTTTCTATATGCTGTCATTAATTTAGTTCTAAGCTCTTGCCAGTCATGTGAATATCACTCAGTATGTTCTCATATTAGGTAATTTATTAATACTATCATCTTGAGTCTTTCCTGGACAGCTCATTCTTTAGACTTACTGCATTCCTTTCTTCAGTTTGTGAGGAATTTGGGTAGCTATATTTCCTAGAGTTTTAGCTTATAACTGGGTAGGTAAGACAGAGTCTCCTGTGTAGACAGCTATTTCCTTTGGCGGATTCTATGTTTTAGGTGTATAGAGTGAGTAATAGAGCCCATTTGACTTTAGGTCTTAACTAAGTTCCAGTGACTATATTTTGTGTGTATTCTCTATTCACTGTAATTATATAAGGGGAAAAGATAGAATTTAGGCACTAAACTCCTCAACAATCCTTATTGATCTGCTTTGCAAGGAGTTGTTATAAATTTCAATATGGATCTGAAATGGCCTGTGTTAGTGTTTGGGAACCACTAAGTGAGCTTACCTTCTTGTTTGACCTTCACTAATCCCATAGATTGGCAACTTCTAAATCTCTCTATCTTTAACCCAGCCATCTTTCTTAAATTTAGGACTCACATCCAGCAAGCTATCTACCAAGAGGATGTTCTCTAAGTATCTCAGATTGACATCATCCCTACAAGAGCTATCCATTTTTAAATATATTTTCTATAGCAATAGACCCTCCTAGATACATGTGAGAGGCAGCTTAGATTAGTGTTTACAAAAACAATTTTTGAACAAGATTATCTGAGTTAGAGTTCCAGTGCTACCATTTAATAGCTCTGTAACCTTGAAAAATTGACTTGGCCTCTCTTTTGCAAGATAGGTATAAATAAAAGTTGGGTTGTTATGCGGGATTCGGTGGATTAGAAAGTGCTTAGAATGGAAACTGACACATAGCAAATTCTGTCTCTTAAATGTAAATACACAAAAAATCAAACAAACTTATGCTAGAATCTCAAAAGCAATTGCTGTGTATTCTTCAATCCCCACCCATCCATTTTATTACCAAGCTATTGATAACTACTAAAGACTACCACATTTGTCTTCTAGTTATTTCTTAAATAAATCACTGGACCATAAACTCTATAAATGTCTGTTTGCTTACAATCTTATTTCTAGTTTGTACCACAATACCAGGCTCACCTAGTGGATGTTCAATAATTTTTTTGTTGAATGGTTTTAATGAATTACGCATACTACATTGTATATAAATATATCCCCCCACTAGATTTAATTTTTGACTATTAGGAATTTCTACTCTTTTTAGCACAGTGCTTAGAAAACAGCAGGCACAAATAAATATCCAATGTATGGATGAATGAATGAACAAATGAATGAAAGCATTTGGATAAAAGAAGAATTCAAACCCAGTAAGTTAGATTTCTTAGAGGTAGTATTGCTCTGACTGAGAAACACACTGCTGAAGTTAATAAAGCAGAACAGGTTAATGTTATGTTGACTGCTTGGCATCAGTTTTTTAAAAATTACAAGCAGTTAACTCAGGTAGACTATTGAAAGCAACTAAGATAGCTAAGACATACTGAAGTAAAGCCAATTATCCTGGCAACATAAGGGTATGTTGTGTTTGCTAAGTATTTAACTTCTGGAGATAAGGATGCATATTTAGTAGCAAATAAAATAGCGGCACTTCTGGACCCTTTCATATTGTCTGAAATACTCTACTCCAGAAATGGAATATTATAATATTCTTGACCAAGGGAATTCACACTATTATAATAATTATTCCAAATATCCACACTATTATAGTATTTATGACAACTTATGTTAACTTATAAAACAAAACTAATAATAAAAAATAAAACTCTAAGCTTTCTAGGTGATGGAAATACTTTATTACTGAAAGTACTAGATAACTATTATATTCTCTATAACATATATGCTTAAAATATATCCAAATATTGTTATATTATGAGTGACTGGTAATTGAGCTATGTATAAAATGAAAAGTCAATCTTTTAATTTTAAATCTGAATTAACCCCATCCTATATATTGCGCAAAGCAACAACAGCACAACGGATTGTTCCAATAAAATGAATTGGCTGATCTACTTTTACAGAGAACAGCAAAATAAACAGAGCAAAGAAACATGCATGATGACAGTCATACAGAGACAGTCCAGATACCAGCTATGCTGATTTGATTTGGCTCCTTTGTTTTTTTTTTTTTTTTTTTTTTTTCCCGGAGTCTAGCTCTGTAGCCCAGGCTGGAGTGCAGTGGCACAATCTCGGCTCACTGCAAATTCCGCCTCCTGGGTTCACGCCATTCTCCTGCAACAGCCTCCGGAGTAGCTGGGACTGCAGGCGCCCACCAACCACCATGCCCAGCTAATTTTTTTGTATTTTAAATAGAAACGGGGTTTCACCGTGTTAACCAGGGTGGTCTCGATCTCCTGACCTCGTGATCCTTGGCTCCATTTTATACAATGCACAAAGTCATTCTTTGTTAATAATCACAGCAAATTATTTTATTTGTATTTTCCTCTATACTACACAAGAAACATTATACTTAACGTGGTCTAGGGTAAGTATTCCAAAAAAGCATCTCTTAATTTTTAAAAGATTTTATGAAAATATATCAGATGACAAACAAAATGATAAATATGTGCAACAACTTTTGCTCTGTTTGTTATAGTATTATTTAACGGCTACTATATTTTCACTGCAGAATTTCCATGCTGTTTGCCATAACAAATAACAAGCCCATGAAATTATTACTCCTGTGTAGGAAATCATGATCCAGAAAAAAAGTCCTGTGTTAAACAATTTTTAAAAATTGCTATTTAACTTAATAAATATTTATTAAACACTTGCTGTGTTGAGAAATCCGATAGAAGAGAAAAGAATAGGAAAAATTCAACTACCCATCTTATGCCCAAACACACACACACACAGTGAGTGTCTTATTTCTTGGTGCCATTTTAGAGGTTCGGCATCAGTGGAAGGGTGTTCAGGGAAGGAGAGGACAACTTCTGGTTTATAAGAAGAGAAGTGTATCAGGAAGAAAGGATTAGATAAGCACTGAAGAATGGACAAGACTTTGACAGGCAGAGAATGTGGGGAGGACACAAGGTGGAGAAGGTTTCACTGGGGACAGCACAGAGGCAGGAACTGTGAAAGCATCAGCAGCTCAGTGGGGCTGGACTATAAAGGTTTGATGTTTTGGAATACAGTGGGAGAGAAGCCAGGCTCATAGCATGGACAGTCTTGATGACCAGCTTAAGGAGTTTGCATTTATATAGTAAGCAAGGAGGAGCTGTTAGAATTTAAGATATACTTTAATTTAAATATTTATTTTATGCTTGGATATTTTATTACATTTTAATGTAAAATTTTAATTTATAATATCATAACTAATTTGTCATTTTGAAAAATTGGGTCCCTCATATAACATTTTATACTCTATAGACACATAATTCAAAGTGAGTGCAAAGGAACAGAAATAAATTTAACATAATAGTCCTTTCTCAAAATGATCACTATGTCAAATTCAATATATTTTGATAATCATTCAGTAATTTCCATAATATACCTTCTGTGGGTAATAAGCAAGAAGATGAATTAACACCTACACAAAAGATTGATGATAATGACTTATGTGTAAAAAATGGATGCTGTGTTGAATCTGGATATTTGAAGTTGGATGACAATGAAGTTATTTTATTTTATTTTATTTTTCATAGTAGCAATTATTTAGGCTTAGCAAAGCAAAAATTTTAGAGAATTTGGGAAACACAGGGAAGTAAAAGAAGAACTTTAAAAATGTTAGAACTTTAAACAAACACCTTGAAGTTCTAACATTTAGACAAATAATTCTTTGTATTCTCATGTATCTCTTTCTAATTTCTCAGCCTGTGCTTGTGTTGAGTGTGTGTTTGCATGTGTATGAGAGAAGGAGGGAGAGTATTCTTAAAACAAAATCATTCTGTAGGTATGATTTTTCCATCCTGCTTTCCTTTTACATAGCTTTATTGATTGATTGATTGACTGAGGTATTAGTAAATAATAAATGGTACATTTTGAAATTGCAAAATTTGGTAAGTTTAACATATTTATGCATCCGTGAAACCATCACCACAACTAAGATAATGAACATATCTATCATCCCTAGAAGTTTCTCATGCCCTTTTGTAATAACTTCCTTCCTGCCTCTCTCCACCCCTAGACAATCACAATTTGCCATCACTATAGACTAGTTTGTGTTATCTAGACTTTTACATAAAAGAAAGCACATATTACATACTCTTTTCCACCTCGCTTCTTTCATTCAGCACAATAATTTTGAGATTCTTATATGTTGTTGTGTGCATTGATAGTTTAGCCCTTTATATTGGTGAATACTATTCCAGCATATGACTGTAATTTGTTTTTCATTTACTTGTTAATGGAAATTTGCGTTATTTCCAGTATTGGGCTATTACCAATAAAGCTACTATAAAAATTTGTGTACAAGTGTTTGTATGTAAGTTTGCTTTCTTAGTCCATTTGTGCTGCTATAACCAAATACCTTTGACTGGGTCATTTATAAAGAACAAGAAATTTATTTTTCCTAGTTCTAGAGACTGGGAAGTCCAAGATCAAGGTATCAGCAAGTTTGGTGTCTGGTGAGGGACCTGTTCTCTCCTTTCAAGATGATGCCCCACATAGCAAAAGGGAAGGAAGGGTAGGAGAGTGTGTGCTTCAGCCACCAGCCCTTTTATTAAGGTGCTGATCACACGCATGCGGGCAGAGCTCTTGTGACTTAATCACCTCCCCATGGCCACACCATTTAATACTGTTGCATTGGGGCTTACATTTCAGCATGAATTTTGGAGGACATGGTATGATTCAAACCACAGCACATGCTTTCATTTCTTTGGGGTCTATATCTTGGAGTGAACTGGCTGAGTTATATTGTAGATATGTATCTTAACTTTTAAGAAACTGACAAAAGTTTTTCCCACCAGCAGTGTACATGAGTTTTAGTTTTTTCATATGCTTGCCAACACTTTTATGATCACTCTAGAATTTTAGTTATTCTAGTAAGTGTGCAGTCATATCTCCTTGTACATTTAATTTATATTTCTCTAATAACTGATGATCTTGATCATGTTTTCTGGTCCTCTTTTGCCATCCATGTATCTTTTTTATTAAAGTCTATGTTCAAATCTTTTGCCCATTAAAAATGTTTATTATTGCCGGGCACGGTGGCTCACGCCTGTAATCCCAGCACTTTGGGAGGCTGAGGCGAGCGGATTGCCCGAGCTCAGGATTTCGAGACCAGCCTGGGCAACACGGTGAAACCCTGTCTCTACCAAAATACAAAAAATTAGTCTGACATGGTGGTGTGCACCTGTAGTCCCAGCTACTCGGGAGGCTGAGGCAGGAGAATCGTTTGAACCCAGGAGGCATAGGTTGCAGTGAGCCGAGATCACTCCAGCCTGGGCGACAGAGCAAGACCCTGTCTCAAAAAAAAAAAAAGTTTATTATTGAGCTTAAAAGTGTCTTTATATTTTCTCACTATGAGTCCTATAACAGGTTTGTGGTTTGCAAGTATTTTATCTCAACTGGTGGCTTGTCTTCTACCTTGAAAACTATGTATTATTAGCATTATGGGCAAAATTACACTTAATCATTGCTTTGAATGTTTCAGTTTCTCTGACTACTAGCAAAATTGATTATTTTAAAAGATAATTCGAGATTTGAATTTTATTTAGTTTTTTTCTTTTCAGTTTTTATAAGGTTTTTATAAATAAAGACTATATATAATTCATTTATAATATAATTCATTTGCAATAGTGGTTTCCAGTATGCTGTTTATCACTAAAATTTTGTAATATGTTGAAATATATGTGTCTGAAGTGTTACTGTATTCAAATTTATTATTTAATAAAAATCTATTATTGATTTCCTGATTAAGATTAGATATTTAGTCATTTACTTTTTTCCATGTACACAGTTTCATTTTTGAGGAGTTAGTTTGGAAAAGACATATGGAGTTTATATTTTGATATGTGTTGTGAGATAAGAATCTAAAGATTATTTTCCAAGTGAGTGTTCTCAAATATAATAGTTTTTAGGCCTCATCAATGTATCATGTACCATTACTATATTGAAAATTCTTAAACATGGTAATATTTAGATTTAATTTGCATATCCTATCCATCAAGTCTTATGTCAGTGCAGCATTGTTTTAATTATTGTAAGACTGAGCTCGGTGGCTCACGTCTGTAATCCCAGACTTTTGGGAGACCGAAGTGGGCAGATCACCTGAGGTCAGGAGTTTGAGACCAGCCTGGCTAACACGGTGAAACCCCGTCTCTACTAAAAAGACAAAAATTAGCTGGACATGGAGGCGGATGCCTGTAATCCCAGCTACTTGAGAGGTTGAGGCAGAAGAATCGCTTGAACCCGGGAGGTGGAGATTGCAGTGAGCTGAGATCATGCCATTGTACTCCAGCCTGGGCGACAAGAGTGAAACTCCGTCTCAAAAAAAACAAAAACAAAAACAAAAACAAAAAAATTTGTAGATGTGTTATATGTTCTAATATAATATATAACATAAATTAATACAAACCATTCCTCCCTATCTCTTGAAAAAATGTTGCAGAAGTATTGAATGCAATTGTTTAAAGTTTAAATAAATTTAAAGGCAAATTTATATTTTTAGAATTTCCGTTCTCTAAGAATATAGTCTACTCATTTATTAAACTCATCTTCATTTCATTCTGAATATTTGTAGTGTTCGTTTATGAGTGTTACATATTTCTTGATGATGACTTCATAGTTTATGCATTTTTATAATTTTGTTATTATTATGACCAGGAACTTTTATCTATTTTGCTGATTATTGCTGCTAAATATAAAAAACAAAATTTTCACATTTATTTGTTCCATGTTTAACTTACTATTTTCTCCTGTTAATTAGAAGAGCATTTCAGTTAATTTTGTAGGACTTTTTTGTTGGCTAATATCTGAAAATAATGATGTTCTTGTTTCCTCTTGTTTCATCTTATTGATTTGGGCAGAACTTCTAAGACTATATTAAATCATAGTGGTGATAAAAATTGTATTTATTGTTTTTCTGACTTTGATTGATATTAAGCCCACAGTTTCAATATTAAGTGTTAAGCTTTTGTTGATTTAGATTGATATTCTTTATTACCTTAAGAAAATATTGTACTACTCACAGGCTTTTCATGCTTTTTAAAAAGTCATATATGTGTCAGATATTTTACAATCAAAGTTAAAAGTTTTTTTTTTTAAAATATTATCATGATGACAATGCACTTAGATGTGAAAAATTCTGGCTCAATAGATTCAACATGTATAACTTTCTCTCTCTTAATTCCCACTTGCTGACATACATTTTCTATGTTCTTAAAATAATAAAATCATGATAGCTGAGGAAGTAAAGAAAGAATACAATCAGCTTCAAGGAATTACTGGAAAATATAAGTCCAAAATTAGTCCAAAAGAGAACCTAGAGCAGGAAAGAAACAGTAGTTTGACACTGAAGCCTGCTTGTTCTTCAGTGAGCTTTGGAGGAAATTTCTAACTTGGAATCTACTAGACAAAGAAAGAAGTTGTCAGAGAAAATGGTGATAGTAATTCATTAAAATATTTTTCTCCCAAGATAAAATGATTCTATCAATCAGCTCGGGTGTGCCACTTAACTCTAGAGTTAGTTGTATTCACCCACCATCATATTTAATTGTTGCTTGTTGATATTTTCATTTTTGAGTCTAAACTATAGGCCAGTGGTCCCCACATTGTAATGTCCACGAAAAACATTTAAGGAGACTGTTTTTAATATGCTTTTAATTTTTAATTTTTGTGGGCACATAGTACATGTATATATTTACAGGTTACATGAGATATTTTGAAAAAGGCATGCAATGTGTAATAATCACATCGGGGTAAATGGAGTATTCATCACCTCAAATATTTATCCTTTGTGTTACAAACAATCCAATTATGCTCTTTTAGTTATTTTACAATGTATAATTAAATTATTTTACTAGAGCCATTCTGTTGTGCTAGCAAATACTAGGACTTATTTATTGTTTGTAATTTTTTGTATCCATTAACCATCCCCACCTCTCCCCGACCCGACCCCCTAACCTTTTCCAGCCTCTGGTAACCATCCTTCTACTCTGTACCTACATGAGTTCAATAGTTTTAATTTTTAGCTTCCACAAGTAAGTGAAAACATGTGATGTTGCCTTCCTGTGCTGGCTTATTTCACTTGACATAATGACCTCCAGTTCTATCCATGTTGTTGCATTTAATATGCTTTTAATATGCATTTATTATTTCTTGAGTTTGGTCATATTGTAGCCCCAAGCTCAGAAAATATGGTTCAGCATGGGGTAGGACCCCAAATCGCCATAATATAGTGCTGCTGTGGGACAACACTTGTAGAAACGTGTCTTAGATAGACATGGAAGTTTTATTACAGTTGAGGATTTAAATATACATTCACATGTTTTATAAATATTATTAATGCAAAAACTATATCATTTAGAAAAACTGGGAGATGAGGGGAGGTGAAGAAGGGGCAATTGTAGATGAGCTAATTTCCTCATACTTCACAGTGAGGCATTGATCAATTTTAAAAAGAAAGAAAATCAAAGTATTACAAACACTAAAACAAATATTGCACATCATTCCACCACTTAGAGATAAATTTTAGATGTCCACCAACTTCTTTGCTCCTGCCACAAACACACATACAAAATTTTACAAAGATGTGATCATATTATTCATTTAACTTCCTTTTCTTCATTCTACCATTTTTTTGTTAGTTTAAGTCAGTACAGCTTTGTCTTCGAATGAATTACCAAAAAACAAAAACAAACACAAAACAAAAAACAGTGTTTAGAACTTCAGATGAAGGATTGTGGACTTAACCAACTTAAATCTCCAACAAATGTGCTAGGAAATTTCTGCTTCTCAACCTGATTAACATTGTTCTTCAGTGACTATTGGGAAATGGTTTTGTGTCTCATCTCCTTTGACCTTCTCATGTGCATTAATATATTAATAGATTTTTTAAATATTGAACCATCTTGAAATTACTAGCATAAATCATATTTAATTATGACATATTATTTTTACATTTCCTACTCGATTTAATTTAGTAGTATTTTTTTTATACTCCTTGAGGATTATTCTCCCTTCTCCCCTACCCTGCCTCTTCCCCTGTTTTTCCCCCCACTTTATCAGTTTAGTTTCAGTGTAAAACTTTTGTTAATATGATAAAAGTGAATTACAGCAAAAGAGCAGAAAAGACAGACAGAACTCTTAATTTATTTCATAGTCATTGGCTTATTAAGTTTTAGAATATAGACTGTGAAGACAGTGACTGTGTTGGTCTTCTTTGTTACTATTATTTTGGTCCCTGGAACAGTGCCTGGCACATACGGAAGGCTCAATAAATATGTATCATTTAACTGATATTCAGCGCTGTTTGCCTTAAAATCATTTTGTTTAATATAAATGTTTTAATTCTTTGTTTTAAAATCTGATAAATATTTAACAATTATTTTGTGTTCAACATTTTCGTGTTCATTTAGTATATCTTTCATAAATAGGGTAATGATATATCCCTGTTTGCCTGAGACAGTCTGGGGTCTGGTTTACCTGTCTTCTACGCATAATTATTGATAGTGGCTGCCTTTCATTTTCAAAAGTGTCTTGATTTTGAAATAAACTACATGATCACTCTATCATAAACTACACAGAGTAGATTTTTCTTTTTCCAGTCTGAGAATCTGTTAATGAATGGAGTTAGGCAATTTACGATTTTTCTCTAATAATTGATATATTTGATTTTACTTCTGAGTACTCTTTTTTTGTTTTTATTTTCTGTTTCGTAACAATGTTTCTTGTTAAATTTTTGGGTCATTTGTTATGTAGACTATATTTTTCTGACTTTTCTTCATCCTCTAATGATTTCCAAGGTTTTAGTTTTCCTATCATAATTACCATTGTGATTTTTAAAACATATTCAAATATATATTTTTTCAACTTTAATAATTAAAAAAAAAAACAAAACCGTTTGTAACCCACTCCACAAAGAGGGCAAATAACACTTGCTTTTATTTCACTCCTCTCAACTACCAGTTTTTTTGGTTTTCCTGATATTATAGTACAAGTGCATAATTTGTGGCTAATTTGATACAGAAAAAGATACACTAATTGGGGAAAGGAGAGAAGATGGTAATAAAAATGGCTACTAGGTCTCTGAACTACTAAGTCTCCATGTGTGTAGTGAGATAGATGGAAATCTCTTCCTATAATTTACTTTTCTTGCTCTGCTCGTCTGCTCAAATACATTTTGGTAATATAATATTGTTCCTGAGTTCTGGCACATCATTTTTTAAACTCTAATTTTAGAGCTGTTGGAATTTCCATGAATTTATTTAATAAGAATTTATTGAATGTCTTAATAAAAGGTTTTGATTCAATACCGATCAATGAGATGTGGCAGACATTTGGCTGAGTGTGCTCCTCAAACTGTTTTTCTAAATTGTATAAAGCACATGCCAGAAGAGGCATTCAGCATCTGAGTGATTCTGTCTTGATGTAAGTTACATGTAAGTACTGCAACATCCTGTAACTATGCTGGAAACAGCCTGGAGATAAAGCATGCACATCAAGGATAGAGATGAGGAAACAGGAGAGAATCTGGTTTCTTGACAATGTTGTTGATATAACCAAATTAGGAGCCACGCTATCTCTGGACCTCTTGATATCTGAGATAATCAATTTCTTTATTTCTTAAGCTAGTTTAAGAATGATTTTTCTAATACTTGTAACTTAATGTATGCTAACTAATAGCTATTTCAACTGTCTCCCCATTTTCTAAGCTCTTTATATTTGAATTTGATTTTATGTCAATTTTTGTTTTCTGTATATACAACATGAGACACATTTGTAGGCACTTGAGAAATTAATAAGGAATGAAGAGGAGAGGAGGCAAAAATAAAAAAAAAACAGAAAGAAAGGAAGTGATAAGTGAGAAAACAAGAGAGAAATGGGAAGTAATACAAAAATAAGAAAAAGAATAAGAGAAATAGAGGGATGAATATGAAAGAGTAGTAGTATTGACAAATAACAATACTCTATAATCATGCTTGATAGATAAAAATATATCTTTCTATCTGTTTTCAAAGGTGGACAAAACAGCAGAGGCCATAACAGTAATGCATTCTAGGGTTTATTGATATTTACTTAAAAATGCTAAAAATAAAACCCCCTTTTCCATAGAATTTACCATTTACTGTTTTTTGTGACTTTAGTCACAGTAAGAGCTAGTTACCTGCTTGGTAAACGGTCACCAATACAATGCCTGGGCGTACCAGGAGATGGTATGCAAGGGACATCCACATTATCCTGGGGAAAGTGGTCAGGTCATCAAGAGCATCAGAAAGTGGTTTGGAGCTGACTTTTCACATACAGATTAAAAGAGCCATAATTGGGTTAGGTAGAGGGATACTATAGGCAAAGGGAGAAGCATGGAATAATTAAAGGGGTACGAAAAAACATGAGGCAGTCTAGTATGGAAACTGTATTCTAAAATAGAAACACACTTGGCATTTTCAAAGAACAGCACAGAGGCTTGTATGGCTGGAATCTGAGTACAGAGCGGGAGAGCAGTAGGAGAGGAGGTAGGTGAGGGAAGACCATGTGCACAGTCAATGGTGTTTGAAAAATACAAGAAAGTCTGGAAACTACCCATATTCTATGAAAGAAAGCATTAAAGAGTGTCCAGAGTTGAGGCTTGATGGGTAGTTTGGGATCAATCCATAGAGAGCTTTATTCTGCTAAGGGGTGTGAACTCTGGGTTGAAAGGTTTGTGAAACTCTTACATTACCTTAAGCTAAGGAGTCACATGATATGATTTGCACTTCAGAAAGATCACTCTGGCAGCCTTGTAGGGAAGCCCACAAAAGGCAAGATGAAGTTCTGTTTGTGTGGGGAGGAGGTGAGAGGACAGAGACCAGTTCTGCTATCACAATAATCAAGAAGCAAAGGAAGCCAGAAAGAAGATTGTATTGATTAGATACAACTGTGGAGAGAAGGTAGACTGGAGTAATTTTAAGGTTTTTTTTTTTTTTTTTGCCCTGGGAAATGGTTGTTACCTGCAGACATAGGGAACAGAGGAGAAAATAATTAGTTTTGTCTTAGAAATGATGAGCTTGAAATGTTCGTGAGGTTGTTTCTATGCACCTGGAGTTCAGCAGAGTGTTCCAAAGCTGAGAATCAAGTTTTAGATTAGTTGGGTGGTGTGTGAAGCCATGGAGTTGGGTGAGTCAGGAATGGAGAACTTAAGTCAAAAGCAAAGTGAGGAGAGAACCTCAAAAGACCACAGAAAGAAAACCATGATGAAGAAGTAGAGACAAGCAGCTGTTGGAGAGATTTTATGGCAATTTTTGTTTGACATAACTGGCACAGAAGGGAAGGTGACACAGTTTCTATAGGAATATTCTCAGGCTGTTCCAAACCCCACTGAGAGTTCACTCATTAGATTTGATTTGCTAAAAGACATGAGTGTTTTACTGTTAGTCTCCCCAGCTAAGCCATTTTTTGAAATACTGCCATATGGCAAGTTCCCTCTTTCTCATTCAGTCCTTCTGGGTATATCTGAAACAAAAAGTAATCTTACTATAAATGTATGTATAAGTTTAGTAAATATTGTTTTTAAATTCAATAGATGAAAAATTAAGCTCTGTCATTTGCTAATTTGACATTTGCTAATAGAGTGTCCATTAATTCTTCCGGGATTTAGTTTTCTCATGTGTTAAATAAGAGAAGATGGTTAGATGGTTTCTTAGTTTTCATCTCTGAGATTCTATGGCACCTTAATTTGCCATTGTCCAAAGGAATAGGTGCTCCAGTTTGCTGATTGGTCAGGCCTTAGCCTTACTTCCTTCCTGGGGTGAATGGAGGGACGTAAATGCCATGTGAACAAAACAGGGTAAGGTTCAATCTCATCCATATTTAGTATTGTGTTATTCATTGTCTTGCTCAATGATCAAAGGACTATAAATACTGGGAACAATAAATTTTAACTTAATTATGAGAGTAAGCACTTGACTCCTTAATAGTCATTTAAGTTCTTTCAATAATTTTCATGCAATGAAAATAATTTATTAGAACTAGGGATATAAGACCGAAGACAGTTGAATTTGGAAGTGGGATATAATTTTAGCTACAGACTTTGGCCAGGTTGTAACAATATATGTATTTTTTATTTTTTGTTTTGCATCTCAACTCTTAATAGCTGGCCAAATCTCCTTAAAGAGCAGTAAAACTTGGCTTCTGAGCACCCTCTGGAAAATGAGGTATATAGTACTAAATGAGACAAAATTTTATGACAAACTTGCTATATTCTTAGTCACACTACTTATAAACATTATTTTTAACTCTTTACAAGGATAATAACTTTGTGTGTGTGTGTGTGTGTGTTTTAGTTTAACATTTTTTTGAGTTAATTATAACTTCATATGTAGTTTTTGGTTTCCTCCAATGGAGGCATCTTGCAAAACTGCTGCAACATCACAACAGTCTGCTGACCTTGGTACAGCTAAGAAACAGGACGTTTCCATCACCACAAGGATTCCTTATGTTACTTTTTTATAGCTACAACCTTTATCCTTCGACACATAATCGCTGCTTAATCCTTTGCAACCACAAATCTGTTCCCCATTTCTACAATTTTGTCATTTCAAGAATATTATATAAATGGATTCATAATATGTAAACTTTTGAGATTGGCCTTTTTTACTCGGTATGATTATTCATTCAGGTTGTTGCATATATCAATAGTTTGTTACTTTTTATTGCTGAGTAGTGTTTCATGATGTAGATGTACCATAATGTACTTAAAAATTTACTCACTTAAGGACATTTTGGTTGTGTCCAGTTTGGAACTATTACAATAAAGGTGCTATAAACATTTATGTATAGGTTTTCATATGAACAAATTCTCTATTTCTCTGAAATAAATGCCCAGGAGTACAATTGCTGGGTTATGTGGTAATTGAAGATACTGATATTTAAGAGATTGTCAAACTGTTTTCCTGCATGGCAGTACTATTTTACATTCCCACCAGTATTTATGAGTGATCTGGTTTCTCTGTATCTCATCAGTATTCGATATTGTAATTATTTTTTTCATTTTAGCCTTTCTGATGGGTTTGCAGGGTTATCTTGTTGATTGTGGTTTTAATTTGCATTTCTCTGTGGCTAATGATGTTGAACATCTTCCACAAGTTTGTTTATTATCTGTGTATTTTCTTTTGTAAAATATTTATCCATGCCTTTTTGCCCATGTTCAAATAGCATTTGTTTTTCATTGTTTAGTTTTGAGATTTCTTCAGATGTTCTAGATACTGGTCCTTTCTTGGCTATGTGGTTTGGAAATATTTTTCCCCAACATATACCTTGTCTTTTCATCATCTAAACAAGGCTTTTTTCACAGAGCAAAAGTTTCTAATTTTGACGAAGTCCACTTTATCGTGTTTTTTCTTTCATAGATTATATTTTTGGCATTAAGTAATGGAACTGTTTGCCTTGTCCTAGATTCTAAAAATTATTTCCTTTTCTTTTTCTAAAAATTTTATAATTTTACATTTTACATATATGTCTGTGATCTATTTTGAATTCATTTTTGTATAAGATGTGTAAGGTGTGAGACTTAGCTTGAGGCTCTTTTTTTTTTTTTCTTTTTCTTGTGGAAGTCCAGATACTTCAGCACAATTTTGTATGTTTATCTTGTATTCTGCAACCATAAGGAACTCAATTATTAGTACTAGGAGTTTTTTGTAGATTCTTCAGAATTTTCTACATAGATAATCAATGCATCTGCAAATAAGGACAGTTTTATTTCTGACTTTCTGATCTGTATACTTTTCATTTCCTTCCCTTGTCTTATTGAATTGGCTAGAACTTCTAATAGCATAATCAATAAGAATAGTGAGAATGCACTACTTATTTCTGAATTTAGGAAAAAAAATTCAGTACTTTACAATTAAATATAAATCTTAGCTGTAGGTTTTTGAGGATGTTGTCAAGCTGAGGGAGTTCCCCTCTATTCTATTTTCCTGAGACCTTTATATTTTTTTAAAGTAACAACAATTCTACACATCTCTTCCAGAAAACAGTGGAGAAAATATTTCCTAATTCACTTTATGAAGCTTGTTTTACTCTTACACCAAAACCAGACAAAGAGAGTACACAAATAAACAAAAAAATGTGAACCAATACCTCTCATGAATATAAATTTAAAAAATTCTTAGCAAGGTTATTAGCAAACAAGATTCAGAAATAGCTTATGATTATTTTAAATTATACACTATAAAGAAGTGGGGTTTATACACTATAAAGAAGTATGAGATGCAAAGTGTCTAAACATTTTTCCCTGGAGAATTTTGAAATTCTGAATTTCTTTTGCTTAAATGTCATGTTTCTGAGATTTAGTCATGTCCAGGCATATATTTCTATTGCTGAGTAGTATTACTTTGTATAAAATGCAACAATGGCTTATTTATTTTCTTGTTAATGGATGTTGAACTTGTTTCTAATTTTTCAACATTACAAATAATATCAACATATTTCTCCATATGTATATGTTGATAATCCTTATCCATATATATAGACATATATGTGTGTGTATGTGTTAGTGAAGGTCTTTATACACAGAGACGTCCATCGTCCTACAAGTAGAATTGCTGGATTATAGTGTATGTACATCTTCACATTTGTTTTTTTTTAATTTTTTTATTTTTTTATTTTTATTTTTATTTATTTATTTATTTTTGAGACGGAGTCTCGCTCTGTCGGAGTGCGAGTGGCCGGAGTGCAGTGGCCGGATCTCACCTCACTGCAAGCTCCGCCTCCCGGGTTTACGCCATTCTCCTGCCTCAGCCTCCCGAGTAGCTGGGACTACAGGCGCCCGCCACCGCGCCCGGCTAGTTTTTTGTATTTTTTAGTAGAGACGGGGTTTCATCGTGTTAGCCAGGATGGTCTCGATCTCCTGACCTCGTGATCCGCCCGTCTCGGCCTCCCAAAGTGCTGGGATTACAGGCTTGAGCCACCGCGCCCGGCCACATCTTCACATTTGTTAGATATTTTCAAATTGCTCCCCAAAGTAACATAACTAATTTATAGTTCCAGTAGCAGTGTATGAGCTTACTCTTTTTCTCCATCTTTGACAAAGCTTAGTATTGTAAGGCTGTTTACATGTTGCCAATCATATGGTTATAAAATGATACCTCATTGTATTAATGTGCATTTTGCTGATTACTACTGAGGCTGATTATCCTTTTTATATTTACAGGCCATTCAGTCACTTGTTAATTACTTATTGATTGGGAAGAACTTTTATAAATTCCAGGCATTCATTGTTTATCAAATACATGTTTTACAACATCTTCCCTCTTTTAATATATCTACATAATGTGGCTTGCTTTTATTAAAATATGAATGTAGATAAAATTACTAATATATTTTTATAGTAATCTTCAAGTCTTGTTTAAAAAATTCTTCCTTATCCTGACGTTTTCTAAAAGCTTTTATTTTTAAATTTAAATGTTTAAATACCTAGCAATTATTTTTGTTATCAGGTGGATACCCATTTTTTAAAATTCCATATAGTCAATTATTAATTTAGAAATGTGCCAAGTTTCTGCATTTTTTCATTAGATTATTTATCTATCCTGGTATCAACAAATAATATGTGCTGTTTTCTTTTTATAACTAATTAATTAATTATATCTGTTTTCTTTATTATTCCTTAGTTATAGATCTTGATGCCTGGCAAAGAAAGTTTTATCTTTTTATTGTCTACAAAATTGGTTCTGTCAGCTTGTAGAACTTGAATCTTCCATATGAGATTTAGACCTGCTGGTAAATTCCTGTAGGGTATTCATTTGAATTGCATTAAATTTCCAGATTATTTAGTGGAGAATTAATTATAATGTCAAGTCACTTCATTAGTGAATCTTTACACATAGTCAGGTCTTTTTTCATGTCCTTCATCAACTATAATTTTCTTTTAAAAGGTCTTACTTATCTTTTCCTAGGCCCCTTTTGATTATTGCTACTACCATATTATTTTCTAAATAGTTTTTATTTGTGTAATGGAAAGCTGTTAATTTTTGAACACTGGTCTTATATCCAAAAAATTTTGCTGTCCTCTCTTATTAATAAAAGTTTATTCATGAACTTTTGATTTTTTTCCTACATTCAATCATACTGCTGAAAACAAAAATCTTGCCTCTTTTATTCTGATTCTTATACTTTTACCTGTCTTATTGCAAGGACCTTCAGTATGATGTTGAATTGTATGGAACCCACAGTCATAATTATCTTACTCTTCACATTAATAGTACTGCTTCAAAATTTTACCATTTACTATGGTATTTATCATAGGGTTTTGCTAAAGATATTTTATAATGTTAGGGAAATACCCTCTAATTCCTTGTTTAATAAGGTTTTATTTTTAAAATCATAGTTGAGTGGCTACTGTATCAAATGCTTTCTCTATATCTTATGAAATTTTTTCTTTCTCAGTCCGTTATTGTAGTTAACTACATTGATAAATCATCTGATAACCATTCTTTCATGCCAGCACTAAATCTTTCCAGGTCATGTGTTTTGTTTTGGTTTAAATACATAGTTAAAAATTACAGTGTTTTTAACTCAAGATTATGTGCATTTGATGTATTCGACAAGAGATAAAATCATTTTCTCAGACTCAGATCTTTATTTTATGATTGCTGTAATTAGATAAGATTATGAAACTTTCACTGTTATGCCGGTGATTTGAATGTAAAGCTGTTTTATTTAAGTCAATATAATTTAATAAAAACATATTTAAATTTTGGGTTAAATTAAAAATTTTCTCTATTGCCAATACTTGGTTTGAACTCAATTAGGCTCTCTTTACATAAGAGACTACATTAAACACAGACATATATGAGATAATTTTGAGATATTTAAATGTAATATATTATAATTTTACCATGGATTTTGTCTCCTAAAATGACATTTAAATAATCAGAATCTCTAGCTCAATATTCAAATTAACATTTTCTTTCCATAAAATGATGGGTTACCTCTTTCCTGGAAGGGTCAGAATATCAGTAACATTTCTTTCTTTCCACGTTTTTCTCAATCGAATGGCACAAAGGTTTTCCTTGACTGCTTGAAAACTAAAAACAGTTTCCAAGAGTTTATTAAGTTCATATTAATTTTTAATGCATACACATGTTATTAAAACTCAAGTAGGGCAGGCACGGTGGCTCACACCTGTAAGGCCGAGGTGGGTGGATCACTTGAGGACAGGAGTTTGAGACCAGCTTGGCCAACATGGTGAAACCCTGTCTCTACTAAAAATATTTTAAAAATTAGCTGCACATGGTGGTGGGCACCTGTAATCCCAGCTACTCAGGAGGCTGAGGTAGGAGAATCACTCGAACCCGGGAGGCGGAGGTTGCAGTGAGCTGAGATCGTGCCCCTGCACCACAGCCTGGGTGACAGAGCAAGACAGCGTCTCAAACAAACAAACGAACAACAACAACAAAAAACCTCTAAGTAATAAGTCTATAACTTTACACCAAAGGGGATTTTTCTTCAGTAATTCTATAGGGTTTTTGTGTTCTTTACATTAAGTTGAATATAAACATAACTTGAGTTACAAAAGGATTAAAACACAGAAGTAATATTAAGGAGCAATAAATATCATATAAAATCCCAAAGTGGAAAATAATAGATATTCTATTTTACCATTATTTTAAATTAGAAATTATTTACATTAAATTATTTTAAAACAATTATTACCACTACCAATATGACTCAACTGCCTATGATCAGAATGGACAGAAAAAAGATGTCTGAAACAGCTGCTGATTTAGACTTTCATTCTTGCTGAATTATATTCCTGGTAATGGTATGTGTTTAACATTATATAAGTAAGAATTTAGGAATTTAATCTAAGAAAGGGAAATTAAAGATGCATTAAAAGAAATTAGAGAATGTTTTTTCAGCCTGAAAAAAGGCCTTATGAGATAAATTATTCATATTATTTGGTTTTGGTGACAAGGGTGAATTTTTGAATTGATAATCTAACACTTATTTTCTGTAGGTCTCTTTCTCTGATCTTTTTATTGGACATTTGTTAATTTTTATTAATCTTAGACATGATTCTCACTCAAAATAAAAATAATTTTAATAAATCTTAAGAATGAATGAAGCACATTCCATGCATTTTAATCTAAATAATAAATAGAGAATGGTTTCTGTATTTATAACAGGTAAATGTGAAAACTGAAATTCCCTGCTTAATAAATTAAGAATTATTAAATTTAACTTGATGTCATATATCTGTCCAATCACATACTGCTTACACTTTAAATATCAAATTTATCTTTAACACTTGAACAAAGAAAGAAGAAAAAAGAAAGCAAGAAGCATGATCAACATATCAGAAATCTGGAACAGAGCTTTCCAATAGCATTTTCTGCAATTATAGAAATATTCTATATCTGCACTGACCAATACAATAGCTAGGAACAATATGAAGATGCTGAGCACTGGAAATGTGGCTAGTAAGATAAAAGACCAAATTTTAAACTTTATTCAATTTTAATTAATTTAATCTTAAGCACAAATATCCACATGTGGCTAGTGGCCACTGTACTGAACAACGGAGGCCAAGAATCTTAGGTTTTCCAAACTTATCATTAAAGCTATATTCTATTATAATTTCCACATAACTCTTGCTTTCTTCTATACAATGTGCACATCAAATTTGAAGTTCAAGTATCAATTATTAAAACCTGTTTGTTAATATTTAACATATATAGAGCAACTTAACCTTCTAAATAGTATATTGCCCCAAACTGGAAAGATCCTGGGCCCAGCAAATGAAAATTTTTATTCTATGTAGGGAGAGCTGATAAAGAGCAAGTATGATTGACCAGTGTATTTCTACTAGTTTCCATGCCAACAGAATTTTTATTATGATGATATTTGATGGTAATTAACATAATGAAATGAGCATAGAATACTCATCCTAAAAGCTTTTTATTTTCTGGTAATGTGAAGAATCTCCAACTAGGATTACTTTTAGTTGCTTCCATTAAGTAGAATTTTTCCACAAAGTGTAGTTATAATAGAACTCAGAAGACCAGAAAAATAAATTAATATTTGAAACATATTAATTTCTTTTTAATTTGGACCCTTCACTGAGGTCCATATTTTCAAGGGAAATTAAACTGTCTGGTAAAATTACACAGCTATGTATTACATTAACATTTTAAGAGCTAGAAATAATAAAAAACCACATTTTTGCACTGCAAATGACTATTGTTATAAAAATCTTTTATGTAAATCTCTTTATTGCTTAGTATTTAAATTGTAAATTAAAAATTGACGAAAAATTATTACATATATTCTGTCTGGGGAATCAAAGGGAACAAAAATAATTTTCTCAGACCCTGGACTCAAAAGCCAGATTCTACATTTTGGTTTTTCAAAAAATACTTCTATAAATTATTTTATTCCAGATTAAGAAATAATACATAATGACACAATTTACTATTTTCTAACCATTTTTTTGGTGTGTGTGGCTGAATTGCGGCCATTAAATATTGTATAGACTTTCTCTAATATGTCTTCATATTTTAAAGACATGTATGTATATACACATATGCATACAGAATTCTATATATACATACAGAATTGAAACCAAAATAGAACCCCTTTATTAATACTGTTTGAATAAAATCATTAGTCAATTCATACACACAGAGACATGTATGATGGCTAAAATGTTTTGAATTGCCAAAATATAATTTTCAAAACTTTAGAAATGATTCATACAAATATAAAACAACGACATGTCAAAGATTATAAAAATAATTAATAAATAAACCAGCAGAATGGTAAAGCTGATTAATAGGAGAACTTTATGAACAGCAATTCATATCATTAGTCTGGAAAGGGTGGTGAAATAAGTTGGCTAAGTTTGAGACAAACTTGATTCATGTCCTAATTAATGTCCTATAAGGAAGTAAAACATAATCTTTGGGATTTTCTTTTCTTCCGGAAAGATGTAATTTGCATCTCTCATAGACAAAAACATACAATTTAGCATGTAATTTCTATAGTTAAACTCTAACCAATAACAAATATAAGTGCGACAATAAAAAGTTTATCACCTACAGAATTAAGTAGTCCTTTGAATGTGCATGTCAGACAATGCTCCAGTAAGACGGTGAAAGGACATGCAGATGTTCTTTTTCTTATTTCTAAGTTTTATACAAATTTTTTAACAGAAAGGATTAGGTTTTAATTTTTTTAAATCAAGATAATTCTTTTAAAAATCATACTGAGCACAATGGCTCATTCCTGTAATACTAGCATTTTGGGAGGCCAAGTTGGGCAGATTGCTTGAGCACAGGAGTTCAACACAAGCCTGGGCAACACGGCAAAACCC
Organism: Macaca thibetana thibetana; assembly: GCF_024542745.1. NCBI lineage: Eukaryota > Metazoa > Chordata > Mammalia > Primates > Cercopithecidae > Macaca > Macaca thibetana. The sequence continues at coordinate 62,163,843 of NC_065589.1, forward strand.
TGTCTCTACAAAAAAAAAAAAAAAAAAAAAAAAAAAAAAAAAAAAAAAAAGGCAAGTCTTCATGGAATGTACCTGTAGTCCAAGCTACTTGGAAGGCTGAGATGGGAGGATGGATTGAGCCAGGAAGGTTGAGGCTACAGTGAGCTGTGATCGAGTCACTGCACTCCAGCCTGGGCAACAGAGTGAGACGCTATCTTAAAAAAAAAAAGTCAGAACACTTCATTATAATAAAAAGTCATAGTTTATTTCTTGAAAAGCTTTTGAGAAATACATAATTTTATTTTGTGATTTATGAGCCAAGTTTTACCAAAGCTGATAACCTTGGAAGAAAGAATTTTATGTATTTTAATATGGGAACAGAAAGAGTTCACGAATCAGTTATAAATGTTGATCAAACTAGCAGTCAAATCTGTATACAGACAATTAGAGCACAATCATTCCAGTTTTCTGTCAGTGATATCACTACCATTGTAGAGACAAATCTGCTGCCATCTGTCAGGCTAAGACTGCAAAAACTAAAAAGAGTCTTCGATAGAGTTCTAATTTTTGGGGGTCAGGTGGGGTGGAGTATAAAACCTGAAACTGAAATGTGACCATTATAAGAAGAATATCCATGCCTTCTCGCTCCCTCCTTTCCTCCCTTCCCTCCCTTCCCTCCCTTCCCTCCCTTCCTTCCCTTCCCTTCCCTTCCCTTCCTTCCTTCCTTCCTTCCTTCCTTCCTTCCTTCCTTCCTTCCTTCCTTCCTTCCTTCCTTCCTTCCACTCTTTCTCTTTCTTTCTAGATTAAGGAAACATATGTTCTCCTTTGTGTATCCTTTGGGATATAAGGAGAGAAAATCTGAACAGCCCACAATTTGGTGAGGTAAGGAGACCACCATAAGCAGCAGATAAAATATACAATGGCAGGTGCTTCTCCAAGAAAAAAGCCTGTGCAGGCTGGGTTTCTTTCTAAAGTGGAAAGTTAAAGCAACAGGAAAACACCGGGTAGGATTATTTTTTCTATATTGGATGGTGGTACAAAGTTCTCTTCCTAATTATTCCAGGGATGCAATGCAATGCATATCAAGTCAATGGAAGGGGCCATCTGCAATATTAGATATTAAAACATATTGTAAACCTACAATAGCGAAAACAAGGCACTGAGACAAGAATAGATAAAAGGCCCTATTGCAGACACAAATTCAGCATAAGAAAAATGGTGTTTCAAAAAGATTTGTGCCAATAATTTTGGATTATATTTTTATTTTTGTTCTTTATGAGTGTTTCTCTTTTATATAACTTTAAGAATAGACCTGAATTATAATATCACATATATACCATATTTTATCAATGTTCCGAATTATGTGGTAACCATAATATATACACACACATATATAAACATTACATTTCACACTTTTATTAAATCGAAAAGTAAAGTAGGGTTTTCTCTGATCTCACTTGTTAAAATTAAAGAACAATGAGTTATGTACAATTAAAAAAAAGGAAAAATACACAGTCTCTCATTGCTAAGATTGGATTATAGAAAGATTACTTTACCATACACTGCCCAACATTTTAGGTTTCTCTGTTTTTCATCAAAGCAGATCTGGCAGAGAAACACATGTTTTCAGTGTTGCTCCATGAAAAGATAATCTTCACTCTAGTATTCATTATGCACAATGTATGCAAAATGCAATGAGCCAACTGACTCACACTTTGGTGTCATGCAAATAAAACCTAAACACAAGAAAGTGTAACATCTAGTAAAATGTGCATAAAACCACAAAGCCTAAGATAAGAAAATGGGTAGCTAAAAAATGCAATTAGCACATTCACAGAGGGCAACCAGTAGAATCTGGAGATGAGCCATACAAATATAATTCTATGCTTTTGGCTAAGAATAATTTTACCATTATAGGCAAATAGAGGCTCACATTTGCAGAACAGTTTCTGAATTTGATAAAAAGAAAAAAGTGAGAGCTTCTATGAAGCTAGGTAGAAGGCAGATACATAAGTGTATCAAAATGTCATCTTTTTAAAAAAAGAGAAGTGCATATACTTCTTGATTTTTTTCATTACTTTCTGATGTTTCTGGCAGTGTTCATGTCCTTTTCCAATATTAGAGAAAATATTTTTTAATCATTCAACATTTAGTAATTTAGGTAAGACATAGGCACACGGTTTCTTCACAAAGACATGAAGATTAATTGCCTTTTCCCCACAGAATAATGGATAGTTGAATGTGTGTGCGTATGTGTGTGTGTGCGCGTGTGTGTGTGTGTGTGTGTGTTAAGGGTTGTGTGTATTTACATACATATGGTTTACAGATTGATTATTCGTAGTTTCAATGCTTGGCTTCTTCCAATCTATGCATATAAAATCTGTTTGACCATTTGTGTAAGTGACAAATTAGAATTTATCAAAACCAATAGAGCTCAGATATTGAGGTTACTAATTCTAACAGGCAATCAGGCAGTCCATTATTCCAAGTAGTTGAATTGGTTTAGGTTGTTGAGATATAACCAGAAATTAGTATGACAATAAAGGATTACTATTCAAGAAGTTAAGCTCAAGTGTGGCAAAACAGAGGGGACATGGAAAATGAGGGGCAGCAAGAGATCATTGGTTTTCTAAAACATAAGAAAGTCACTGGAAGGAAAGGGATAAAATATAATCTTTTCTAAGGTCAGCTCTATAAGCAAACTTAAAAAGTCATTGGTCTATTTCAGTGGTTTTTCAACTTTTTGCATTTGTCTCACCACTAATGGTTATCACACATGATGAGTCACAGCATACCAAGATCTCAAAAACCTGGAGAAATGACCTTAGTCCTCATAGAATTCACACAGTGACTGGGTCTCTATTTGAGAATAACTGATTATTCCAAATAAGTACTTTCTTAAATACTCAAGTGACAACGATCTCTAAATTTGCTAAGTAACCCTCCATGTTACTTGGAAGCCAGCTTGAAAATACACCCACCAACCTTCTCTTCTTTCCCTCAGCAAGTCCTAACCTGCTCCACAGGAAACCACAGGACCCCTTTTGCTCCATATTCCATCTGACAGACATTGCAATGACCATATGTATTCTTAGTTGTAACCAAAATACATTTTACACATAGCAAAATTTGGCAGCATACCCAGGAAACATTTGTGGTACATTCCCATATGCCCCAGCATGCCAGTGGAGGGCAACTGATTCAGTTGATTATTGCAGTCACATAAGAGGCAAGCAAAAATGTTTGATAAACATGACCTGCAACATACAAAAAAAAAAAAAAAAAAACAAGAATGGACAAGTAACTCCTAGTTGACACCGGTTTGGAGGAGGAAAAGGCATTTGTGAGGAAGAGTGGAATATGATTTTAAATTTGAGATATTCACATTGGGTTCTCTATTTTCTTTTAATTGACAATGGAGCATATCCAAATGTTTGCTGTTGATGTGTATTTATATGGTGGAAGGGTGCAATCTGTGAGCTACAAGAGGATCATGACAGCTGGTAATTTATTTCTAGTTTATTAATTTTTTTCAAGTATATTCTTTGAAATTATTTGTTCAGGAGAAATTGAAAAGTGAAATAAAATTCCTTGTTTAGTGCTTTGCTGTCAATCTCAGTTTGAGTTCCAGTACTACAAGGGACTAACTGTTCTATTTTGGGCATGGCGCTTAATCTAGGCCTTAGTTTTCATATCTGTAAAACGTGGTTAATTGATAAAGACCTCTCTCATAGTGTTGTTAAGAGGATTAAATAAGATAATATGTAGAAAGCATTTAGCACAGTGTCTAAAAATAATAAGTTCTTAAAAATTGCAACCTGTTATTATCATCCAGCTTACTTGTGACTACATCCAGATATTTAAACACTTGTAAGTAAAGCAAATATAAATGTAACTTTGAGTCACACAATAGAAAAATTTAGGAAGTCATAGGTCTTGAGAAGCTTAAATTACTAAGATGATGGTGAACAGCTTCCAGGAAACAGTCAGAGGAAGAGAGATATGGAAACAAAAATTATTTTGTATAAAAACACAACTATCATTTAATCCAAGACTTATGAGAGCCAAAGCATACAAATTCGTTCCTTCAGTTCTTCTTTGAAATGTTTCCACATATCCTAAGCAGGGAGGAAGACACAAGGCATTGGGAGTCTCATGATTCTGTGAAACAAAATGAAGGAAATCAATTAGAATAATGATTGGTTTTCATTACTGAGTGCTGTTTTGAAATCTATCTGGCAGGCATAAATTTTTGTTTCCAGAGGTATCCAGAAAGTAGTTCTGTAAAAGATATTTTATTTGCTAAAATAAAATGGATATTCTCGAAGAACAGCAAGGGTAATTTTGCTAAGAGATAGTGTAATACAAAATAAAGACTTTGAATATTTGAGAAAACAAAGTAGGATGAATGGGTACTTGCTGAGAGAAGTGACAACCTGACATAATTAGGATCCAGAAAGCCACTTTGGAGAGCAGCACACCTGAAAGCAGTCTCTGCCAAGGTCACTGCGCACCCCAGCAGTCAGACTGGCCCATGGGTGAGCATCGTTTAGAATCTAAATAGAGTTATTTCTATTGCAATAGTAGAGTTATTGCAATAGAGTTATTTCTCAGGTCATTGAATGGTAGCTTGAGTTCGTCTTTTACATATCCATCTTCTATTTACAGTCTATGGGAGAACATCAACTTCAAAGTTGGTCTTTCATTTTTTGAGGAAGATTGAAATTTACAAAATAAAATGCCACAGTCTTCCATGGTCAATGACAACATCTTTCAAAAGGTGGGTTCAATTTAGTTGGGTACCTGCCCTGCTGTGCTGTAACTTCTTAAACATCAAGAAGTTAAAAAAGAAAAAAAGAAAAAAAAAAAAAAGCTGAGTTAAGAAAATTAGAAGGCACAGTTCTTCATTTAAAAAATAAAAGTAAATCTTAGAAAAAATGAAATCCATGAATTTCTAATCAATTTATGTAAATAAATTCAGAGCCATTTAAAGTTTAAAGGTTTTTTGGGGCCTTTTAGCAATTCTCATACTTTTTGTTTATTGTAAAGGTCATTTCATCCTATAAATTAATCCAATCTATCCTTAAATATCTCACCAAAGAGGTAAAGACCTGTCATAACACAGCAACCAACTGTGTTACTCTCAGGATCCAGCTTTTGCCCTGCAATAAAAAAGTAGTAGTTCAAGAAAATTAGAAATTCTTTAAATCATTACATGACTTTACTGTATTATTTCTTATATCAGTATTAGAAACTATTGTAATAAATATCCCAATTTGGATATTTAATTTTAAAACATTCTGAAGTTCCATTTTGACCTAAATGAGAAATTATTTTTAAAACTGTTAGCTTAAAACTAGCCTAAAGCTAACTTTCAAATACAAAAAAGTACAAATAATCATTTGTATTCTAACTTCTAGAATTTTGAAGCAAATATTTCCCTATGGTTTAAACTATTTGAATAACTTCAATGTAATCATAATTGCCATAATTTTTGATAGTTAGAATTACAGAAATTAAAATTTTAGAGTAAGATTCTTCAAAGTACACTAAATGCATCATCCTTCTGTTACAAGTGAGGTAACAGAGTTGTGGACTGCCAGGGAAAGTGCCTGAATCGTGCTGCAGTCATTGATTTATCCTTCGCTACAATTTTCAAAATGCAATGCATTTTTCAGCATGCACACCACCATGAAAATTCTATTCATTAACAATAATGCACTTTAATTAGAAATTGAAAAACATTCACAGGAAACTTGATTCAAGGCAAGGGAAAGGGAAAAGAGGGATTGAGCTTTGGAGAGCTCAATCTGCAAACTGTTTGGAATCTTGTCATTTAGTTTCACACTACAAGCAATAGGTTCTACACTGGACCAAACCACAGGTAGAATGACTCATTTGATAAAATAATTTTTTTCCAAGGAAAATAGAGTAGCTGCCTCATGTTATGGATTGATCAGTAATATACAAGCAAATTATCATTCTACAGAATTGTGCAAGTCCAGGCGTTGGCAATTAAAATGAATTAAGCACTCAGGGAGAAAGTAAACAGTTCTGAGTCTAAACCAGATTTGTAGTTCAATTCTATAGTTACATGCTGCCTTAGGTTGGGTTTCCCTGGAACTCTGAGAGTCAAATGGTATTTGAGGTGTCAGTAGCTTATTTTGGACATGATTCTAGGAAGTACGAGTGGGGAAGTAGAGAAACGAAACAGAGAAAGGAAGGCAATATATGATGTGACTAATGAGCAGATTACTACTGTGGGCAATTGTGACTCAGTTCCACTGGAGACACCTGGGGGATGATATAAAACAAATTTCAGAGCTGTCATATCTGAAAATGAGGAGGGTGAATCTTTTTGTCATGGGTTGTGGGCTGTTCTGAGAGGAGTTAGCTCTCTAGCATTTCTGGTCATTCCTCCTCTTGGCTGTGCCTGGAGAAAATCCTAATGGATACGGATGGTGCAAGCACAGTTGTATTACACACATATGTACATGGTAGTGTCTCTCTGATTAACACCTCTAGACAAGTGGTAGTGCGCTGGAGGAGTCTGAATTTACCCTGTTCTACTTATAGCAAGTAAAAAGATATGATAGTAAGATAGTGTCAGAATGTGGGAATAAAGTGACTGAAAATGAAACTATGGAAAATCATGGTGAGCAATAAAAAGTTCCTCCAATCTACTAGAGTATAGCTTTAGGTGAAATCTGCCTGTAACTGTAATGTCATATTTCGACCCTCCTGCAGATTGAATGGCATTATCATAACTAAAGAAGCATGGATTTAGTCAAAATGAAGTGTTTACCAAAAACACTGAAGAACAGCCCAAAAGGAGCAGCAGTTGGCAATGCTCATGCAATACTCTACCATGGCCAAAGCTGGGACTTGTGGGAAGATGCCCATCTCTGGTGTTGGTAGAATCAGGCTCCCAAGGCCTGATATGATGCCATTCATGAGGTAGGTCATCTTGCTAGCTATTCTTGCTCTGATCCGTGCTCACCAAATAACCTGGATAGCTCGGTCTACAAAGAGAAGAGTTACTAGGCAGATGATGTAGATGTTTGGTCAGTATGACGATTTTCTTTTTTCTTTCTTTTTTTTTTCTTTTTTATTATACTTTAAGTTCTAGGGTACCTGTGCACAACGTGCATGTTTGTTACATATGTATACATGTGCCATGTTGGTGTGCTACACCCATTAACTCGTCATTCACATTAGGTATATCTCCTAATGCTGTCCCTTCCCCCTTCCCTGACCCCATGACAGGCCCCGGTGTGTGATGTTCCCCTTCCTGTGTCAAAATGTTCTCATTGTTCAATTCGCACCTATGAGTGAGAACATGCGGTGTTTGGTTTTTTGTTCTTGTGATAGTTTGCTGAGAATGATGGTTTCCAGCTTCATCCATGTCTCTACAAAGGACATGAACTCATCCTTCTTTATGGCTGCATAGTATTCCATGGTGTATATGTGTCACATTTTTTTAATCCAGTCTATCATTGATGGACATTTGGGTAGGTTCCAAGTCTTTGCTATTGTGAATAGTGCTGCAATAAACATATTGCAGCATTGCATGTGTCTTTATAGTAGCATGATTTATAATCCTTCGAGTATATACCCAGTAATGGGATTGCTGGGCCAAGTGGTATTTCTAGTTCTAGATCCTTGAGGGATTGCCACACAGTCTTCCACAATGGTTGAACTAATTTACACTCCCACCAACAGTGTAAAAGCGTTCCTATTTCTCCACATCCTCTCCAGCATCTGTTGTTCCCTGACTTTTTAATGATTGCCATTCTAACTGGTGTGAGATGGTATCTCATCGTGGTTTTAATTTGCATATCTCGAATGACTAATGATAATGAGCATTTTTTCATGTGTGTGTCTGTTGGCTGCATAGATGTCTTCTTTTGAGAAGTGTCTGTTCATATATTTTGCCCACTTTTTGAAGGTGTTGTTTCTTTCTTGTAAATTTGTTTGAGTTCTTTATAGATTCTGGATATTAGCCCTTTGTCAGATGAGTAGATCGCAAAAATTTTTTCCCATTCTGTAGGTTGCCTGTTCACTCTGATGGTAGGTTCTTTTGCCATGTAGAAGCTCTTTAGTTTAATTGGATCCCATTTGTCTACTTTGGCTTTTGTTGTCATTGCTTTTGGTGTTTTAGTCATGAAATCCTTGCCCATGCCTGTGTCCTGAATGGTATTGCCTAGGTTTCTTTCTAGGCTTTTTATGGTTCTAGGTCTAACGTTTAAGTCTTTAATCCATCTTGATTTAATTTTTGTATAAGGTGTAAGGAAGGGATCCAGTTTCAGCTTTCTGCATATGGCTAGCCACTTTTCCTAGCACCATTTATTAAATAGGGAATTCTTTCCCCATTTCTTGTTTTTGTAAGGTTTGTCAAAGATCAGATGGCTGTAGATGTGTGGTGTTATTTCTGAGGCCACTGTTCTGTTCCATTGGTCTATATCTCTGTTTTGGTACCAGTATCATGCTGTTTTGTTTACTGTAGCCTTGTAGTATAGTTTGAAGTCAGGTAGCGTGATGCCTTCAGCTTTGTTCTTTTTGCTTAGGAGTGTCTTGGCAATGTGGGCTCTTTTTTGGTTCCATATTAAAGTAGTTTTTTTCTAATTCTGTGAAGAAAGTCATTGGTAGCTTAATGGGGATGGCATTGAATCTATAAATTACCTTGGGCAGTATGGCCATTTTCGATATTGATTCTTCCTATCCATGAGCATGGAATGTTCTTCCAGTTGTTTGTGTCCTCTTTTATTTTGTTGAGCAGTGGTTTGTAGTTCTCCTTGAAGAGGTCCTTCACTTCCCTTTTAAGTTGGATTCCTAGGTATTTTATTCTCTTTGTAGCAATTGTGAATGGGAGTTCACTCATGATTTGGCTCTCCGTCTGTTATTGGTGTATAGGAATGCTTGTGATTTTTGCACATTGATTTTGTATCCTGAGACGTTGCTGAAATTGCTTATCAGCTTTAGGAGATTTTGGACTGAGACGATGGGGTTTTCTAAATATACAATCATGTCATCTGCAAATAGGGACAATTTGACTTCCTCTTTTCCTAATTGAATACCCTTTATTTATTTCTCTTGCCTGATAGCCCTGGCCAGAACTTCCAACACTATGTTGAATAGGAGTGGTGAGAGAGGGCATTCCTGTCTTGTGCCAGTTTTCAAAGGGAATGCTTCTAGTTTTTGCCCATTCAGTATGATATTGACTGTAGTTTTGTCATAAATAGTTCTTATTATTTTGAGATACATTCCATCAATACCTAGTTTATTGAGAGTTTTTAGCATGAAGGGCTGTTGAATTTGGTCAAAGGCCTTTTCTGCATCTATTGAGATAATCATGTGGTTTTTGTCTTCGGTTCTGTTTATGTGATGGATTATGTTTATTGACTTGCATATGTTGAACCAGCCTTGCATCCCAGGGATGAAGCCAACCTGATCATGGTTGATAAGCTTTTTGGTGTGCTGCTGGATCGGTTTGCCAGTATTTTACTGAAGACTTTCACATTGATGTTCATCAGGGATATTGGCTAAAATTCTTTTTTTGTTGCGTCTCTGCCAGGCTTTGGTATCAGGATGATGTTGGCCTCATAAAATGAGTTAGGGAGGATTCCCTCTTTTTCTGTTGATTGGAATAGTTTCAGAAGGAATGGTACCAGCTCCTCTTTGTATCTCTGGTAGAATTTGGCTGTGAATCCGTCTGTTCCTGGCCTTTTTTTAGTTGGTAGGCTATTAATTATTGCCTCAAATTTCAGAGCCTGTTATTGGTCTATTCAGAGATTCAACTTCTTCCTGGTTTCGTCTTGGGAGGGTGTATGTGTACAGGAATTTATTCATTTCTTCTAGATTTTCTAGTTTATTTGCATAGAGGTGTTTATAGTATTCTCTGATGGTAGTTTCTATTTCTGTGGGATCAGTGGTGATATCCCCTTGATCACTTTTTATTGTGTCTATTTGATTCTTCTCTCTTTCCTTCTTTATTAGTCTTGCTAGCAGTCTATCAATTTTCTTGATCTTTTCAAAAAAAATATAGCTCCTGGATTTATCAATTTTTTGAAGGTTTTTTTGTGTCTCTACTTCTTTCAGTTCTGCTCTGTTCTTAGTTATTTCTTGCCTTCTGCTAGCTTTTGAATTTGTTTGCTTTTTCTTCTCTAGTTCTTTGAATTGTGATGTTGGGGTATGAATTTTAGATCTTTCCTGATTTCTCTTGTGGGCACTTAGTGCTATAAACTTCCCTCTACACACTGCTTTAAATGTATCCCAGAGATACTGATACGTTGTGCCTCTGTTCTCATTGGTTTCAAAGAACACCTTTATTTCTGCCTTCATTTTGTTATTTACCCAGTAGTCATTCAGGAGCAAGTTGTTCAGTCTCCATGTAGGTGTGAGGTTTTGTGGAAGTTTCTTAATCCTGAGTTGTAATTTGATTGCACTGTGGTCTCAGAGACAGTTTATTGTGATTTCTGGGTTTTTTTTTTTTTTTTTTTTTTTTTTTTTACCTTTGCTGAGGAGTGCTTTACTTCCAATTATGTGGTCAATTTTAGAATAAGTGCAATGTGGTGCTGAGAAGAATGTATATTCTGTTGATTTGGGGTGGAGAGTTCTGTAGATGTCTATTAGGTCTGCTTGGTGCAAAGCTGAGTTCAATTCCTGGATATTCTTGTTAACTTTTCTCTTTGATCTGTCTAATATTGACAGTGGGGTGTTAAAGTCTCCCATTATTATTGTGTGGGAGTCTAAGTCTCTTTATAGGTCTCTAAGGACTTGCTTTATGAATCTGGGTGCTCCTGTATTGGGTGCATATATATTTAGGATAGATAGCTCTTCTTGTTGAATTGAATCTTTACCATTATGTAACGGCCTTCTTTGTCTCTTTTGATCTTTGTTGGTTTAAAGTTTGTTTTATCAGAGACTAGAATTGCAACCTCTGCTTTTTTTTTTTTTTCTTTTGCTTTCCATTTGCTTGCTAGATCTTCCTCACTGCCTTTATTTTGAGCCTATGTGTGTCTCTGCATATGAGATGGGTCTCCTGAATACAGCACACTGATGGGTCTTGACTCTTTATCCAATTTACCAGTCTGTTTCTTTTAATTGGAGCATTTAGCCCATTTACATTTAAGGTTAATATTGTAATGTGTGAATTTGATCCTGTCATTATGATGTTAGCTGGTTATTTTGCCTGTTAATTGATGCAGTTTCTTCATAGCGTCAATGGTCTTTACAATTTGGCATGTTTTTGCAATTGCTGTTATTGGTTGGTTGTTTCCATGTTTAGTGCTTCCTTCAGGAGCTCTTGTAAGGTAGGCCTGGTGGTGACAAAATCTCTCAGCATTTTCTTGTCTGTAAAGGATTTTATTTCTCCTTCACTTATGAAGCTTAGTTTGGCTGGATATGAAATTCTGGGTTGAAAATTCTTTTCTTTAAGAATGTTGAATATGCCCCCCACTCTCTTCTGGCTTTTAGGGTTTCTGCCAAGAGATCTGTTGTTAGTCTGATGGGCTTCCCTTTGTGGGTAACTCACCCTTTCTCTTTGGCTGCCCTTAACATTTTTTCCTTCATTTCAACCTTGGTAAATCTGACAATTATGTTTCTTGGGGTTGCTCTTCTCGAGGAGTGTCTTTGTGGTGTTCTCTGTATTTTCTGAGTTTGAATGTTGGCCTGCCTGGCCAGGTTGGGGTTTTCCTGGATAATATCCTGAAGAGTGTTTTCCAACTTGATTCCATTCTTCCCAACCCTTTCAGGTTCACCAATCAAACGTAGATTTGGTCTTTTCACATAGTCCCATATTTCTTGGAGACTTTGTTCATTTCTTTTTACTGTTTTTCCTCTAACCTTGTTTTCTCATGTTATTTCATTAATTTGATCTTCAATCACAGATACCCTTTCTTCCACTTGATCTAATTGGTTATTGAAGCTTGTGCATGCATCACAAAGTTCTTGTGCCATGGATTTCAGTTCTATCAGGTCTTTTAAGGTGTTCTCTACACTGTTTATTCTAGTTAACCATTCGTCTAACCTTTTTTCAAGGTTTTTAGCTTCCTTGTGCTGGGCTCGGACATGCTCCTTTAGCTTAAAGTTTATTATTACTGGCCTTCTGAAGCCTACTACTGTCAGCTCATCAAAGCCATTCTCTGCCCAGCTTTGTTCCATTGCTGGTGAGGAGCTGCAATCCCTTGGAGGAGAAGAGGTGCTCGATTTTTAGAATTTTCAGTTTTTCTGCTTTGGTTTCTCCCCATCTCTGTGGTTTTATCTACCTTTGGTCTTTGATTTTTGGTGACCTACAGATGGGGTTTCGGTGTAGATGTCCTTGTTGTTGATGTTGATGCTATTCCTTTCTGTTTGTTTTTTCCTTCTAATAGTCAGGTCCGTCAGCTGCAGGTCTGTTGGAATTTGCTGGAGGTCCACTCCAGACCCTGTTTGCCTGGGTATCACTAGTGGAGGCTGCAGAACAGCAAATATTACTGCCTGATCTTTCCTCTGGAAACTTCGTCCCAGAGGGGCCCCCACCTATATGAGGCATCTGTCAGCCCCTACTGGGAGGCGTCTCCCAGTTAGGCTACATGGGGGTCAGGGACCCACTTGTGGAGGCAGTTTGTCTGTTCTGAGAGCTCAAATGCCATGTTGGGAGAACCTCTGTTGTCTTCAGAGCTGTTAGACAGGGACGTTTAAGTCTGCAGAAGTTGTCTGCTGCCTTTTGTTCAGCTATGCCCTGCCCACAGAGGTGAAGTCTATAGAGGCAGTAGGCCTTGCTGAGCTGTGGTGTGTTCCTCCCAGTTCAAGCTTTCCAGCCACTTCGTTTACCTACTCAAGCCTCAGCAATGGTGGACGTCCCTTCTCCAGCCAGGCTGCTGCCTCCCATTTCCATTTCAGACTGCAGCTCAAGCAGTGAGCAAGGCTCTGTGGGCATGGGACCCACTGAGCCAGGCACGGGAGAGAATCACCTTATCTGCTGGTTGCTAAAACCTTGGGAAAAGCGCAGTATTTGGGTGGGAGTGTCCTGTTTTTCCAGGTACAGTCTGTCGTGGCTTCCCTGGATAGGAAAGGGAAATCCCCTGACCCCTTACCCTTGCAGGGTAATGTGATGCTCTGCCCTGCTTTGGCTCACCCTCTGTGGGCTGCACCCAGTGTCCAACCAGTCCCAGTGAGATGAACCAGGTACCTCAGTTGGAAATGCAGAAATCACCCGTCTTCTGAATCAATCATGCTGGGAGCTGCAGAGCGGAGCTGTTCCTATTCGGCCATCTTGGAACCAGCAATTTTCTTTTCCATTGAAAATCAGTAAATTTTTAAAAAAAGAATCCAGGTCTATAACTCTGGGATTGATAATACAATATTGGTTATGACAAAGTCCAGTTTCTGGACCTGGATCATGGTAACATTGCCAATATACTGTGAGACCATCTGATAATACCTCTTCGTGACTATCTGGTCAGCATTTTTCTGGCATAAACCCTGCAACTCTCAGAAATAGGGAACTAGATTTCAGAAACAAATATAGAATAATGAGTTCTCTATTTGCATGTCTGTAACTTATTTATTAATTCACAAAGAATCAGATTTCAATACCCACCATTGTACCAATATCGAGAACATAATGTGCAATTCAGTTTATGTTATTTTATCTTATTTATTTTTTGAGATGGAGCCTCAGTCTTGTTGCCCAGGCTGGAATGCAATGATGTGATCTTGGCTCACTGCAACCTCAGCCTCCCCGGGTTCAAGTGATTCTCCTGCCTCAGCCTCCCAAATAGCTGGGATTACAGGTGCCCGCCACCATGCCTGACTAATTTTTGTATTTTTAGTAGAGCGGGGTTTCACCATGTTGGCCAGGCTGGTCTTGAGCTCCTGACCTCAGGTGATCTGCCTGCTTCAGCCTCCCAAATTGCTGGGATTACAGGTGTTAGCCACTGTGCCTGTGCAATTCAATTTAACTCTAAGTCTAAATCAGTTGGAAAGGTATTCATTTACCTATGTATTCCTCACAACTCTTAGTCTCTCAAGGTGCTTTGTGAAAGTATTTCTGGGTTTAAGAAGTTTAAAAAACATTGTATACTCTATTTCTATTTAGAGATTCAGAATGTATATTAGCCTTTAAGAATATGATAAGTGTTGAGGATCTGTTTAACTTTAACCCAGCATTTTCCCTTTTTTCTCCATCCTCTCCTTATTTTGTGTAACCAAATATTCACTAATATCCCTTATAACACACTTGTGTATTATCATTACTATCTATTTCTTATCCTACTTCATGTGTTTAAAGTCATTTAATATTATTAAGGCTTGTAATTGGGAAAATTAATCTGTTTTTGCACATTTATAAAGGTTGAGTGCATCATGATTATTTACTTTGCTCTGCAATAATATTCAAATCAGTTTCTGCTTATCTCCTTTTTACATGAGGTTTGTCCTCTTAATAACATTCAGTTTACCAAATATGGCAAAAATGCATTTTCATTCCTCACATAGCTAGAAAATCTTTGCAGTATCTGGGCAAATAATTTTCTTCCTGCATTTCCTAGTGTACATTTATTTGCTTTGCTCTGTCAATATGCTTGAGTTGCAAATGTAAACATTGAAATAATCTGAAATTCCCTCTGACAGAGAGGTTTCCACCACTGATACACATTTCTCCGTGTATGTTTTGCTGTGTGAACAATTCCTTTCTTTGTTCACACATTAAGGCTTTGCCAGAGGCAGGCGTTTATGGCATTAATATACAGAATGTTGTGGGTATCTCTTTTATTATCTGGAAGGATAGCAGATGAAAACAATACTGAGCTCTAAAGGCATAAATAAATTCAAAAGATTTCAAAGACCGACTGCTAGCTGAAGTTTTCTCCAAGTTCAATATATAACCATCTAACTCTGTGTGTGGATGTGTGCATGGGAGCAGGCATGTCTGTCTATCCAGGGAGAGCAATTGAGAGAGAAAGAGAGAGAGAGAAGGTGGGGAGGGGTAGATAAAGAGAGTTTGCCTCATAGCCTTGTTTCAAATGCCAGCCCCATTTTGCCTCTAAAAAAAGAACAAAACCACAATTTTGTAATATATTTACTGATACAAAATATAGTTTAGACATATTATAATGAGTCCATCATTAATGACACAAGAGTGTTTCAACTAAGAAGACAGTTTATATTTCTGAAAAAAATATGATGAAAAGAAGAAAACATTGAGCTCCTACAACTATTTTTATGAGAATCCTAAATGAAATTTGAGGGTATATAAAGGAAGCAAAAGCAACCAAAAGAGACACCACTACTGTCAGACTCTCCCCAGAGGTTATGTGATCAAGTGGCTGAGGCACTTTTGCTAATGAGGCTCAGGCTTAATCTAAGCTTTAAAAGGAACGTGTGGAATTTGTAATGTCCATAGCACTCTCTTCCCCATTTAGCTTTCTTTTCATTAGGCATGTGTAGATGAACACTAATATGTATTATATAATTTTTATTTAGCCACATCTCTGAGGAAGTCAGAATTGTGTGGCTATTCTCAGCTTCCATTATTAACCACATTTATCAATGTGAAGGAAGGAGCAGCCAGGAAATACCATTCCAGTTTTATAGACAAGATAATAGAAAGCGACTTCCTCTAGTTCATAGAGACAAACTGGAGTAGACGCAGGTGGATAAAGTAAGTTTCATGGCTTGATTAGCCCAGAGCTTACTACTGCATCTTTAGAGCTTGGGGACTGGAAAATAAGTCAGTGGTGTGTCCTTGGGTGCTAGAAGCAGAAAAAGGAAATGTAAGGGAGCATCTGTCTCCAATGTGCATATCCTTTTTTTTTTGAGATGTAGTTTTGCTCTTGTTGCCCAGGCTGGAATGCAATGGCGTGGTCTCGGTTCACTGCAACCTCTGCCTCCCAGCTTCAAGTGATTCTCCTCTGTCAGCCTCCCAAGTAGCTGGGATTACAGGCATCCACCACCATGCCCAGCCAGTTTTTGTATTTTCAGTAGAGACAGGGTTTCACCATATTGGCCAGGCTGGTCTCGAACTCCTAACCTCAAGTGGTCTGCCTGCCTCAGCCTCTCAAAGTGCTGGGATTACAGGCGTGAGCCATTGCGCCAGGCCCCTTGTGCATATCTTGAAGTATGAATTCTGCAAATGAAATAGAGTTCAGAAGGACTGGCAATGAAGAAGTGGAGTTGACCCAACAGGCAAGTCAAATTAATTTGGAAGTTATTTTTGTTTTGTTTGCTATACACTCCACCTGAAACAAGGACAGTCCTTCTCTCCCAGTTATTACAGTATAGGACAATGGTAAATCAGGAGGAGTCACACGGATGCTTTTCTGCTTTTCCAGACCAAATGAAAGCTGCAAAGGGAAAGAGAGAACTAGCTATTGCTACATTAAGAAAATGAGGTGCCAAGTGAAAACCCCAAATCTTATTTTTACAGCCGCCAAGAAGTTTCAGTTTAGGATTCATACTGGGAGCAAGCTGCATATCACGTGAAATTCATGGCCCACATCACAGGAGAGCGCCATCGAGACTCTGGAGCCAGTGCTGTATTTGGCACAGCAAGGGACATTTGAAAATCAGAAAAGTTCACATTTCATGAGTTCCTGTCCAGAGAATTCTCTTTGCTCTCCACAGTGCTTCACTGTGAGCCGTGAAACAGATATCAAGGAAAAGGGTTAGTTCGCTTGCATTCAGTCTCTGACATTCCTGTGAATTGCTGGGAGTCAATGGGACACAGGCAGAGAATATCAGATTGCCCCCTCTGCCAGTCGGCTCTTGCATTAGTTTCCTATTGCAACTGCAACACATTACACAACCTTCGTGGCTCAAACAACACACATTTATTATCTCACGATTCTGGAGGTCAGAGTTCCAAAATGAGTCACACTGGGTTGAAATCAAAGTGTCGGCAGGACTACTTCCTTTCTGGAGGCTCCAGGGGAGCATTGGCTTCCTTGCCTTTTCCAGCTTCTAGAGGCTCTTTCATTGGCAGCAGTGCCAGCAGTGGCAGTTAAGCCTTCACACTTCCCATTATTACAACCTCCTTTTTTGCCATCACATCTCCTTCTCTGACTCTGACTCAGCTCTGTCTCTGTGTCCATTGTTCAAAGACCCTTATAATTACCTGAGACCACCCAGAAAATCCAGAATCTTCTTCTGATCTGAAGGTTAGCTGATGAGCAACTTTAATTCCATCTGCAACCTTAATTCCGCAATGCCTTATAACATAACACACTCACAGGTTCCAGATTAGGATGGGGGCATTTTGGAGGGAAACTTTGTTCTGCTTAAAATAGCTCTCTAGCTGCCCATCTCCCCACTTGGTACCATGTTGTCTTTATATAGTCATGGTTGAGTCATACTGTGGTTTAGTCTTGCTTTTTTCTGTTTATCAACACTTTCACACATATTGCCTCTTTAATTCTTAAAATATAGAAAAATACATTAAAAATTCCTTGTTTTACAGAAGCAAAGTAAGGCAAAGAAGGACTAGGTGACTTTGTTATTATTGGATATGAAATTGGGGGCAGAAACTGATACTCAAGTCCAGGTTGACTGTCTCTGGATTTGATGTTGCTTTTGCTCTGTAACTTTGCCTCTCATGTAGATACACTCATAAAGGTAATCTATGTAAGTATATATAAACATGTTTATTTACACATATTTATAGTGCGTATGCATGTTCTTGGTCTGTCTGTTTATTGATGAAGTGGGGACAGTGATACTTCCCTTTCAGGGCTATTTGTAGAGTTAAAGAGAGAAGACATGTAGTATTTGACATCTAAATAAGATCAGGAAACTGGTGGTTTTATGACTAAATTTTGCATATCCTCCTGCACCCTTTGCAAACTGTTTGTTATGGCTAAAACAATGTTTAAATATTAGGATTTGAGAGCCTTTTGGCGGTGCTCATAGTCTCCGCAACCCACTGATCCCTAGTGTTTTATACCAAGCTGGAATCAGAACTTTGTATAACCTGCTTGGGCCTCATAGGCATATGAGCTTGTATCCCTAAAATAAGTAGGAAAGGAGAAGAGAAAACCCCCTAAATATTTTGGGACATCATTTTTTTCTTAACATGCACCAATGTCCAAACTTATTAGGTAAAGAATAGTACAAAAGATTTTGCTGCTTTTTTAAAAGCAAATTAGGAACCACTTAGCAGAGAAATAGAGAAAAAGAATACCATGGGCTTTTAGACACAGTAATCTTTAGCATTAAATTTTTCTTTTTCTTTCTCTTGATTTTTTCTTCTGTGGACTAAAATTGAAGATAATTCTCCACTACAAATGATCTTCCAGAATTATAGGTCAGACTTTTGTGGTGGAGGAAATTCCCCTCATCTTACCATCTCTGCAGACGAGGTCAAAATCAGATGTGGATAAAGCACTGACATAGCATTAGGACAGAGGATTCCAGTGCTGAGAATAAAAGCAAATTCATTATTTCTTCTTGTACATATCTTTTATAATGTAAATGATTCCAGAACTGAGGAGAAATGTGTAATTTGTAAAAGAATAAATGACACTACATGCAGTAATCTGCATATAATTCTTTCACAAATAATACATCCATTTTAGTATTGAAATGAAGAGAAGCCTGCCAAAAAAGGACTTGAAATTGATGCACACAACATTTTCACCTCGAATTCAAAGTTATTTACAGAAGCAGCAATCATTTTGTGATTAAAAAATGTGTATGAAACTTATCCATAGGAAATAGGTACTATACTAAAGAGAATTAGCAGAAAAATAGATGCTGAGTAATTCTGTATAAAAAAACTTTTCTTCTGGCTTTCATAACTAACCTCTTCTGTAGATAATTAGTTGTGGGCTATTATCCTCTATAGAGTTTGGTTTTGTTTTTTTTCTTGTATTTTTGATTCAAAACTACAGGAATACATTTTAGAAATAACGACAGTCATAGTTTTTAAGCTATAGAGGAGTGGAATTATTTCTTTTAAAAGCAATACATTCTAAAATTGTTCAGAAAGGATAACTAGTTTGAACAATACAATGCTCTTTTCTAGACAACTTATCATAAAAGCTAAGGACTAATCTCGGAAAGCATTGGAAACTGGAGACAATATTTAGGAAAATAATTGATTCCATTAAACAAAACTATTTTCAGTTCTGTCTTATAGGCTTTGGCATATCTTCTGATTTATCACTAAAAGGAGATAGAAATTCTCAATAATACTAAAAACCAATGTAATCTTACAAGCTGTTGATGGAACTTGGGAACAATATCCAGTAAGCATGAGATTAATGGCCAACCTACACTTTGTCTTATGTGACCCAACAGAGTCACACAAGACACCTGCTTAATAAAAAAGAATATATGCGTTTGGGGTCGGAGGAGATGTAATTTTATTTAATTCCTATTTTATGACTTACAGATTTGGAAATGAGAGTCTGAACCATGCTCAAAACTGAATAGCAGTCCCCTCACTCAACTTTAAGTATCATGAGTGCAGAAAATGACCTGTCTCTGCTGACACTTTTAAACCAGGGCCTACTACAGCACCAGGAATATGTAGACTATATTTTTGGAATGAATGAATAAAGTGGCTAGTAAAAACAGAAATCCAATAATTTGAAAACATTAAAAATTAAAAACAAAGAAAAGTTCTTGGGCTAAAATAAGATTCACAGATGTGGTTGAATACTATACGCTTGTTTGAAGCAAAATCAAGAGATTCATACTTAAAAATATTCCAAGATTTTTTTAAATTCCTAGAATAAAAAAAATTATGAGAATTTAGAAAGGCATCTTTTTTTCTTTCCTTTTCTATTATTATTATTATTATTTTTTTTACAATTTCCAGTACAGAGGGAGCAGACACTGTTGAAAGGCATACTAGGATTGGGAGTCTTTTGGAAAGGTAGCTAAACATAACCCGCCAGAAATAGAAGTGGGACATTTACTTTGAGAGCTGTTCTATGCTCACATAATAGCAGTTTGGTTACAGAGAGACTCCTGGCTTAGGAATCAGAGAGCCATGTTCTAGGCTCAGATGGTCACAAACTAAACAGGTGAATTTGCAAAAATCAAGTGTATTTTTATATACTAGCAATAACCAATTTGAAATATCACATTAAATCTGCCATCAAACTCTTAGGAATAAATTTATTGAAAAGTTTACAAGAATTGTACTCTGGCAGCTACTAATATTACTTACAAAAATTAAAGACCTAGATAAATGAAAAGAGATATTGTAATCATAGATTGGAAAAGTTTAGTATTTTTATATGCTAATTATCTTCAAATTTACCTACAGATTCAATCAAAATCCCAGCACAGCTTTTCATGGAAATTGATAACCTGGTTCTGAAATTCATATGAAATCCATAGGACTGGCCTGAAAAATCTTGAAGATTCAAAAGAGTTGAAGACAACTTGATTTTGAGATTTACTCTGGAGTGGAACCCAGAGTTATGAATCTGGCAGTTTCAATGGGAACTGTTGTACAGCTGCCCTCCTCTCCACCTGAGAGAAGAACATAAATATTATCTTCCTAATGTAAATAAATCTTTACTAAAATAAAAGTTGAAGATCCTTAATGGATAATATTTTGGAATGAAAACAAATGGCTCCTAGTTTCATTCCCCTTTTAAGCGTAAATATATAACTTTAAATTATGGAGAGCGAATGTTTTGGGGGACAAAAGAAGGCATTCCTGTCCTCATAGCATGTCAGTTTCCAATGCTCAGGGGCTGGGTCTCTGTAGGAACAGTGAAAAATCCAAGACTAACTTCCCTAGTGCAGGCCATAATGTCTCTGTCTCGCATGAAAGCAGTAGTATATAATACATTGAAGAAATGAGTGTGGCTTTGTTCCAATGAAATCTTTTTATAAAAGAAGTAGCAGGCAAGATTTAACTCCTGGACTATACAGTTTGCCATCTCCTGCTGTGATAGTTAATTAGGTGTCGACTTGACTGGGTTAAGTGGTACCCAGATAGCTAGTAAAATATAGTCATATGCACCACATGATTACATTTCAGTCAACAATGAACCATATATATGAAGGTGGTCTTAAAATATTATAATGGAGCTGAAAATTTCCTATCATCTGTTGACACTGTGGCGATGGTAACATCATAGCACAATGCATCGTTCATGTGTTGGTGGTGATGCTGCTGTAGAAAAACCTGTTGTGCTGCCAGTTGTATAAAAGCATAGCACATGCAATTAGTTATACTATAATACATAATGCTTGAGAATGATAATAAACACCAGCTACTGGTTTAGGCATTTCCAAAGCTATAATTTTTGTGGTTATTTTAGAGTGTACTTATTCTACTTATACAAAAAGGTTTACTATAAAACAGTTATGCCATGTTACCCCAATAGCAGCCTCATATATCTTGTGTTTAATGTAATCTTGTGTTGTTTTGTTCAGCATGGCCTCTAAGTCTTCAAAATCCACTGCTAATGTTGCCAATAAGAGGTCATGTTCAGTGACTGACCTGGAAACAAAATTCAAAGTGATTAAGAACTACAAAGGTGGAAAATCAGTGACAGTTATTGTTCGCAGTCAGGCATGTCCCATTCCATGATGGCTACGATCTTGAAGGACATGAGCAAAGTAACAGAAACTGTTAAAGAATCTGATTCTTTGAAGGCAATGCAACTAACACAATTTTTAAAAGGCCTATCACACAGAAACTTTTAATGACCTGGATTGAAGACTAAACTCAGTAGTATATTCCTCTCAGCACCATGAAAATCATGACCCAAGCAAAATGTGTGTTTTTGATGTTGAAAGAAAAGGCTGGACCTGATTACCATGTTGAATTTATTGTTAGTTTTGGGTATTTTCAATGATTTAAGAATTGTTATTCATTATACAATGTGAAAGTGAGTGTTGAGTCTGTGAGTGCAGATGTGAAGGCAGCTGAAGCACTTTTGGAAACTCTACATAAGCTGATTGTGGAGGAAAATTATTAGGGTTGGTGCAAAAGTAATTCCAGTTTTGGTCATTACAAAAAAGTAATGGCATTTACTTTGGAATTACTTTTGCACCCACCTAATACTTGCTCAAGCACATTTTCAATATGGGTAAAACCTTTCTATTCTGGAAATGAATGCTTGAAGAGCTTTCACCCATAAGGAGACCAAATAAATGCCAGGTTTCAAGGCTCATAAGGACAGTATAACAGTCCTGCTTGGGGCAATGCTGCAGCCTACAAATTGAAACCCTTTGTGATTTGGCACAGTGAGAACCTCAGGGCCTTCCAGCACATCAATAAGTGCACACATCGTATTTATTTTAATATTATATTTATATCAATAAGTACACAGGCCAGTGTACTACAGGAGCAATATAAGAAGTCGTGGACAGCCCAGCTCCTCTTCCAACGCCCTCCTGAATTGCTGTGCCAGCGAAATGGAGAAGTACTGTTTGGAGAATAAGATATTTTTCAAGGTTTTGCTCATGGTTGATAATGTTCTTGCACATCCTCTTTTTACTGGAGAGCTTCATTCCAACATCAAAGTGGTGTTTCTCTCTCCAAACACCACTTCTTTGATTCAATAAATAGATCAAGAAGTTATAGCAGATTTCAAGGTCTGCAACCTATGGAGCACCTTAGTTTAGGCTATTGCTGCAACTGAGGAAGACACTGAAATTGTGGAAAGACAACATCTATGACTGCATCAAGAACCTTATTTGGACTTGGTGTGATGTTGCCATGGGGTATATGAATTGTATCTGGAAGAAGACACTGAAGAGTCATCCGTGACTTCAGAGGATTTGCTAAGGATGGAGAGGTTGCAAAAATCAACAAGGTTGTGATTGATATAGTAAACAACTTTAACCAGGTGCGGATGAGGATGACATTGAGGAACTCCTAGAGGTGGTTCCTGAGGAACTGACTAATGAGGAATCGTTGGAAATAGAACAGAAATGCATAGCTGAAGAAGAGACCAGAGAAAAGAGACCAGAGAAATTTTTGGGAGAAGACAAATACTCCCAAAAATTCACAACAAAGGGCTTAGCAGAAGCTTTTGCAAACCTCAATAAGCTTCTTAAAAATTTTGAAAACGTATACTCAACAATGAAATATTTCCACTAATAGAAAGAAATGCGTGTGGTGCATTGTCTGATTACAGGCAATTTCATGATGTTAAAAAAAAAACAAGCAAACCACCATGGACATATTTGTGAAAAGAGTGACAGCTCCTCAAGAAGAACCTTAGACAAGCACTTCAGGAGGCATTCCAGAAGGCATTGTTATCAGAGCAGATGACAGTTTCACGTATATTATTGTCCCTGAAAACCCTCCAGTGGAACAAGATGTGGAGGAGGAAGACAGTAATATTGATGATCCTGATCCTTTGTAGGCCTAGGCTAATGTTATGTTTGTGTCTTAATTTTTAAATAAAAAATAAAATAAAACCAAAAAAAAATTAAACTAGAGAAAAGCTTATAGAATAAGGATATAAAGAAAAATTATTTTGTATAGTTGTACAAATGTGTTTGTATTTTAAGCTAAATTTTGTTACAAAATAGTCAAAAAGTTTAAAAGTGTAAAATTTAATGAAGTAAAAATGTTACAGTAAGTTAAAATTAATTACCGTCAAAGAAACATATATTTTTTGAGGCAGGATCTTGCTCTGTCATCCAGGCTGAAGTGCAATGGTACAAACACAGCTCACTGCAGCCTTGACCTTCCAGGCTCAAGGGATCCTTTGACCTCACTTCCCAAGTAGCTGAGACCACACATGCACACCATTATGCCCAGCTAATTTTTAAATTTTTTGCAGAAACAGAGTTTTGCTATGCTTCCCAGGCTGGTCTTGAATTTCTGGGCTCAAGTGACCCTCTTGCCTTGGCCTCCCAGTGTTAAGATTACAGCTGTTAGCCACCACAAATTTAAAAAAAATAAAAAAAGTTTAGTGTAGCCTAAGTGTACAGTGTTTATGAAGTCTCCAGTATGTACAGTAATGTCCTAGGCCTACACAGTCACTCACCACTTCCTCACTGACTCACCCAGAGCAACTTCCAGCCCTGCATTCTCCATTCATGTAAGCGCCCTACATGAGTGGATCATTAAAATAAATCAATTATACTATATTTTCACTATAACTTTTCTATGCTTAGATATATTTATATACACAAATACCTACAACTGTGTTACAATTGCCTATGGTATTCAGTATAGTAACACGCTATGTAGATTTGTAGCCTAGGAACAATACACTACACCATACAGCTTAGGTGTGTAGCAGGCTGTACCATTTAGGTTTGGGTAAGTACACTCTATGATGTTTGCACAATAAAAAACATCACCTAATGACACATTTCTCAGAATATATTTTCATTGTTAAGTGACCTCTGACTGTATTTCTGTGAGATGTCTCCAGAAGAGATTAGCATTCAATTTGGTAGATCTAGTGAAGAAGATCACCCTCACCAGTGTAGGCAGACATCGTCCCATCCCTCAGGGCTCTGATAGGACAAAAACACAGAGAAAGGGCAAATTTGCTCTTTTCTGGAGCTGGACACCCATCTTCTCCTGCCCTTGCACGTTAGAACTTCAGGTTCACTGGCCTTTGGATTCTGAAAATTGCACCACCCAACTCCTTTCATCTTTGACTTCTTGGACTTAAACCAGGAGTCCCCCAGGTTCTGAGGCTTTGCATCTTGTACTGAGAGTCACACCGTCTGCTCCTCTAGTTCTCAAGCTTTTGGAATCAGACCGAATTACACTATGGGCTTTCCTGGTTCTCCAGCTTGCAGATGGCATATTGTGGAATTTCTCCACCTCCATAATCACGTGAATCAATTCCCATAATATATCTCCTCTTCTATATGTATATTTATATATTCTATTGGTTCTGTTTCTCTGGAGGGCCCCAAAGCATCTGTTCTAGAGTGACGGAAATCATGGCATTGGTTTCTTCAGCTATAAGGGTTATTGGCTGACAAGGAAGTTAAGGAACTTTCAATTCTTCGTTTCGATTTGTGTGGCAATTATATGGGTTTATATTTGTTAAAACACATCAAACTGTGCTTTTTATATCTGTGCATTTACTTTCATAAAATTTACTTCATTAAAAAGAATCCCTACAAGCCTTGGTGTAGGGGCTCATGCCTGTAATCCCAATACTTTGGGAGGCCAAGGTGGGAGGGTCGCTTGAGCCCAGGAGTTTGAGATCAGCCTGGGCAACAAAGTGAGACCTTGTCTTCCAAATAAATAAATAAAATAGCTAGGTGTGGGGTGTAGTCCCAGATATATGAGAGGCTGAGGCAGGAGGATCGCTGCAGCCCAGTGGGGTGAGGTTGCAGAGAGCCAAGACAGCACTTTTGCAATCTAACCTGGTTGACAGAGTGAGAACCTGTCTCAAAAAAAAAAAAAAAAAAAAAAAAATTACTACAGATTCTTGCATTTCAATCAACATTGAAAGGGTAATAAGGAAATATTATAAACAATTTCATGCTCGTTAATTCAATAACCTAGAAGAATTACACTAATTCCTTGAAAACTACAAACTGCCAAAATTCAACTAAGATAAAATAGATCATCTCAATAGCCATATAGGCATTGAAGAAATTGAATGTATAATTTGATAGCTCCTGCAAACATATCTCCAGAACAAAATGATTTCACTGGAGAATTCTACTAAACATTTAGAGAAGAATTAACATCAATTCTATGTAATCTCCTTCAGAACATAGAAGGGGAGGGAATATAACAATTCCCAACTCATGTTATAAGGCCAGTATTAACCTGATACCAAATAAGGCAAAGAAAATACAAAAATAAAAGACACCATAGAGACCAATATCCCTCATAAATATCACCACAAAAATCCTTGACAAAATATTAACAAACAGATTCAGAAATATCTAAAAAGAATTACACAATTATACATCATGACAAAGTAGATTTTATACTAAGAGTGCAAGGCTCGCTTAACATTTGCAAATCTATTGAGGTAATCCTCCATATCAACAAAATCCAGATCTCTAGAACTTTTAGGTAATCTATGAAGCAGTAAAAATTAGTCTGTCCTCAGATTTTACTTTTCCAATAGTAAATGTTGATAAAATCTCCTGTGTTTTAATGGCAAATAAAATGTGGTATATTCCTACTCTGAATTGTCTACAGAAAACACATTCTCATTCACATGTGCATTCACATACACACATCTTCCCTGGCACATAGATAATTGAAAAAAAGATACATTTTTTTAAAAAAGGTAATGCTTTTGGATAGTAGAATTATATCTGTGTTAAATTTTCAATATTTAAAATATATTTTCTATGATGGACCTGAATACATTTTTAGGTCAAGAAAAAAATAAATAATCTGAAGGGAGATACACGTATTGGTATTTATCCCAAGTAATTTCATTCATCTCTTTTTGGATCTTGAAAATTACATCACATACCAATATAATCAATTCTACATAACAACAAACACTATTGTCACAGATAATTTCCCTCAAATTTATGACTCTAAAAGAAATTCTAAAGGACAATGTATGAGACAGTCAACTATTACAGCTTTAATACAGCTTTAATGCCTGACCACCAAGCCAGACTTAACCAGATTGTAAAATGAATTAACACTGACATATTGAAAAAAATGATAGAATTTCACGACAGTGAACTATTGTGGTCAAATCATAAGGGATTATCCTTTTACAATGTACCTTAAAAAACACCAACTTTCCATTATCACAAATTAGGTGCCTTCCATAGATAAATGCTATTATGAAAATACAAATGAAAGGTACATCTGTGGCCATTTTTATACTAATAGCTCAGCATTAATATAATGTCCAGGAATCGGATGTAATTACAGTGAGAGCCCCATGGCTTAGCTCTGACACTGATTTCTTAAATAATCAATCTGAGAAGCTGAAATAGGGAGTCTGGGGGCATTTTTACCAAACAGAAAATTACATTTTCTTTAAAAATAACACATCAATTTATATTTTAAGTGGACAATAATGGATAAAGGATGCATTTGATGTCATAGCTTAGAATACCAGATGTCTTTTTTTCCAGGTTAATGTGTTATGTATTTTCAAACAATTTAAACTCCCTCCAAACAAAAATTGTAGATATGACTTTATTCTTTGAGTGAAGGAAAGTGTAGAGACTAAAAGAAAAGTAACTCTGAGAGTCTTTCTTTTGTGAATCCTACAGGAAACACATACACTCACACCCATACTCACACCTGTAGGATTCGGGTGTTAGCAGCATCTCCCTTTGTCCACAATAGAGAAAGAGCTAGAAGAGTTGGGAAAATAAAGTAAAAAGGGTCACTCACTTGAGAGAAAGAATCGGGGTTGTCACATACTTCGTTTACCTTCTCCTTCTGCTTTTAACTCATTTCTTCTACTCCACGGACGCTACACATACTCTAATTGATAACAATGGCATTAACATAGGCTAAAGCTCTTCTAAGTTCCCTGCTCTACCACAGGGGTGTAAAACCTAGAAACGACATTCCACAGACTCCCTTGCCAGCAGAATTCTAGTGAGACACTACCGATGAGAAACACCTGCATGAGACTTGTAAGAAAGAAGAAAAGGGAAAGCCATTACTCTTCAGCTTTAGACAGATCCTAGGCATTGGTAAATCGTAGAGATGAGGTTTCCCTTGTGGCATTTTGATGACGTCTTACATATCAGCCACTCTGATGCTGCAGGTATCTGAGAACTTTGGTAGTGCTTGTCTACAATTCTTTTATACTTTAGAATTTCCCGAGAGGCCTTTCTGTCCCTCATTACTTTAACCTTTCTATAGTTGTAAACCTTCTAACCCCATGTAATAATTTTCTTTCTACTCATCATACCTAGAGACTTTGTTTTCCTGACCAAAACTCTAACAGACTCTTCCATGGAGAAGTTATTGATAACCTCAAATAGTTTCTGGTTTGAGACGCGAATGAGCTTATTCCTTTCACCTCTTTTTTAAAATGTTCTTTTCTCTTAGGGAGCTAAATGGAATGAACAAATGAAACAACAGCTCACCCTGAATAAAATCATACCTTCAGCACTGTTTAGCATCATGGAATATCAAAGCCCCCATTATCACAGTTTGAATATGTAAATTATTAAATCAATCATTGCAAAACAGGAATACAATATGGTGAAGTGGCAAGTTGATAGGTGAATCATACAAAAATCAATAGTAACTGATGTGTTTGTTTAACAAAACAGCAATTTTTTATGGTTTGGTCTAAAAATAATATAAAATTGGAAATTATTTTCAATAGAAATGTGTTAGTACTGACAGTCTCCAAAAGAGGTTACATTCCCATTTTAAACAACAAAAAAATTAGCTGGGAAAATATGTGACTTTTTCACGTGAAAAACCATGTCAATGATATACATAACTCCAGCCTCACACACATATTCCCTGTGATTGCAGAAGCATTTCTCCTTCTCTGGCCTCCTCTAGCTCTTGATGACCTTGGATCCCTTACCTGCCTGCATGCTCAGTCTTGCCCTCAGTTCTAGAACAGCCCAGGCTTGATGTAAGATGTGCTCCTGTTACTTTCGTCACACCCTAGCACTCCTCTGCACTGATGCCACTCAGTACTTTACATTCTGAGCCAGTGACTAGTGTCCCACTGTGTTCTTAATTATTCCCCTCCAATAATCTGGAATGCTGTTACATGTTGAGGTCCTGCCACTTGTGTGCAGACCCAGAATCTGTGTGATCAGGCTTATGGTTATTGACACCCTGGGTCCCCTGTCACTTTGCTCTATCAAGACACCTTTTCCTTCATTTTGGATCCCATGGTGTTGATGGTTGTCCCATGGTGTTGCCCCAAATTATTTGAGGTTGTCCCATGATGTTGACTAAGTATTACTCTAGCATTGTGCACAGTTCCTACCAAACTTTGTAAATATTCAACGAAGAATAAATTTTAAAAATCACAGATTGTTCAGAGCAGGCCTAACTTAGTGGGAACCTAGCTAGGAACCTTGAAATAGCTAGAAAATTTACCTAGCGATTAAGGTCATGAACATTTTGATTGAGATTATTTTTTCCACGAAAAATTTTAGACTTTGGCAGACCATCTGGAGAAGGTAGGTGTGGTTTTCATCCACATGCTGACACTTGCTCATCACACCCTAGCCCACCTTGCAGTTTGCAGACAAGAGGAAAGAAATGGAGGGGAACCACCTTCCTTTATCAAACAACTAGACTTGGAAGTTACATCTATATCACATCTGCCCACTGCCCATTGTCAGATGACCACTCTCATCTTCTAGGGAGTGTTGTGCCGCAATGTCATGTGCTGGGGACTTTCAAGAAATTAGAAGGAGGCAGGAATACATTAGAAGGCATTGTAAAAGTTAAGGAAGCAAATGATGATGGTTTAACTAGTACTTCTCCATCATTAAAGACATAGTTCTTAATCTCTTAAAAATTATTGAAGACATTAAAAAGACCTCTGGTTATGGAGACCATATCTATTAATCTTTACCATATTAGAAACACAAAGTGAGAAAATTTTAAAACACAAGAATGCAAAAACACATACTCTATTAATCTTCAGAGTGATAATATTACCACATGTTATATAGCTTCTGGAAAACTCAGCTGAATATTTGGGAGAGAATAGGAGTATGATGAGCAAATACTATTTTAATATTATTATGAAAATGGTTTTGACATCAAGGATGCTCTGAAAAGGTCTCTGGGACACCCAGGGATCTCTGGATTACAAGTTGAGAGAACCACTGGCCTAAAGGCTAAGGTCCTATCATTGGATATAGCAAAAAGAAATACATTTAGAGACTTTAAGGGATTAGAAATAACAGGATTTGATGACATCTTTCAATAAGACATAATTTACAAACACAAGCTTCCTTCAACATTAGTTAGGTTGTCATTGTTTTGAAGCTAACATTTAAGGTGCACTATACTATGTGCTTAATACATGATTTCATTTAAACCTTACTGAAACATTACGACGTGGTGCTGTTAAGGTTTTCCACAGCCAATGTGTATGATGAACCTCGTGCAACTGGTGTAGCAAAATATGTAAAATTTTCTGCCTAGCAACAACCAGAGTTCTTCTAAGACATGTAAAGTTTTAAATAAAAGCTTCTGGCCTATGCCTTAGAAAAGACCCTGTGCCTCCAGGGAAGTCGTCTTCAAAATAAGTTTCTGATCTCTGTTGCTACAGAGACCTGACTTCACTATTTCTCTTGGTTCTGATTCTGACACTGTTCCTGCTCTAGTTATTCAATATTGCTTACTGCTCAACTCCTGTTCCATCTGTTTCTCCTGACTCTATCTTTAACCTGGATTCCATTCTTATTACTCAGCTAAACTTAGTTTCTCAACACCTGTTCCAACTTTCCTCCCGTTGTTACCACACTCTTCTGTTATGTGAACTGATTTTCCTATATTCCAATTGGCAATCTGGTCCAACTACCCTCAGATATTCTGAAAATTTCTCTAGGCATTATTTGCAAGGAGACACCACAGTCATCCTCTGCTCATGGTCAGCCCAGAGTTAACCCTTTGGTTTTGGCATTAGCCCTTCTGGGTCTGACAGTGGAAGTGGAATCCTGCAGGAAGGGAAAGTGGGGCAAGGCCGAGGGCATAAATGTGTATTTCAAATGAGAAAAAAAAAATTGCTTATTTGGAACTCTAGCAATGGCCAATAAAGTATTTGAGGTTTTTGTTTGCTTGTTTTATTTCTATCTTTCCACCAAGATACAATACCTATAGTGATATGTTATAATTATGAAGTGTATTATGAAGATTAGATAGTGCTGAATGTTTAAAGTGATAGGGTAAGGTGAAAAAACCTTCCCAAAGCAGTGTCCTTACACAGCAAGTTAAGGAAACTAGCCATTTCATTAAGATTGCCACAGGGAAGAGGTTATTTAGAGTACTGCATTTGTTTTCGCAACAGAATATGTGCAAGGGTCTTTAAAATACAGTAACCAAAATATAATTATCACAATTTTAAAAAATGAACAATAATTCAAGAACTAAATATCAAGTTAGTGTTTGCATTTCTCTGATTATTATCTTATAAATGATTCATTTTCTGGTTTACATTTTGTTTGAATGAGGAGCCAGGTATATACATTGCAATTGTTTAATGTATTTCTTAAGTCTCTTTAAATCTATAGATTCTACCTGTGTTTTTTTTTCCTCCCCTTACACTAATTTGTTGAAAAAACCACGTAGTTTTCTCATAGAATTTCTCATAGTCTAGATTTTGCTGATTGCATCTTGTAGGGTTCCTTGTATTTTCTGTGTATTAACTGTTAGACCTAAATGAATTATCATGGCCAAGAAACATAAAAAAAGCTCATCATCACTTATCATTAAGGAAATGCAAATCAAAACCACAATGAGATACCATCTCACACCAGTCAGAAAGACGATTATTAAAAAGTGAGGAAACAATAGATGTTGGCAAGGCTGTGGAGAAATAGAAACACTTTTATACTGCAGGTGGGAGTAAATTAGTTCAACTATTGTGGAAGACAGTGTGGCAATTCTTCAAGGATCTAGAACCAGAAATACCATTCGACTCAGCAATCCCATTACTGGATATATACCCAAAGGATTATAAACCATTTTACTATAAAGACACATGCACACGTATGTTTATTGCAGCACTATTTACAATAGCAAAGACTTGGAACCAACCCAAATGCCTGTCAATGATAGACTGGATAAAGGAAATATGGCACATATACACCATGGAATATGATGTGACCATAAAAAAGAATGAGTTCATGTCCTTGGCAGGGACATGGATAAAGCTGGAAGCCATCATTCTCAGCAAACTAACACAGAAACAGAAAACCAAACATTGCATTTTCTCACTCATAAGTGGGAATTGAACAATGAGAACACATGGACTCAGGGAGGGGAACAACATACACCGGGGCCTGTTGGGAGGTAAGGGGGCAAGTGGAGGGATAGCATTAGGACAAATACCGAAGGCATGCGGGGCTTAAAACCTAGATGACAGGTTGATAGGTGCAGCAAACCACCATGGCACATGAATACCCCTGTAACAAATCTGCACATTCTGCACATGTATCTTGGAATTTAAAGTAAAATAAAAAATAAATGCATTATCAGACCACTTCAGAGGTGGTGGTGTGTCCTTTCTCAGGAGTTATGTAATATCTGATTACAACTCCTTTTATATTCTTAGCTATTGATGGTCATTTTCTAGATCCATTAATTCATTCAGAATTGCAAAATGAAAATATCCTAATTTTAAAAACATTTCCTAGTTTATCAGCTGGAGCAATTCCACAAAGGGAAGTTTCCCTTATGATGTAATTGCCTGTCTTGAGGAATAGCTAATTACAGAGAGGCAGGATAAATGCTAGCTTCTCTTACTCCCTTTGGCCAATGAGAGCCTATTCATGTTGCCATCTGAACCCTTTTTACTTGACTTTAGCAGTAGCCTTGGACAGCTTTTTTGCTTTCTTACATAAAAGTAATTTCCAGGCTTATCTCGGAATTTTCCTATCTTAGATTTGTAGGCATCCATTTCTCAAAGGATTTCAGGCTCCATGTGGAAATAATTCATATTGCTGACCACAATGTGA